>NC_072846.1:3000000-3340000 GCF_013085055.1 Fusarium oxysporum Fo47
GGTTAATCGTATCTGGCTGACTAGGTTAACTTAAACTTGCTTCAGCATGCTTCTGTGAATCCGTATGCATGATTTGGTTTGGTTTTTGATCCCTATCGCTAAGTCAATCATTGTGAATATTAACAGGGTTCATGGTGGTGAGTAGTGTATCACCGCGCTCAAGAGCTTGACCGTGGGCACTTACGTGGCTTCAGGGATAATAATACTCTGCTGTTGTATTTAATTGAGCAACATCCTTTGTGGCCGACAGCATCTGCGCTTGCATCTCCTTCCATCTCGCTGCTCCGTAAGTAAACCAGGGCTGAAGCGACAGCTCGTGGAACTCTCTAAGGTCGATACCGGAGGGACGGCCCTGGATATCATGTTTTATTTTCTGACCCACGAACGCGTCTGGCTGAAAAGACTTGATCCCTGGTAGTGAGGTCGCTTTTGTAGTGGTCGGTGATGATATTGCATCTTTCTTTGTTATTTCGTTCTTGGGCTTGGACACTTTGGGAGACTTTTCCTTGACTAACAGGGATGCATTAGGAAGCTTATGCTCAGAAATATCATCCAAGATGGCTACAGTCTTATTCGACTCTGGCCTTGTATCGAGCCTGTCGTGTGATTGTGCAGGTATGTTTCCCGTATTGGTGTTCGCGACTTTCAGAGTGTGTTCGTTGTGATATGTCGGAGACATCGAACTCTGGTCGCATTTTAGGCGACCTCCTTCTGATTCTTCAAGGCGGGGAAAGATTTTCATCTGGGGCTTGTCGTCCTTCTGTTCGGGTTCAAGTGCTAGAACTTCAACCGTAGCCTCGCAATCGTCTGGCCGATAATGAGGTGAGCTCATAATGGAAACAATCACATCATCCGCTGCACCTGCACGGTCGTCGGTGATATCACACTGGATCCTTCCAGAGATATCCCCTGAAACGATGCCAGGCGCACACTCAGGGAGACATTCTTGATTCTCGGTTTTTTGAGATAGCCGCGAAGACCGACGCAGAGCTGACGGTTTCCTGTCTTGAGCATGCTCTATTCTCATTTTCTGATGAGAATATTTGTCGTCTTTTATGACATTTTCACGTCTTGGCCTCGGGACACATCTGCCATGTCTTTCGCCTCCACAGGTAGAGACAGACCTGGCGATAGAAGCTGATTTCTTCCTCCTTTTACAGGAGCTGTCATTTGCCTGCACGTCCTTAATTCAGTTGTAGAGTAGTTCAAATTATTTCAAGCGACTTTGCAAGCCACTGCGTGTTTAACTTACCGAAGTGGGAACACAGACTATAATTTCTTCAAGGGTTTCTTCACAGACCATGGTTATAGATACAAAATAGGGGCGTGCGGTCTTCGGTGAGTACTGGCGTTGCTTAGGTAGAAAGTGTAAGTTCAGATCGTCGACGACCGGTATTGCTGAGGGGAATACGATTGCGAACCATTTATTGCCATACGATCGTGGAGGTGGACGAGCCACCGTATTTAATGCTTTACGTGAGGAACTAGCAGCAAAAGCTCAACCTCTCTCATTGGCCTTCGTGCCCCTCTAAAATTCGAAATGTATGGACCAGTTATGTAGGGCAAACAGGTTCTTGCTGCGGAGCATTGCCACTTGCAGGCTTACGCTAATTAGCGCCAACAGTCTTGCGACAATTTCTATAGGCACGAGTAAAATGTTGGAGCCCGCCAGGTGGCTGATGTACGCAGCGGTATATTTGGCAACTCCTGCCTACGCATTCGTATGTTTTCGGAGAAATACAACCCCAAGGTGTTTAATGAGTAAAAGTAGAGTCTTGTCTGATGCTTTTTCGCTGCAGCCTGCCCTCATGGTTGTCTTCAAGGAAAACAAGATCGTGAGTGTTAACAGGGCAAGAAACTATGGTGCAGTGTTGAGGTTACTTGAAGGATGTCATGCTATGAACAAGGCGCGAGGAAAAAATTTGAGAACATGAAGATCAACAGTTTCTTGATCTCCAGAGGATCAATAATTATCAGACCCATACCGCCTGGTTTGTTTTCGTAAGTAAAAGTCTCCTCAAGCACAATCTACATTTAAAATACTTATAACTCGAATCTGACAGGACAAAGTTGAAGAAAAAATTTAAAAGTGTTTAGAAATTACTCTATACCGTTAATAACTATCTAAATAGCAATTAATTGATTAAAATAAATTTATATGAAATATACAGTAAAAGAAATACTTTACTGTATGTATTAAAATTTTATTTTCATTCTTTTACTTAGAAATAGCGACTTTAGTGTTATTTTTGACCTCTTTTTCATACCTACAAGAATATTCTACTTAATTTAAACATCTAATTTAGACCGCTTTTTTAACCTACCTAATCAACCTATTTAGACCTACCTATAGGCAGGTTATAAGTAGCTATAGGTAGGTAACTTTAAGCCTTAATTGACTTATTTAGAGAGAATTTAGATAATTTAATCAAAGCAGCCAATATTGAGCCGTTTTTTCTCGCCAAAACAGGCCTCTTGTATATTTAACGCACGGCTGTTGTATGTATATAAGCTGTACTAGCTGTCCTCATATTCCCCGGGCCGACAAGAAAACATCTACGCTGTAGCATGAACATGACTTCCACACCAGATAAGCTGAAGCAAGAACCGCCACAAGACGACTTTCCGATGGACCGTGATGATGATGGTGAACAGGAACAAGAAAACAGCTCTGGCTTGTCTAACCAGACAGATGGCAGTCAACCTAGCCAAAAAGATACAAATCAGGTTACTCAGAACAATGAGAACCAACCTGGGCAAAAGGATACAAATGACGTTGGTCAGAACAATGGAGAACAGCCTGGTCAAGTCAATGTGAATCAAGCTACCCAGAACAATGAAGCCCAACCTGGGCAAAAGGATGCAAATCACGTTGGTCAGATCAATGGCAATCAATCAACTAACGAAAACCCATTTTTATCTGGATTCTTCAAGCGTAAAGTGGATAAAGACAACTCAGCCAACAATGCCAGGGCTTTCAGCCCAGTAGTAGAAGACCCCAATCCTAAAAAGGCAAAAACAGATCACAGCTTTAGTTTTAATCCATCTGCAAAAGCGAAGACCGCTCCCTTCTCTCCACGGGCACAAACGACAACAAGAACCTCTCCCTTTCCTGAAGATGATGGAGTTGGCGACCCTGACCTCGAAAAGGATCTAGTCGGCAGTCAAGTTTGCCCTGAGAACATGACGACGCTTGGGCTCGTGAAAGAAGGGAAAAGGCCGAGATACCTAAATGAATATAGAATTGATGGTCGAAGCATCTTACGAATTGAAACCTTGAAAGACGGCAAATTCAACGAGAATGCCGCGGAAGTCCTAGCGGTAACCGGTGGGAAGTATCAAGCCCAACATGCGGATAAGAAATGGCGTGACGTAGATTACGTCCTGGGCGTCGCAGCGTTTGGGAGCGAATTGAACTACGAAGACTTTCTATGCAAGCTGGATCCAGAAAACCCGTCCAAATTCAAATGGATGCAAACCATATTGATCGGAATTCGATGGGTTGACCAGACAGTCACATTTGTGAACCGTCAATGGTGGCGCAATAATTATGAGGCAAGGGATCTGTCCGCTAAGCAAACGTATCTGGACCGCAAGGAAGACGGATACCGTTATTGGTATAAGACGCGCGATGACCCTGAATGGAGGACTCGAGTGAATCACAAGGCCTTCGAGGACTACAGGCTATTCAAGTGGGCCTTTTTCTATGAGAAAAGGTACTATCAGGCCATGAATCCTGGGCAGCGGTTTGAGATTCGAGATCGCACCAAGTCGCCATCGCCCATTGACGACGAGGTTGCCAAGTTTAGGGCGATGACGGTTGAGGAGAGCCCGAGTTCGAAGATCTATCAATCTGTCGAGACCTCTCTGCCCGACGATGACGAAGGTTTTGATTCGGATTCCCGACATAGCACCCAGTCACGATATAAATCATCGAGTCGGCCCAAGGCGCATCGTGACGCCTCCCAGCGGGTGGAGCCAAATGGCTCACCGCGTCCTCGAAACAAACACAGGTTCAGCACAATGAGACGGTTTCAGCAACCACTGGGAACCACACCTCGCTCCATGGTAGTGGCTCATTGATGGAAAATAATGGCCAGGCGGTTTTTTAAAATCAACAACAGCGACAGAGAACCAAGAAGCTTGCGAGATCAAGCGTTGTTTTGCTAGCCGCCGTAGTACGATTCCAACAACCATGACAGGTGTCAGGTCAAACATAAGGACGAAGCCTTTTCTTCTCCGTCGTCACTCCTTTCATTATCAAACCGATATTATCCTTTCATTTGTAAAGGCTACTAAGGCTTATCCCATGGCGCCTGAATTGCCTTGTATTTATATAATCTTTACCTTTTGCTCTGTTTATAGCTGGCAATATTTGTTTTGTATTCTTGTTTATATCTGTAGCTATATTTCTTCTCAATAGAATACTATAACCTTTCAGTTTCATTTTTGTAATAGTAATATCAGTAAGAATAGCTTTAGAATCTGACGTTCATTTTCTTTTCTTCTGTTTTCCATCCTCCTTTTCTCTCCCGCTGTTTTGTTGTTAGTCCAACCACCGCCGTCATGGCTTCCAAGGACGAACAGTATGTAGAAATGCCAGCATAAATTGCCTCAGGATGTCTCTGATAGATACGAACTCCTCGTCGTTGGGTCTATTCCGGACCATTTGCCTTAGAAGTGGCTGTATCTATATACACGCCTATAACAGCGCCGTACAAGAATCTGCTTTCGAAGGCGTCCGTGTCAATTGACAGAGGAATCACTGCATAAGCATGGACCACAACTCGCCTATCGTCAGGCACACTTTGACTTCATTGAGCGTGCTCGACATGGTATTTCCCGTCGTAGAAAAGTCTAGCAAGCTACTACGGTGGACATTACCATTCTATGATACCATAGAATGTGTATATCCTGTTGATCGATACTCTATTGGTATGTCACCGATCTCCTTGTCGGCCTTGTGATGACTACCTCTCTGCAAATATAGAGCACAGAACTGACAAGGTGAAGGCAATTAAAACTGGCTTGACAAGTGGGGAAAAGATAACTGTAGGAGAGATTCAGCCTGGCGATCATATCCATCATCCTATCGTTAGGACCGTCTCATGATCAAATTTGCTTAAGTGTCGCAGATCTTGGCAAAATCGACATAATCAATCGACTGTATTAAGGTCTCGAGGTTCAATACAACAAGCCCCAGCCAATCTCAACTTCATCATCATGATCCATGCGCTCTTCTGCAGCGTTGGAGTTATGAACAACAAGTCAACAATGGGACTTCTCTCCTGTCGAGAACTTCATTTTGCATTCTGCACTCTGATACTTTGGAGAGACTTTCAATTACAGTGGCTCGGGCATGAGATTTTGTAAATAGAATACAGTAGAGATTCATCTTCCAGAACAATGAAATCACGTGAGGCAAGCTCGACAAATCATTAGATTCGTTGAACATTGCAACCAAGTCTACGTACTGTACGTAACCTAAACATTGTCAAGGTACGATTGCAAAACGACGTCTTATTTATCACATCTCACAAAGTCTAGGGGTCAGAATGAACAGCAAAAGTACGACGAACATGTTTCTCTTACCTGGTTTCATAGCCCATTCGTGGTGCCAAAAGTCGGCTATATCGGACTTTACTCTGCAGTATACAGGTTACTCGCGGCCGGTTTCCGACTTCAGGGAAGTGATGAATCCAAAAACACCTTCCAGTGCCATATAAAGTGGCACAATCAGCACCCGGTTGGTAACTCTTCCTCGTACTCAGGTAGGGGAACGCTCTCGATACCAGTTTCATAGAGCCAATGGATGATTACGAACACTTTCAGCATCTCGCGTTACGGCCACATACCAAAACGTCACTGGCACTGATGTCGGCAGCCACGCGCGTAGCCCATAAACGATTTGAAAATTGTACTTCCAGGCTTCTTTCTACTGATTTAACATCTTTTCCGCCTCACCAACTGGCTATTCAAGAAGATGTCGACGAGTCTTTACGAGACTTGGTCGGTCCGGTGGATGAAACCTGGACTGAACGTGTAAACAAGTTGTCGCAATTGAAGCGTCCCCCGGAAGGCAGCAGGATCACCCAGTCGATGTGGCATCTGGTACGCGGTGGCCACCTTGACTTCGGGATTGTGGAGGATTACCTACAGCTACTAAGGTCCACAAGCCACCATGTAGAGATAGCTCCGGCTCGGATGCTTCGGCACGATCAAAACTGTATTCGAGAGACGGAAGGGATTGACCATCCCATCATCATTCCATTCTGTCATGAAAACAACTGGGTGTTTGCTGCTACGTACTCCGACTGCGTCCACTGGTATGACAGTACTCCCAATACTGCTACCCTTGTACCTCCCGTTGCTGGTGCGCGACCCGTCGTAGGAGGGTGGCGGGGGCCTCAGAATAATAACCTGGCAGATTCAGGCGTGTTCATGCTTATGGGCATCAAGCTTATATTACAGCGCAAACCTCATCTAAGCTAAAGGGTCGCAGATGAGCTCAACCAGTCTTTCCGTTCCTGTATATTTATCGAACTTCTTTGCCACAAAGTTCAGCCAACCTCTACAGACCTACATCATGTCAATTTAGAGCAAGTGTTAGATACAGGATACTTATCCTCAACCGCCGACCAGATAAGCCACGGACATACGTTAACTGATGGACAACAAGAATCATCCTTCTTCGAAGATGCGATGGCTGCGACAATAAGTGCAACTCGGGCCATTTCCTCGGCATCTCCTGTGATATGTCAAGCGGAAGAAGCCAACGCGACGAGTAGAAACCCAGAGCTGGGGCCCGCCACAGACCCTGACCGCCCCCCAGGACTTTCCAGTTTACAGCCAGAGCATCCGGCCAACACGTTGCGCAAGAGAAGGTCGCAACCAAGGGCCACAAGTGAGAGAGCAGAAGGGCATGTACAGCGAATTTTGGATGATCGTAAAGTTATTTTAGATAATCTCTCACATGCCATACACTTCAAACGATCTGCCCTAGTGTCCTTTGGAGATGATCCGATTGTTCTCAGGGCACTTCTAAAGTATTCAAGGACCAGTGGGAATCTTCATCGTCGCTACCACGCTGTCCTTTTCCACTGGATGGCGGAAGATAACGAGCGAATAATAGAAATGAAATCAGCGATGGGGGAGGATGCTGAGAAACGCATTAAGAGAGATTTATGGAGTTGTAACTTCTGGAAAAAGGTAAGTGATATTGGTATGAAACACGGCTTGGGGCCCTTGGTACCACTTTGTGCATTTGTAAATGACTTTAGCGGCTATCGGTTGTCAGAGGACGCCCAGGGTCCACTGATTAAAGAACTTGAAAATCGGTTGCAAAACGAAACCGACATGTTGCGTATATGGCTTCAAGATGCACGAGGACTGTGCGAGGCCATATTAGTAGGACCCACGCCTGTTGCTTCCTTCAACATTGATAAATATAACTTTCAGGCTGAGTTCGACATGACCGACGATCAATTTCGATTCTATGTTTGTTCAGGGCTCAACTAGGCAGAGAATCCAATAGGTTCTAAAGTAACCTTCCCAACAAGTCGAGGCAGCTCAAGAAGTTTGGATCAAATAGCACCGAACAGTCTATGCATAGGGTTTCTTCCATTTGAGTTCATTGACCAAGTGCGCATGAGTCACCAGCTATCATGAGTTACGTAACAGGCCTGTGAGCGGAAGATTAGTGACGTTGGGGCTACGTTCTTTGTGTCATGTTCACTTTAGATGATGTAGATTCTATACGGTGATTTAATCTTGGTGCCAATATGCATATTAGTAGACCTTCTCAGAATTGAGTTAGAAATAGTGGATCAATCGATATCTGCATTTTCCGTGCGCGCGCTAAGGTATTTCGAAACTACTCACTTCACGGCCAGAAAGTGCCAGAACCTGTCTGCTGGTATGTAGTTTAGAGATGACTGGTCTGTTCTGGTGGCATTGCGACTTCATTAAGCAGTGTATGATTGTGATGATAGAATGAGTTCAAGCTTTCCGAGTCAACGTCTTACCGAATTTAGAAAGTACCGAAACGATCCATAATTATGCGATCGCTAATTTCTATAGCTGCTGCTGTATTGTCACTAACTTCGGCTTCTTTAGATAGTATAGTATGTACTAAAAGTCTAGATCGTCATATTGGGTTGGAGTCCGGATTTAGTCCCGATGCGATGTGCTGGATATAAGACAGCAAATATTGACCTTGAAAAAGCCAAACATAAGAAGCAGCGTGCCATGATAATTCGCAAACATAAGGAAAAATATGGCGATTATTATCACAAAATTTGAATAGGGCTCTGGCCTGCGTCCTCTTTCTTCTTCTTCTTCTTTTTCTTTTTTTTTTTTTTTTAAAAAAAAAAAGAAAGAAAAGAAATTCATTTAATAAATACGTTACGTCCAGAACACGCTTGGTTCGGTTGACCGGCTTCGGGTGGAATTGTACGTCTTACATTCATTGTATGTTAGTTGAAATAAGTATAACATCATACTTCCAATAGTGACCTCTCTTGTGCTTGTCTGTATTTGTAGACGCTAAGACTCAATGTGATCAATGGAAGAGCTGCTAATTTCGTCTTCGCTGCGCTTGCAAATTACTCAACTAAATTTGACGCAACAGGCCCAAATAGGCTTGGCCCCAAGTTATATAGGATCTGATGAGACCCGCAAGATCCTAGATCCCTCAAACCATCTAACGTACAATATGAAGGCAGTTCTATGGCTCTGGTATGTTTCGCTGGCAAAAGCCACCTGCACTTCCAACTATGCCATATGGATCTCGCAGGACAGGGCTAAACTAAGCGAGACGTTGGGGCAAGCTCTGCCTAAGCTGGACTATGACGATATTTCAATCCTTAATCCTGGTGTTGATGTCGGTATGGCGGCTGTTCCTGGAAAGCGATACAAGATCCCTTACCATGCAAATATGGCACTCATTCCACCAGCTTCGTGGTCTGACAATTGTCCAAAAACGTTGGAGCTTCATGGTGCCAAGTCAGAAACGCTTGAAGTCTTCCATCAGCCATCCTCGACACCTGAAGGAGATAGCCATAACCCGTCTGTATCTAAACTGGCTCAATCACCGGTGCACACGGAAGCCTCTGGTGGCGGTCTGATACCAAGAGCAGCGTCTGTCACGACCGCTGAAGTTTCTAAAACAGTAGGGACATCCGTCACTATTGAGACACGAACAAAGCCACACGCGGCGACAGGCACAGCCAGCCCTATCTTGTGCTGGGAAGAAACCCACCCATCGGTAGCTGACTTTGTCTCAAGTCCAACATCCAGGCTTGAGTTTGCCAGGTCGTTCTGTGACAGACTCCAGGATGCTACTTTTGACGCAGCGCATCCCATCCAACCATTGCCCTACGGCGACACGTTGATTGGAATGCAGCTGTTGCCCTCCTGTCCAAACCATTCCATTGGGGCGAAAGACATGGATCCATGCCGTCGAGTGCTTGAGAACATCAACCATAAATGCCCGAAAGCGGGCGGGACATATAGCAACCATTGCGTATTGTACTACTTCGTCAAACGGTAAAGTGTTCTGAGCAAATACACCTAGATAGTTTCATTTGATACATATTACATTTAAGCTTCAGGCGCCATACCGTGATCCACTACTGGACGGATTGGATGTTATGGTGCATGCATTGGGTGAGCTCATGCAGGCATGTCCTTGGTTTACTACCATACAGGGTTCATAACTAGTTGTAACTTCATGTCCTTTTAAATATAAGCCGGGATAGCGGACTAAACCTCGAAAGTAAAGGCATGAACTACCATGTCGCTCACAAAGCTCAGAAGATCCATCCTTCACATTATGCCGATCAATCATTGAAGATCTTCATACGCTAGAACTTTGATGCCCATGACGGGTTTAGCGGTCTGTAGAGCTGGATTGGACAGAAGTGTATGGGTCACTAACTGCCGGAGCAGTCTCACAAAGGCAAGAAAATCGTCCAGAGTGTAAAAATCACCCCTTTCCACGACCTCGTCCCACGGCAGTTGTTCTGGTGAACGGATGTTATCGTCGATTTCCACCTCTATGAGCCAAAACTCGTCCGTTTCGAAGACTTTGGGCTTCGGCCCGTCAAATTCTTCTTTCGATGATACCCAATGCTTTCGCTTAATGCGGTAGTTGATGAGCCATAGCGTTTCCAAACCCCCAAATCTTGCACCATATACAATGTAACAGCATAAGGAGTCAAGGCTCCTGATCCGGGAGGATTCGTGAAGGCTCGAAGCCCACGATGGGTGGTATTGCCAGCCTACGTGCGGTATCTGTAGCAAGCCCCGGGCTGTGTTGTTCGGAATGACATCTTCAAACAAAAACCGACTGAGCATGTCAGGACCATCTGGTTGGACAATAAAGAGGTCCTGGCTTGGAGACACGATAATACTGCGCTGCTGGGAAGAGTCGCTCTCTGGTGCGTCGACCTCGACATCCGAACGGCCACATCTCACCTTCGTCCGGATGGCTATGGGCTTGGTGGGGCCGAGTATATCTCTCATGACACAATGTGACTGCCTACAGGCACCCCAGAGACCCGAGTCGATCAGGTACGTCGAAAGGTTGTTTTTAGTCCATGAAGCTGTGATTTCGTCGAAGCCATTGACTCGACTGGACTTGGGGCCAAAAGCCCACCTGGGAGCGGTGAGGTAATAGGAACCAACCCAAGGAGCTTCCGGATCGTCGTCTTCATGTGGTTGACTTCTATGGTCGCTGCTCAAGCTGAAGATTAGTACACCTGCCTTTGCAGGACGAACGGCGGAGCTCCAAATCTCTATTTGTAGTTCTACCGGAAGGTTTCTGAAGCAATGGAATGAACCAAACATCCTGCTTATCATGAAGGAGCCGAGGATAACCCGCAAAAAGACGAATTGACTTGTAGGATTATCTAGTTCCTGTGACACTTCAACATCGGGACAACCGATCCTATAAAATCGTCAAAGCACTTCTAGATTTATGTTCGCTAAGCCCGATAGGTATCGCAAAAAGGACTTTAGAAACCATGGTATGTTGGGATTGACCGCCGATGCAAGACGCTGGACAGCTTACAGTAACGCCCATTATTGGCAGTACGACGATTTCCCATCATTGATTGTTTCTTCTACGTGTTTTCTTTAACATGTACGCAGAAAGCAGAAATTCTAGTCAAGATCGGGCCGATTTTCTTCTCTATACGTCTATAGATCAAGGTCGCTCCGGTCGAACCTCACTGTACCTGAGTTTTATGGTGCCATGACTACGATACTATCATTCTAACTCGTAGCGTAGTGACATCGCAGTTCTTGGGGATTCCACTACAGACTTGTTCTGCTCTGTGTTTGACCTAAAATCGCTATTTTTAGCCATCTTCTTGGGTAGAAAGTGCGTAGTCTCTTAACAGTCTTCTGTTTACTTCAAACAGTATAAGCTCATCATGAGTGTTTGAGGTCATTTTCGACGGATGCAGAGACATCCCAAAATGATGTGCATAGCGACTGTAGACTGGGACACTAACCACCGGGCAAAATGGCACAATTAAGTCCATATTTGCATAATGAGTCATTAGTCACGTACCATGAGGCTACCTGTCTGTCTCCACGCCCAGCTGTTAGCGCGATTCCACTGGAATTTTTTGAACGTGTGCGCTACAGTACTCTTAACTCAATCGTTGCTTGGTTCAGCGGCTGAGCAGATGCCCAAAAAACTGAGACAGACACTAAAACATGAATGCAAGTCTTGATATGGAACATGGGTGCTCGATGATTATCGGAGATCATGATCTGATTGCTCATTTAGTTTTAATCCATGTTCTGTTGACCGGGTAGTTGGATTAATTTCCCGTAGTGAGAATTTAAATCCCTGGTTATCGGAATGTTTTAGTGTGATCGCGTGATTTTTGGGGTAAGAAGTTGTCAGACATTACGTGTATTCGGTTCATTGATGTGAATTGGTGTATTGATCTTATGTTCTGTTGAAATCTGCCCCTTAGAGGTTTTACCATTTCAGCTGTAATCTTAAAGTATCCCTGCTTGCACGTGAGGCCCCAACACCTGTTCAACAGGTGTCGCTGAAGGAATCGCTTCTTGTTAGTAATGAATGCCGGAATTGTGGATCCGATCAAATACAACGCGCATAATGCCCATAGAGAATCTAGAGAATCTAGGGGCTCGAGTTTGAACGCCGAAATGGCGTAAAAACTGACGAAAGTATACTGTATCCAGATGTCAACAAAATTCAGGATACAGCCAGTATCGGCTATATGAGCCTTCACCGGGCGATAAGGGCGCCTTGGACAGTTGGATCACACAGTGTTCTACTCTTCCATGCGTTCTCGTGCGAGATCATTGGCTGATTCGTTGATAGAGATAGGTCCTTGTTCAAAATTCGATGCGGGGCTGACACGCTCAGCTCCTTCCGTAGCTGCAGCGGTGGTGGCGGGGTTGGCTGGTGAGGATGGTGTCTGAGCCATCCGACCGGGTCCAGGTGAAACACCAATGGTGCCGATGACGGCTGCCGGATTGTTCTGCAAGAGGGCTGCACGGGCTCCTCGACTCAGGTTGACGGGAGTGTGGATTCCCAGATCGAAGCGATCCGGGGCAGCGGGCAAGATCATCGTAGACGAATCCATCACCGCGGCTTGCGACTGCGCAAAGCGCAGATCGAGGCGTTTGTTGTGCACTTGTTAAGGATTTAGGCGTAGACAGGGCCACGTTCTTAACACTTGTATGCCAAGAAAGTGTGATGACAAAGGAAGGTGCCTTGAGGAGCATATACCCAATCCACTTACAGGTAGGGTAGCCCAGTATGTATGTTAGTGCAAGTATCTAAATATATCTGCCACTTTTCCCAATAGTCTCCTCAACCTGCTAGGGGTCATTATAATATGACCAGGAACTATCTCCTCCCTTTTGTCCAACTCATTCCTAAGCACCTCTATTTGCCTCAGCGACAACAAACCCACTTTTCTACCCTCAGATATAGGAATAATGCCCAGAACCCGCTCGATTCCTTTTAACAGAGTTGCCAAAAGTTCTGAAAATGTCATGCACTGTGTGCAGGCTGTCGCTAGGGGTCGCCCCCCAAAGGTCAGACCCGGAATAGGGGTAAGGGGCTCGGTGGGTATTCGCTCGATACGTGTGGTAAGATGATCAAGGATCAGCTCATAAATCGACACCAGTTGGATGAGAATACTCGTGATGATTAGTACGGTTGGCGCAGGTAAGGACTTTAGGGTGGCACTAGGATGGGATAGTGGTGGTGTAGACACATCCTGGAATTTGTTTTTGTCTTTCCGATGTTGTGATTCCAGCGGCTTTGGAGATGATACTTTTGTTGTTGGCGAAGCACAGAGCTGATCAGTACACGGCCGAGTGTTAAGAAGCTTTGTCAAAACAATGAGGAATTCCTGCGACACAATGATACTGAACTCGGCCAAGGTGATGTTGTCAATGCTTAGCGGGCTCTTCTGATAAACTATGCTGTCAAAATCTAGTGTCGTCTTATTCTTCTTAATGGCTGCAATGCGGATATGCAAGTCAAGATTAATCTTGGAAAGTTCGAACATGACATCCGAGGGATCAATATCCTCTGGAAACCCTGATGTCTTGGTAATATTCATAGGAAAGCTTGTGGTATCGGTGACTTGGGGTGCGACAGTTTGTGGAGGGGTTTCGAGGGCGTAGGCACTGGAGATTGTGCTGCTGAAACCTGGCCCCCCACTGAAGAGAGAATTGGCGCCTTTCGGAGCGTAATCAGTGTTCCATGATAAGAATGTTTGATCAAAGGTGTCCATGATATTTGTAGGCCATGTCGGCACCGCCCAGAACGCATCATCCATTGTTGTGATATGGGGTTCGGTAGGAGAGGATGCTGGAGATAGCATACCGGACCAGTTTAAAAAATCCCATCCCTCCATAGAGGAAGCATTCTGTTGTAAATGGCTGGGGGAAATTGACTGGTTAGGCAGTCCGGCTTGAAACCGCTCAGTGGCCGAGGTTGGGTTGGTAGAGGTTGCCATTCGCCGCAGCCTACCCATATTCTTCTGCTGTATTCCTGTACACTGCAGACCTAAAATAGTACATTTGGTACATTTGGCATCGGTTTGGTTAATGCGTTGGCATCTCGACCTTTGTTTCCTGCAGACATCGCAAGAAAAGAGCCTCTGTGAAGGATGTAGTGATTGCGCGCCCATAGCGGTCGTCAGTGCCTGGACGCAAATATGGGTGAAGGCGAAGATAAAGTTGAATGCAAAAATATCTGGTTGATATGATTTGGAAGAGCTGAAGCACTGATGGGTGAACTCAGAAGGCGTGCGCAGGCAAGATCTTTATCGGAGGGATTCTAGAAGTTTATTAGCGCTAGTCACTCTTATGAATGGCTGATTAGTGTAATCTCTGGGTTGGACCTGAGGGTATCCACCAAACTTTGGTAACCCTATCGATTAAGGCCGGCTACTTTAATGGTATTGGCTCGTGGGCCTCGCATTTACGCTCGCTCTCGCTCTCGCTTGCTGGTATAAAAAAGGTTAGTCTTGGTCCGAGACAACCGGGGCGATAGCATGGAGGTCGCAGAAGCGGTGGGGCTCTTGGCTCGTTTTGCGTTGCACTTGGCGCTTTAAATGCCGAGAAATTAAGCTGGACATAGCCGCAAGGTCGTAGCACCCTACCAGTGCTATAAATACTATGAAGGTGCCAAGTCCTACGGTGCTCGATAATCATATCGAGCTATGATGGACATTGGGCTGCTCACTCTTCGACTCTGATGGGGACACGCTGGCTCCGAAGTAACTAATCAGGGGGGTTGGCCTTTACGCCCGCATAAGTATCCACTTAGTAAACGGACTTTTAGGCTTGTTATCTTCTTACGAAGACTTTAATAAAAACGGAGTTTTTCTCATTCAATCGGACATTTAATTACTCGGCGCGGAACGCTAATCGGCGCGAGAAGTGGTTCGCCCCGAATCTCGTTATAAATAAGCCTTAGATTTCCATTTACTCATTGAGATATCAAATTGCTTTGAGAAACAACTGTAATGTGCAAGATGGACGACTCCTCATTCAATCCAACTGGCCAACTGAGTCCGAGCCTGGCACCCACGGAAGTCCCAATCACATGGGACGACCCCCGAGAGAAAAGAAATCCTCAGCACTGGAGTACCCTTTCCAAGATATTTCATACCGCAATCCCTTGTTTCCTTGCCTTTGAAATGTGAGTCTTTACCTGCAAACCTCAGCATCCGGATCAGAGCTAAACTATCATGTCTAGAACATTCTCAACATCCGTTACCGTGCCAGCTACGGACCTAATCGCTCTCGAATTCGGCCTTAACCGCACGGAATCCCTACTCCCTTTAACGCTTTACACTCTCGGAGTAGCTTTCGGTCCAGTCTTGATTGCTCCTTTATCAGAAGAATTTGGTCGCAAATATGTCTATGTCGGAACCATGTCTTGTCTGTTGGCGTTTCTCGGCGGCGCCGCTGCTGCCAACAATTTTGCAACGCTCCTAATCTGTCGCTTGTTTGCGGGAATACTCGGATCTGCTGGCATCGCTGTCGGTGGAGGCACTATCGCCGATGTTTGGGCCCTGGAAAAAGCCGGCACTCAAGCGTCGCTCCTCTTCATCCTTGGCCCTTTCCTTGGTCCGACCCTTGGTCCTCTCGCTGGCGCGTACATACTGAAAGACAAGGGTTATGATTGGAGATGGACGCACTACCTGTTGCTGATCCTCGGCGCACCCATATGGCTTGGTTGCATCCTTATGAAGGAAACTTCCAAAAGCTGGATACTTCGAAACGAGCTGGACTCTAACGAAAAGGCTGCTAAGATAAAATCGCGTCGCTTAGTCATGACAGCCATGGCACGACCAGTGAAGATGCTGTTTCAAGAAGTCATCGTGTCTTCTCTGGCTCTTTACACGGCATTCGCATACGCCATGATTTTCAGCTATTTTGCCAGCTCATCATACATACTGCAGCTTTACTATGGTTTCAACTTACGTGAGGTTGGTTTGTCTTTCATCAGTGTCATCATTGGTTACATCCTGGCTACCATCATGTTTGCCGTTCTCGATAAGACTTTGTATGCTCGAGCAGCTAGAGCATCTCCAACTGGTTCAGCTGGCCCTGAGCACAGATTATATGCTGCACTTGTAGGCAGCTTCTTCCTTCCTGCAGCTCTGTTCTGGTATGCTTGGGAGGCGCGCAGGGGTGGAAACTGGGCTGCCGAAGTTGCTTCAGGTATCTTCTTAGGCCTAGGGTCGTTTTCTCTCTTTGTAAGTCTGATAGCTCTCGTGGGCTCGTTGACAAGACTGATGTTTTCGCTTCCTTAACAGCTTTCCGCCATTACTTTTATGGTAGACTTTTACCGCGCTAAAGCGGCTGCTTCGGGTATGTCCATGTTATTGCCATTTTCGAGCCGACGACTAATATATGACATTGCTCTAGCAATTGCCGCAAACGGTATCTTACGATATACTCTTGGTGCTGTTTTCCCTTTATTTACGATTCAGATGTACGAGAACCTCGGTGTTAGTCACGCGGGAACTGTTTTCGCCGGGTTATCTATACTCCTACTCCCGATTCCATGGCTGCTATTTTCTCAAGCAGGATGGTTGAAGAAGCACAGTCGCTTTATTTCTGAAGAGCATCAGCAAACCCAGCAGCATTCAGTACTGGAATCGCGATGACTTTCTTAAAGTAGGGAATAGTGCAAGTTGGTTCTTGCTTGGATCTTGTTGCTAATATTTTCTGTATTTTATATCTAAAAATTGTCATATTACTTTTCAAAGTTAAATAGAGTCGTTTAGAGACATTAGACTAGATAAAGATCAATAGCATGATGCTGGGGGGGGGGGGTGGGGAAGAGAAAGAAATTCAATAAGAATGTTCTACGAGTTATAATCATGCTGTAACTGGGATTACTACTTGTGATCTGAAGCTGGAGCCGGCACTCGCCATGTATCTACCCCTCAGCCTCACCGGTTCCGATTTCTTCATTGCTTGTTTTACCGGCCGCAACCGTGAAGGAAGCAAAGCAGTTGGAAAATCAATCAAAACCGCGCCGCCGCCAGCAGCGGAAAACACGTGATTATATTGACGCAGTAAAGTTCGCTTTGGCATTATTTTCCTGCAGGCCTCTGCTCTACATTCGAAAAGTCGGCACGGTATGTGGCGATAGCTCAGAGATAGGACTGCCGCAATTTGCTGCCACACCCATTCACGAAGACTCACTACCATCCTCATAATACAACCACTGAATGGGCGACATCCCGTCGCGGCTCTATTGTTTCGAGGCGAGACTATGATGGTAACACACCAAGTCAATCACCCAAAGCTGCTCAGCTAGATCGATACTGAAACAAGGTCCTCACACCTTACTGAGCACTGGGGAAGGCCTGCCATCACATCACAAAGTCTCCGTGGTTATTTGACAGTCTTAGCGACCTAGTTCAGATTAATCTCGTCTCATAATATCGTATTTTCGATGCCAACGAGACTGGCGTGCCGAAAGGGCCCTCGATTATTGGGTCCATAAGTCCTATTGGCGTCAGAGCCTCCAAGCACAGTGGTATCCTGACCCTTTCCCTTCTTGCAAATGTTATAAGATGTCTTATGATTTAGTCTATTCATAAAACATTCTTTTTCTGATTTCAGGTCTTCCTCAAATAGACCAAGCCATCAAATTCATCTTCTCGGCGTGTCTTGGTCCTAGACTAACACAAGATTGACTTCACTTCCAATTTCATAAACGCCGCTCTAGATGACAGGGGGCTTACATTTTTATCCTCAAACTCACCCAGTCTTACTCCTCGGCTAGATGTGGCTATTGTTAGCCGTTTACGGATATTTTATGGTTAAGAAGCCCAGGAAGTAGGCATCATCCTCCATAAAGACTCCGCTCCATTAGCATCTATAGAATACCTTCAGAGGAAGTTTTTATCACGGATAGTATCGATGGAAACGCTAGCATTTTAGTAAACAAGGCAGGCAATCAGATTGACTTGCGGCATGTTGAGATAAGATAGAAAGAAGCGTGAATCAGCTCTCTTGAAGGCATAGTTTGAACCATCAAAGACCCTAGGACGATAAATGACCCACTTTGACCCGAACAAGGCATTTCGACGAAATGATTTCGTGAGGTTGCGAATTAAAGGCCAAAAAAAAAACAGGTTAACCAGCCAAGGCGGTTTACAAGCTGTACCGGTACATTACACTAGCTAAACCAGGAATTCTGATAGTCATTGGGAGTTCTCAGCTTAATCGAAGTTATGCAGTAGATGAGGTGACCGTCAGGTGGCTTTGAGACAGGAAGTAACAAAACGACGGGATTCCTGGCGATTATGTTGTTACCTTCAGGCAGCCCACGGGATAATTTTAGTTCTCATACAAGTGATGTCGAAGGAGAGGTGCAATCATCACCAAAGAAACCGGGAGCTAAGCAGCAAAAGCTAAATTTTGGACCGCATCAGGCCTTTGCATGGATGGCTCACATCTTGCTGACGGAGTTTTTGCTGCACCCCGCTAAATGCCACAACTTACCGATCGCTAATTGGTCAACACTGCACTACCCAGCAATTGGAGCCTCGGCTATCAGGTTTCGTGTGTTTGCTCCGCTTTGATACTGATCTCAGAAACATGCATAGGCGTTCAAATTGGCCGAGGTAAGTGGAAAAACCTTGGGGTAGTTTACAATCAATAACTTATTTCAATCATGGTATAAAAGGCCCAATTCTCGTGCCAGGTAAGCCACCTCAAAACTAAGCTCAAAAGATAAGAAACTTGTGAACAGTCCTCCTCTCATCGCTATCCCCTTCATCTTCCACAAGCAGTTGAACCACTGTTGACAATGCCTCGGTGGACTTTCGAAATCATTGCAGAATCTTTGGCCCCTTCTGAAAAATCTACTATTGCAAGAGAAGCCACCAAGATCTACACTGATGTTGGCTTCCCTAAG
Organism: Fusarium oxysporum Fo47; assembly: GCF_013085055.1. Lineage (NCBI taxonomy): Eukaryota > Fungi > Ascomycota > Sordariomycetes > Hypocreales > Nectriaceae > Fusarium > Fusarium oxysporum. The sequence goes on from NC_072846.1 coordinate 3,018,953, forward strand.
TTTTGGGTTAACGTCTTCTTCCACGAGAATGACCCCAACAACTTCTACATCGGCGCTGATTCTTCTAAGAATGTTTTTCTTGTAATCAACCATACCGCTCGGACATTCGAATCAGTGGCCCATCGCCTAGGCTTCCTTGACCGTGTCGACACTATCTTGAGGCCTATTCTGGAGCCTAAAGGCCTGCATTGGGAATTCAACATACACGAGCATCCAGCACAAAACTGGAGGATGAACGGGATGATTCCTCCTGTGAACAAACCTGACGTACTACAAAACTGGGTTTCGCAGAACAAGCCAGTGCCATACTGAGGATTGCTTGTGGACGTCCTGGCTGGGCAAAGGAGCACGTGTATCACCATTCGGGTATGGCGGAGCTAGGTGTAGAATCGCGTTGGATCGTGTAAGGGTTCAATAGTTTGAGATAAATTTGATAGTCTTGACCTCTATTCTTGCTTGATGGCTCTGGCGATGTTTGTATTGACCATGATTTATAGTCTGGCACCTTAGCTGATTTCACTGTGTTATTTGAGGAAGCTATATGAGTGGAAAGATGATGGAATTTCCGTAGTCCTTCACAAGGTCTGCAGCAGATCTAGAATCCTAATGTACGCTCTTGGATAGCGCTTCCTAAAGTACCAGCGGCCTGCCTTCGCACGAACAGATAGACGACTAAATATCTTTGAGTGTAGAATTCATTGGGCACCAGTCTTGGAAAAATAAGGATATAATCTCCTGATCCAAATCAAGTCGATATGCCCTCCATCCTCGCCGACAAGATGCAGATCCTGCGTTACAGGACTTCACAGCTAGGTAGAACCCCTCCTCATCAGGGGCGTTCCTGAGCACGGAACAACTCCTCCTCGTCCGTAACTTGATTCGCATCAAACCATTTCTTCTCCATCTCCGAGCCTTGAGCTGGGGGTCTAATGCCGTTAATCCTCCAGTATTCAATATCACCTTCATAGATAGCCAGTTCCCACTTGATGCCTTTTGGTTTCATAATTGGCCTAAGAACATCGTCCAAGGCTTTCATGAAAAAGTCTTGTACATCAGGAGTTGCCAAAGTGCGTGCCACATGATAAATCGAAACAGTGGTTAATGCTTTTGGGGATTCCCCCCCAGCGAAAATGCTGTCGGCATTCAGCTCGATAAAGTGAGTGTTTGAGTAAAACGGGGGAAGGCCGACACTTGAGTAGATCTTGGTCATGCCTTGGGCAATCTGACGTTTGTCCTCAGGCGAGAAGGTACCGGTGGTGTGGTGAAAGACCCATTTAGGCGTGATGACGGTTTGAGAAAGTGATGAAAGTATTTGGACTGGATGATAAAGTCTTGATATAGTCTGAGTTGGTTCTAGAAATGAGTAGAATACGCATAATCCTCGTCTACTTATAGGCGGCAGCATGCATTGGTGTTTGGTGTGTATAGCTGCCTTGAAATAATACTGCATTCGTCTAGTACGAAACAAGCCGAGGTCCTCGGTCAGGTCTCGCACAACAGCCCTATCTTGACTAACCTTTCCAGCTCTGTAAATAAGCTACACAGCTGGCACATGTAGAACAATTTACCCGAGAAGTTCACAAAATGGAGAGCTATTGAATCTCCTCCCACTGTCGAGACGTATTACATGTTCGAGCTGAGGATCCGCTTTTTTGCGTAGCTAACCTACGGCCGAGGTGTACCTCCTCGAGCAAACCTTATTTAGATCAGCTGACAATAAGTAAAACAACAATCCGGAGATCTTGGACCTTTTACGTTTAGGTTCCAGATTGGGTGGAAAGCGGGGGCAAGGGAGGGTCGGCGGCTTTCTCTTGTTTCGATTACTGATCGTTCCGAATTCTCCACCGGCATGATTAGAAAATGTTTAATCATGAGTCTCCTAAAGTCGACCGATGGAAGGTCACTCCCCCCTCCCCCCCCTGGAGCTTTGACGAAGGCGAGTAGGGATTATAATGATGAAATCGCCGACGGGGTTTTGAAAGACCAGTAAAATAGAAACGCTATCACGCCGAACAAAGTTTGATTGACTATGTGAGATTCTGAATTGCATGTGGTCCTATAAGCCAGCCAATAAGACGATGCGAACGCTCAGTTTACCCAATTCGTAGTATAGAGTAACCATCCTCCCAGGGAAGCTGTGCGATCCGTGGCCCGTTTTTCTGACTAGCTACATCGATGACAACCCCACCTTAGTTTAATCAGCTCTGTGGTCACCGCAACTCATTAACGTACTCCACAAGTGAGTGTCCCATACAAGCGAGTGTCCCAAACACATTTTACACCTTAAACTGCCATTTTAAAAAACTACATCGAAAGCCTCAATCAAGCTTAAACTGCCTGAAAACTTAGATTCAGGCCAATGAACAACGGGAACACACAGAAGACATGTTTTCTAAATTCCATTTGTATTATTTAGAATATTACGAGGAAAAGCTATGTTCGCACTGTCTTTTCTCCTATTTTCAGGCATAGAACATCGAATAGACCGCCGAATGGTTTGGAGGAACCTCAAACATATGACTTTTTGCTCAGGAGACTATGGATAAGATTTTCAAGAAGCTAGCAGTGCTATGGCGGAATTTGCGAAATCCAATATTGCCATTTTTAGGTGCACAGTATAGGTGGGACACTCACTTGTATGGGACACTCCCTTGTGGCGTACGTTATACCTCAATTGGATTTTAAAGATGCCTCTCCAAGAAGGCAATCTGTGCAGCGATATTCTTCTCGAAAACATTGTCCCGGTAAACTCTGAAATGACCGCAATCCAGTTCAAGCAGCTCCTTTGGCTCACCAGCCATAGCAAACACCTCTAGCTGAGCCTGAGGATCTATGAGAGAGTCCTGTAGGGCCACGACCATGAACAGCGGTTTTGGTGCAAGCTGGGCGATAAACGCGCTAGGTTCAGCTCGAATGGCATGGAAGAAACTTTGAAGGGTAACCTTGTTCTCTCTCACCTTGCCCTTCTCTTGAATTATTTGTAAATGGTCCCAACTTTCCTTGGTACCCAAAACAGCGCCATTGTTGGAGTTTTCGGCCTCCTCCGCGGTCGCTGGAAAGATGGGGATATAGGTCGGCTCCATTGAAGTCGTTTCGCCACGGTCGCTATAGATCTTGGCAAGCAAAGTTTTGGGGAATCGCTCCCTTGTCATCCTGCCCGAGACGAAAGGGACTTGAGTAACGACTACTTTGATGCGTGGGTCGACTGCGCCGGCAGTTATGGCAATGCCACCGGAGTAGCTAGAACCCCATATCGCAATACGCTCTGAATCCACGTCTGATCTGTTTGAAACGTAATGAATCACGTCATGGGTATCTTGAGTCTGCTCGTAATTATTCGTATGATGTCGAGGCAGCCCATCGCTTGCTCCCCAGTTCCTATGATCGTACAGGAACACTGCGAAGCCGGCTTGTTGGAACCTTTCAGCGAAGATGTCAAGAAAGTTGTCTTTGATTCCGGAAAACTATAATACCATGCAGTCAGAGTGAAGTTCGCCATCAACGAAACGTATTGTGGCACACCGTACCCCTGGCGACATGACAATTACTGGAGCCACGATTTTCTCAACAGGAAAAAACCAGCCCCGAAGGGTAGTTTGGTCATGTGTTTTGATTTCAATGTCTTCGCGCATGACGCTGAGCTGTTTAGTAGGCGATTGTTTCAGAAGAATAGTAATGAGAAACAGGTGGTTTTATAAGATTTCATGTCCTTTATCACGAACCTCGGTAAATCTCATCATTGGTGTCTTAACCTGTGAGCCTCCTACACGACTACTGACCTCCCAGTTATTATCATACCCCGCGGTTCAAGCCAAGGTGTAGCCACATGAACTAACTGCCTCAGCGAAACGATATTTTTGGGCGTTCGTACTATCCGCCGGCAACCCCGCAGTGGCTACTCGGCGTGCCGTCAGCAAAACCGGCAGATGCCATGGCCGAGAAGGAGGAGGCTATGATTGTTGATTACAAAACAAACTATATCATCACTGCAACAAGTTCCTGACGGATTTGTAATACTACCCCGCATTTTATATGTGAGCATTGTCATAGCTACGTTGAGTTTGAAGCGTCTAATGTACCAGATTAGTGACCAGCCGAGTAGAAAGGCCTCACATCATCTCATCTCACTACTCAGTTTTTACAAGAGAGAATATATAGATTCATAGGGACGATTGATCGGGGTTTTAAAACCATCACTTACCTCAAATATCATTTATGCTGGGATTGGATGGTCTGATGACACAGAAACTCTTGTTCTATTCTCCTTTATGTTTTATTTTGTCACTGGATTATCTTTAAGTCATTAACAGTTTATTGGAATTATTCCGAACAGTCATGGCCGAACTACGCTCCGCTGTTTATGTTGCGCCCCCTACTCCTGCCATCAGACCTCCACCAGGTCCTCCTACTGGAGATTGGTCCCCGATTTCATGCACTTTGATCTACTCGGCAACAGAAGCGGTGCTTGTCGACACTCCCATCACAATCAAGCAGACCGAAGCCCTCATTGAATGGATCGAGAAGATTGCCCCCAATCGCAAGCTGTCCTACATCTACATCACCCACGGACATGGCGACCACTTTTTTGGCATCCCTCAGTTACTCAAGCGGTTCCCTTGGCCACCGTGGGGACGGTGAAGCGCATGGAGCAGCAGATTTCTGAACCCTATTTCAGCAAGACGTGGGAATTTCGGTTCCCAGAACAGATCTACCGGCCTTTCCAGTTAGCTCAACCGTTGCCTGAGGATTGTGGCCTGCAGTTCAAGCTTCAGGACCGTTGGGTCTTCCAGGCCATCGAGTGCGGACATTCGGACACATATGACTCTACTGCTCTTTGGGTGCCCCATCTTAAGCTCGCTGTCTGTGGTGATGTCGTCTATGGACAAGTACACCAGATGTTGTACGAAGCCAACACAAGGGCAAGGCGAGAGGAATGGATCCGAGGGATTGAGAAGATTGAGGCCCTGAACCCGGTCTACGTCGTTCCCGGCCATCGCCAGGCCGAAGAGATCGACGGAACTTGGCATCTGGCCGCAACCAAGAAATACATAGAGGATTTTGGGCGTGTGCTCCAAAAGAAACCAAAAGATGCTCAGGAGCTTGTTGGCCTAATGATTAATCTGTATCCGGAGCGGTACAACCCCAACGCCCTTCAGTTAAGCGCTGCAGGGGTCTTCATGGCGCCCGAGGAGGAACGAGTCTAACGATTACTAAAGGCCAGGGACAAGTCGAAACGGCCATCACTTCCTCACAAAGTTCCTTTCTATACATAACAGCGTTGTGATCATTAGGATGGTAGGAGGAAGCGTAGAGAGTTATAATGAACAGAAAGTTCACCCCGAATGCCACATTTTAGTATAAGATTTTCCTAACGAGTTTCACTTTTCCTGGTCTTGGTGTTGAGCAAGCCAAGATCCAGCGGTGCATTCTATGACGCGGCCGGCCACATGCTCACTTACAGGGTAGCTCATGGTTTAACCTCGTGCTCTTTTGAAGTCAAATGGGCCGTGAGCATCTGCGAATCTGTTTTCACAAGCATAAATTCGTATGTCGTCGGACCTGATTATTCGTATCGGAATGGAACTGACTATGAAACAGTTCTTGCTCATCACTTTGGAACTCCAGCTTTTATGACGAGAGGACTTTTGAACTTAAGTCATGCGTGCCCTCATTTTCCCCCGTGTTTTTCTTGCCTGTAGATTTTTGCTTTGAAAATCTCCAGTTCTTTCCGGATGGCTCCTATCCGACCAAGACCTAACATAAACTCCGTTGGCGATTTACCCCTCACTGGAAAAGCTCTCGATTTGTAATGTAAGAGCAGGGTTAGTAGTAAGCAAGCATTATGAGCTTCCAGACACCCCCTCCATAACTTGATATAAACTCCGACGGCGATCACCACATGGAGCTTTATCAGTGTCCTCGCCATGGCTTCCGCCAATGCAAGTGCACCTGCTAGAATTGACATCATCGAGGCCATCATACAGCCAATTGGCAGAGCACAACTTGGCGCTTTGCCTGTTGGTTCCAGATAGATGCGGAAGTTTTATGTATCTGCTGACGCGGCGTACAGGCAGCCATTCGACTGCGCGAGGAGCATGGTCGAGAAGACTACGAGAAGCCGAGTTTGTTTCACGAAACTCGACTGTTTCACCAGAATTGCAGGGGATTGAGTGCGCAGTGGCCTGGTGATTTCTAGGGCTATCATTTCGCATCGAAGAGGATCCTGTCTGCTTTTTGGACGCCAATCGCGAACTTCATAACAGATTATTTCCAAGGAGACTCTTCCTAGGCTAGGCTCCGGTCACGGTGTTGATCATGATGTTTTTCGAGACTGTACCTTTGAGTTAGCTTTGAGAAGATTTCCCATCCTTGAAGACGCACCCTGGTAGTAAAATCTTATCTCACCAAGGCTCGGGCTTTAGCTGCAAGCAGCTGAGATAGTTATCGAATAGGCACGGCAATTCAAAAAGGCCCGGACTTTATATTATTGAGTTAGTGTTTCTAGAAAAGTCCGATGATCGGCACTCCGGTGCTAAGTGGGTCCGGGGGCTCGGATAACTAGCCCAACAAATTTGCTGAGTCCAGGGTCAGTCTGGCGACACGTCAATTCGGAACCGGAGTTATTACTTTTAGAGGTTACGCCGCCAACCAAGGGAATGAGGACCGTCGTGTTAGGTCAGGGAGAGGGCAACTCTGAGACTAAACTGGTCAATGCATTTGCCAGAGCCGAAGAACTATAAAGGTTTCAATCGTGTGGTCCCACGTTACGTAGCGTAGCATAAAAATATTGCGTTAATAATTCTTTTCCCTTTATTTCCTACGACGCAGCATTGTGGCAATACACTAAACTGTTGCAAACTAAACACCATGATGGAGACTGTCGAAATTCCAGAGCCTTCAGGTTTGCCTCTTCTGGGTAACATTACATCAATCAACCCTGAGTTTCCTCTGGGGTCAATGGTATCGCTCGCTGAACAGTACGGTGAGCTTCACTTCGTGAATGAACGGTCATGAGAATTGACTAACAATTCGTCGCAAGGCGAGATCTACCGTTTGAAATTCCCCGGCCGAAGTGTCGTGTTCCTTTCCACGCAGGCTTTGGTCAACGAGACATGTAACGAAAAGCGGTTCAAGAAGTGTGTTAATTCAGCACTCACTGTAAGTAACGATCTACTCTCAGGGCTGCACTAAAGCTGATGATTTGGTAGGAACTCCGAGAAGGAGTTCACGATGGGCTCTTTACAGTAAGCATTCTCGGTAACAATGGCAGAACATACTCTTAACAGCAATGCAGGCCAAACTCGGAGAGGAGAACTGGGGTATCGCTCACAGAGTGCTGATGCCAGCCTTTGGACCCTTGTCAATCCAGAGCATGTTCGACGAGATGCACGACATTGCCTCCCAACTTGCTCTCAAGTGGGCACGATACGGACCCGACTCGCCCATCATGGTGACCGATGACTTTACTCGTCTGACGCTCGACACACTGGCATTATGTTCTATGGGCTATAGATTCAACAGCTACTATTCCCCAGTTCTCCATCCTTTTATCAAGGCAATGGGTGATTTTCTCACAGAGGCTGGAGAAAAGCCTCGAAGATTGCCTTTACCTGGAATTGTCTACCGCGAGCGCGATCGCAAGTACCAACAGGATATCGACACCCTGAGAAGTACTGCGAAGGAGGTTCTCGACGCCAGAAAGGCTGGTGGAAGCACACGGAAGGACCTTTTGACAGCCATGCTTGAAGGTGTCGACACGAAAACTGGCAAGAAGATGACCGACGAGAGCATCATGGATAACTTGATCACCTTTCTTATTGCAGGGCACGAAACTACTTCAGGACTCTTATCTTTCGCTTTCTATCAGCTCCTCACACACCCAGATACCTACCAGCTTGCTCAGAAAGAGGTAGATCAAGTGGTCGGCAAAGGGCCTATTCAGGTGGTGCATCTCTCTAAACTTCCATACCTGAATGGTGTTTTGAGAGAAACCCTTCGCCTTAACGCGACTCTCCCTCTCTTCACTGTCGAGGCTTTTGAAGACACTCTCCTTGGGGGCAAGTATCCCGTCAAGGCTGGCGAAACAATTCTCAACCTCCTCGCAAAATCACAACTCGACCCCACGGTATTCGGCGACGACGCAAACGAGTTCAAGCCAGAACGCATGTTTGATGAAAACTTTGCCAGACTGAACAAGGAATTTCCTAACTCATGGAAACCCTTTGGTAACGGTATGCGAGGCTGTATCGGAAGGCCTTTTGCTTGGCAGGAAGCTCTACTCGTCATGGTTATGCTTCTGCAGAATTTCAATTTTGTTCTTGATCCTAACTATCAGCTCGGCTTCAAGCAGACCTTGACTATCAAGCCTAAAGATATGTATATGCGGGCGATCCTGAGGGACAACCTTACGCCAACCACTCTTGAGCGCCGGCTGGCCGGTCTGTCTGTTTCAGCAGTAGAAATGGCCAATGCGGCGAATGGCGGCAAGTCTACTGACGCTAAGGAGGGTGTCCCTATGACCATCTTGTATGGATCTAATAGTGGGACATGCGAGTCGTTGGCGCAGAGAGTTGCAACTGATGCCGTGGCGCATGGGTTCCACGTCGCCAAGATTGATTGTCTTGACACGGCAAATGGCAACCTACCCACCAACCAGCCTGTTGTCATCATCACCTCATCATACGAAGGCAAGCCTCCCGACAATGCTGGGCACTTTGTTGCCTGGCTTGAGAAGACTGAGCAAGCGGCCAAGCTATTCAGCAATGTCTCGTATGCCGTTTTTGGCTGTGGTCACAAGGATTGGGTACAGACCTTTCACCGCATTCCCAAGTTGGTGGACGAAACTCTAGAAAGGTTTGGCGCTACTAGACTCATCGACATAGGTCTCAGCGATGTATCTGAGAATATGGTCTTCAGTGACTTTGAGACCTGGGAAGATAACATTCTGTGGCCTGCTCTTGAAGAGCGCTATAAGCCCGAGTCCAAAAAGAATTCTACGGACAAGGGACTGAGCGTCAAGAGTTCTAACCTTAGGGCCCTTACCCTCCGTCAAGATGTCAAGGAGGCGACCGTGGTCGCAACCAAGACACTAACAAGCAGCACCAATGCCAAATCCAAGAAGAAGCACATCGAGATACAATTGCCCGAAGGCACTCAATACAGAGCCGGAGACTACCTTGCTGTTCTGCCCATCAATTCTCAAGATGTAGTTCGCCGAGCACTGAGGAGGTTGAGGCTTCCAATGGATGCTCACTTGGAGATTACGAGCAGCACGCCAACGGCCCTCCCCACTGACACGTGTGTATCAGCGCTGGAGTTGTTCAGTTCTTACGTTGAACTTTTGCAGCCGGCCACAAAGAGGGTAAGAAAAAGAACACGAAAGCACACATGTGACATGAATCTAACTAGCTGTGGTAGAACCTTCTTACTATTGCCGAAGCTGCGCCCGACTCAGAGACCAAAGTTGCAGTGACCTCGCTATCCGAGGACAATTATATCGAGGAAGTCAGCAACAAGCGTGTATCAGTTCTGGAAATCTTGGAACGGTATCCCTCTGTCGAACTACCTATCAGAGACTTCTTGCAGATGTTGCCATCTATACGAATTCGTCAATAGTAGGCACCCCATTGCCACATTGCTTCACAACTTACTGACCTCTCTCCCTTTTAGCTCCATCTCCTCGTCTCCTCTATGGAACCAGTCTCGGGCCACAATCACTTTCTCGGTCCTCCAAGGACCCGCTTTGTCAGGTCAAGGCACGTACAACGGCGTCGCAACCTCTCACCTCGACTCTCTAGCTGAGGGTGACACGCTCCAAGTAGCCATCCGTTCATCACCTGCTGCTTTCAGCCTTCCCTCAAGCCCGGAACGTACACCCATAATTTGCGTTGCCGCTGGGTCAGGACTTGCGCCGTTCCGGGGTTTTATACAGCAACGAGCCATGATATACGAATCAGGTCGCAAGCTCGCGCCAGCTCTGCTCTTCTTCGGCTGCCGTGCTCCTGATCAAGATGATCTTTACCGCGATGAGTTCGACAACTGGCAAAACCTCGGGGCGGTAGACGTGCGACGAGCGTACAGTCGACATGGAGAGGGGTGCAGATATGTCCAAGACCGGATCTGGCAAGACAAGGAAGATTTTATCGAACTCTGGGAGAAGGGTGCTACGGTGTATGTATGTGGCTCAAGGGCGATGGCTGACTCGGTAAGAGAGGTCATGATTAGAGTGAGGACAGAGATGGAGAAGAGATCCGGCGGTGAGATGGACTTTGACGAGGCAAAGAAGTGGTTCGATGAACAACGGAATGTGAGGTATGTGATGGACGTATTTGACTAGGTAGATGGCTGCGTGAGGAATATAGAGAGACCGGGTAAGAGACAAGTAAATGGATTTTATAGTGCCTGGACTCGTAACCCAAGCATATTTCTGGCAAATTGACTGTTGAACAAATGCCCCGGCAGTTATTGTTTGCGCCGGCTGCCAGCCGACGATTAAATTTGTATGGGGAATTTAGTGGCGCCAGTAAGACATGGGCTGAACGACGATTAAAATCCGATAAAACAAAATGGTTGATTGTGTTGTTGGTCCTAAGTTACAGGTGTGTCTGAGAGAGCACAGCTCCTTACATATAGTATCCACATCCTAGTCACCAGCGGATCGGACCATCTTTGTCATGCCGCCTCAACAGTTAGATTAATAAAGCTAATGAGGTTCTGGATACACCCTCTACAAACTTGATACAAGCAACTACAGCTTAGCATCCGTGGCTTTCCTTGCCTGCTTCTCCTGGTCTCTCAAAAGTCTTCTCAAGATCTTCCCGCTAGGGTTCTTCGGTATCGCGTCAATAAACTCGATTCCTCCCTTCAGCCACTTGTGCCGGGCCTTGTGGTTCTCAACATGCTTGTGGATGGTCGCAGTCACTTCACCGTCAGATTTCCCTCCGGCTTCAGCCGTCTTGACTACAAAGGCCTTGGGCACCTCGCCAGCCTTGGCATCAGGAACCTGGATCACGGCGCAGTCGGACACAAACGAATGACAGAGGAGGTGGGCCTCGAGTTCTGCGGGGGCAACTTGGTGACCCTGTGGATGCGTTAGGTACGGGCTCCGAACCGTCGACCTCATGGGTTCATGGAGGGCGGGGGCGGGGGCGGGCTTACCTTGACTTTGATGAGCTCCTTGATCCTGTCCGTAACGACTAAATGCTCATTGCCCTTGGGGGATTTCCGGATAAGCACCTCGTCGCCTGTTTTCATCCACCGGCCGTCATCGTCGTGGACGAAGGTTGAAGTTGTAGAGTTTATATTGTTCAAGTAACCAAGGACAACTGTTGGGCCTTGCACAAGTAGCTCGCCTGGGGTTTCGTACTCGGTTACTTCCTTGCGGGAGGCGTCGATGATCTTTGCTCTGAGTCCGGGTAGAAGCGAACCGGATGAGCCGAGGAGGATGTCCAACTCGCTAGTAAATGTCACGACCGGCGAGGTTTCAGTCAGGCCTGGTCAAATTAGTCTCAACAACCTCCCAAGGGAACTCGTCACCGACCATAACCCTGGCCAAGATGCCAGTTGGGATACACTTTCAGGACTTCTTGCATTGTCTCCACTCCCAGCGGAGCAGCGCCGCTAAATGCAAATCGCACCGAGCTTAGGTCGTATCTGCTGCATAATTCACGATTGCTCAACATTTGAATCAGGATCGGGGGGACGATGGCCATCTGCTCAACACGGAACTTCTGAATGGCCTCGAGAAATGTCTTGAGCTCGAAGCGAGGGAGCACGACCAGCTCATCACCGGTTATCAAGGCGTACAGACCGCAAACGACGAGGCCGTAGATGTGGGAGAATGGCAAGATGCCGAGCGTGACTTGCGTCTCTAGTTTTGCCGTCTCACGTCCAGCTTGGTCAAAGAGTCTTAGCATCATGATATTGGATATCACGTTGCGATGGGAGATCATGGTCGCCTTCTTTACGTTGTGAGCTGTAATTCGATGACGATTATAGAAGGATAAAGGCACTTACAGGCAAGCCAGAGGTTCCACTGGAGTAGCATAGGTAAGCAACCTGTCTCGCTCCCTGGCCAGGAGCGAAAACCAGGGGTGGGAGCTCTGGCAGGGTCTTGCCCTCCTCGACTAAATCATCAATCGTCTTGAAGGGAACCTGCCTGTCACCAGGCATAGGTAAGATGAAGATACACTGTTCTGGGATGCCAACGGCCTTTGCGGCGGCCAAGGCTGTCTCAAGAAGACGGACACAGGTGAAGAGCGCATTTGCGCCAGACGATCGAAGATGGTGCTCGAGCTCGGCCGCTGAATACGCGGCGCTGGCGGGGGTTACGATGGAAGAGAGGCGGTGGATGGCGTGGGTGAATGGAATGTAGTCAATCTAGAAAAGCTGTTCAGTCAAGCGGTGCTATAGTATGGCGGATTGCAAGGAAACTGACCGTATTCAGCGAGAACACGCCGACGACGTGATCCCATTCGGTCCCCTCATGCAAATCGTAGCCGAGTCGCTTGGCGATAGCGCGGGCCATGAACTCCTCGCGCTGGAGGACCTCGGCCATAGAGTAGGTCTTGCCGGTGAGGCCACAGGTGAAGGGGTTCCTGGCCTTGGCGACAGGGTAGCGGCCACAGTTTTCGTTGTTCACAAATTCGGCGATGGTGATGGAGTCGGGAGGGTCTAGAACGTTGGGTTAGGCATTGGGGATGATAGCCCGACAAGGGAAGCTTGCCGAAGGGGAGCCTGGGGACCCATTTGGGAGTGGTGAAGACCATGGTGAGCTCGTGATGGTATATTCTTTTTTTCTTTTTTCTTTCTTCTTTTTTGGAGAGGGTGTAGAGGCGGGGGAATAAGTGACGAAGTTTGTGATGTCTAGAGTCGGCGGAGAAGAGAAGATAGAGACGATGCAGGAAGAAACCAGGATTGGAGAGCGGAAGAGGCGGCGAGCTACCTAATACTTCCTCTACTCTATCACCGCACGGTTCCGAATTCAACCCCTCACTCCCAAAAGCGGACACGGAAAGCTGGGGAAACTCTAGAATGGAACCCGCTGGTGGCACCGGCCAACAAGCGTCCTCGCCCCTCTAGATAGCTCGGTAAGTTGGTTCGGGGAACCACCGGGCTGTCAGTCCGGTCTCCGCGGCATCCGCCATATCGTTGCAGCGACGGCCCTCAGATACTGTACAGTATTGAACACCGACAGCTTTCTCTCCTACAACAATCGTTGTTAATGAAGGGTGGCTCCACATTTCAAGCATATGTATGTTTAAACACAGTGTATGCGGTTGGACATAGCTCATTGGCAGCTTCCCAAAGTCCTTACCAGACGTTGTTTTGGAGCAGAAGGTGGAAGTGTTCAACACTGTACGCATCTTTCTTCATAGTCAGAAGGTTCCAAAAGAAAGGATTTGCATCTATACTTGGCCTTCCCAGGTAATGCCGGTTGGTCCGATCAATACGACGGTACAAAAGCCACACGACGAATTGTGTAACAGGTTCCACCGTTCCATGGTCTGTTCCAGGCAAAGCTATGAATCCAAGACACTGAGATCGTTTTAATGACCAAACGACGGCAAGTGCCTATCATACCTGAGATTCACGTGCTATAAATTTCTAAGCCATTTGTTGCATATTTGAAGTTGTAATTGATATAGTGGTACAGTGTTTAATCAGGCGCCGCACCTAGATGAACAACTTTAACTTAGCATCGTTCCTCTGAGAACAGTATGTGCTGATGAGCTTTGGTAATGAATAATAGCGGCGGTCTTTTGTCAAATGACAATCCAAACCATGGCCCGATGTGGCCAGCATTCGGGATAGTTATATAATACACTGAAACGGGATTAATAAACAAACTTTACTCGAATTGCCTCGGTACTATTGCACGTGAGACACCATGACCCGCACCCCGACCCTTCTGGGCGACAGTTAGGGATGGCTCATGGTGTCTTTATTTGCTTCCTTCGTCCCTGTCTCGCATTTTGACTTCCTACGATTTAACTTCAAATCTTTTGTATTATCTTCAAGACATAAAGATGACTGGTGGGCACGCGAAACTGCTGTTAAACCAGCCATATACCGAGCCTGATCCAAAGAGCTACTCCTCCTTCCAGCGAGACATCTATCAATCTTTCCGACCGCTCATCTTCTCAACCAAGCCCTCCGAGTGGGAGGCTTTGGCACGCTCCAAAGTCCCTGTCACCAATTTTGGTTATGTTTATGACTCCGCGAGTAGTGGAACCACCGCCAAGGCCAATCTGGAAGCCTTCAATCGGTACCGCCTTCGACCTCGATTTCTCGTCGACGCTACTCGTCGACACGTCGGCATCGAGCTATTTGGTACAGAGTACAATAGTCCATTGCTGGTTGCTCCTATAGGTGTCCAGAGCATCATGCATCCGGATGCTGAGGAGGCCACGGCTAGGGCTTGCCGCAGCCTTGGAGTCCCGATGATCCTGTCTACAGCGGCAACTCGAACAATAGAGCAGGTCGCTGAGGCCAATGCAGACGGCCACCGCTGGTATCAATTGTACTGGCCCAAGCCACAATGTGAAGAAATCACGGCGAGTCTCCTGAGCCGAGCAAAGGCTTCCGGATACAAGGTCCTGGTCGTTACTCTGGACACGTTCAACCTTGGGTGGAGGCCCACCGATCTTGATACCTGCTACCTACCTTTCATCTGGGGCCAAGGCTGCCAGATCGGCTTGTCAGATCCCGTGTTTAATCGCGTCTTCGAAGAGTCGCAAAAGAACGATACACGAGGCTCCCGCGAGAAGCTGGCTGAGCTGTGGTCAATGATAAGGCGACCAGGCACCGTTTATGGGGCTGCTCGCATACTGTGCAACGCAAAGCTGTTACAAAAGTCGAAAGCATGGATGGATGTAATCAATTCAGGCACGTATCGCGAATGGGAACACCTGAAAATTTTAAAGGGATTGTGGGATGGCCCGATTGTCCTTAAAGGGATCCAGACAGTTAACGACGCCCATCTTGCCATCGATTACGGAATCGATGGCATCATCGTGTCAAATCACGGCGGTCGACAGCTTGACGGAGCTATAGCGTCTCTGGACGCCCTCGCCGACATTGCGGCAGACGAAAAGGTCAAAGCCTCCAATTTGGCCCTCATCTTTGACAGTGGTGTACGAACCGGCTCAGACGTGCTCAAGGCGTTGGCATTAGGTGCAAAAGCGGTTTGCATCGGACGCCCTTATGTCTACGGACTGGCTGCTGGAGGACAACAAGGCGTAGAACATGTTCTGAGATGCTTGTTGGCAGATACGGACAACATGCTGGGAAATTGCGGCAAGAGGAGCATCCACGATCTGAGCAGGGATGATCTTCAGGTGGCGCCGCAGAGCAAGTTGTAAGCAAGCGAACGGTTATATGTATCGATGCGACTGCATCCGCAGGGTTATAGCCCTCATTAGTAGTTATGACACACTTATCTTAGCTGGCAATGCGCCATAGAAACACAACAAGCCCAGCTCAAACGGTCACAGAGCGTTGTTGAGCGATAATTTACCTTTCTGGGGCTATTGCGGAACCCAGTTATGTGAAACACGTTCCCAAGGGGCTGTCTCTGACAAATAATGGGCTACTCTTGGTGACAAGTTTCTCTCTTGCAACCTCCACCCTCTCTAGTCCCTGTCCAGGGAATACCTCTACGCCTAAAATACGCCTCAATAAAGTCTGCCAATGAACCGCCTGCAGTACTGCCACTGGGTTTTTTCAAAATCCAACCGGGGGAGCTTGCTAAGACACTGGAAAAGCCCACAAAACAGAGAGCAGGAGAAAACAGTCGGAATCGGCCTCCAGACCAGCCTCGAGGTAGTCGGCAATTCAATGGAGATGGTAATTAAGTATGGCATTTAAGTTTAAAATGTGTATGAGAGAAGAATAAGTCTAGTTTTACAGTAGTCCCATAACAACAGAGACTATAAAATCTATCAAAAACTTCTGTTGATCACTTGCTTTGCCCTTTTCAACGCAGGTTTCTCTATAGCGGGGGTTTTCCGCTACAGGGTTTACAACAACAAGCCAGGATGGCTATAAATCCCCTTTCCAGATCGTGCTATTTGGACAGCAGTTTGGACTAGCGAGGTAACCTTGGCGATTTCTGATCTAACAGCTACCCTCTCGACAGAGCCTGCTGCTTTCCCGACCTGATCCTATTGATGAGAGGGCTAGATATGCTAGGTAGGTCGAGGAGAAATTGACCGAAGTGGATGAGATCGCCAAGGAGCCTGATGAATCGGAGCAGCCTCAGACGCGAGCACCTCAGCGGCAAGAAGTTGCTCGACTGGAACCCCCGGAGCGGTTCAGCCATCGATATTTAGAGATTGATGGATTACGTCACCAACAGGGACCAAGACGAGCCCATACACTCATCAAGAG
The DNA here is from genome assembly GCF_013085055.1 of Fusarium oxysporum Fo47. Lineage (NCBI taxonomy): Eukaryota > Fungi > Ascomycota > Sordariomycetes > Hypocreales > Nectriaceae > Fusarium > Fusarium oxysporum. Next base: position 3,035,342 of record NC_072846.1, read on the forward strand.
ACAAGGACATAGGGGCCCGAAAACGAAGCTAAGGCTGAAGATGATGCGGAAAATCTGCCAGATATGGGCAGAGTGTTATTCTGATATGCAAACAGAGCATGGGCGGGTTATTTTTCCGGGATGAACCGTCGCTTCGAGGCGTCGGTGCGAGTCATTCGGGGAGAAATCTAGCGATTATTCGGACCCAAGCTCGTTGTGGTCCAAGACTGCTACTCACCACCAGTGTTGCCAGCGATTAAGCAGTTGTGAGCATCGTCGTCATACCCGGGGGCCACCTGGTAGAGCTTCATCATCTAGCACTACTATGTATGTCGAGCTTGGGCTAGGGATCCTTTCGTCGGTACTTAGTTTAAAGGGTGTAGTTCCTACTCTTCCACTACCCCTTCCGTGGGGCAGAGTTTTATAAGGTTAAAGTCCTCTTACGTAAAACTATATGAGGCCTCCAGGTCGATATAATTTTTCAATACACGTTAAAGTTGCCCACCGTAGGGCGAGAAGTCAACCAGAAGGGCCATGACTGATCGGTTTAAAGCGACACTACAATGGTCAGCAGAAGAGTGGAAGGGTAGGACTCAGAGAGCCAAGCCAAAGGCGCGCCGACAAAAATACTATGGTACTGTTTTAATGAGGAAAGAAATGTTGGTCAGAACATGGAAGTCAAAGAAAGATTGTTCGATGAAGGATTGACGTTTGTGGATGGAGAGTGATGTTATCGGTGTTGATGTTGATAGAAGTGGAAGAAGATTGAACTAAGGTTGACGTTGTCTCAGGGAAAGGTGCGAGCAAGGATAAGGGCATTTATGCTGGAATCCTCTCCTTCAAGGGTGAATGACAATGAAAATGGGGGCTTCGCCATAGTCCAAGACACTGTCTTTATCAGAAGGACTAAAAACCTTTGGAACTTTCACGCTTTATCCCGAGCCTGTATCGTCTAATTGTTGTTTATATTGCGCAGTAGTGCTAGGTGAAAATATATATTTTATGAAACTTGATTGTTCATTAGTGAGATGAGAGTTCTTCTCAGGTTTATATCTCTAAATGATTTCATCTAGGACTTTAAACTTTAAATCTAGGACTTTCAGACTGTTATTCTGAATCCTGAAGGGAAGGGGGATCCCCGGATTTTCCAACACTAATGCGGCCTGCTATCATATTCGGCATCTTGCTGAATGGTAATGCTTTATCGCCTGGCTATAAGATCAACCACGTGGGCAATGGTGATGGCTGAGAGCCTCCTGCAAGGTCTGCCCGGCTACAACCCCACGTGACTGTAGCAACCAGTCTGCTTTGATAAGCGAGAAGCATGCATTATCGCTGCCCACTGAAAGCATCAAAATAAAGAAACACAGCGTGTTTCAATCGTGTCAGGCTCTTGTTTGACCGCGTTGGAGTCTCTGCTATTGGGCTTCCGATCACCACCTGGCTGCTTTCGTGGCCATTCTCGCTTATTCGGCTGTTGCCTTTGAGACGCGCGACGCTGGTTCAGCCTTGCCTACGTATGGTCCTCGAGGACTACAATCATGGTATGGTTGCCGGTAGAAATTAACTATTGTTATATCGTTTACCATGGTCCATAGAATGTCGCGTATCGTCACCGGTCGGATTTGTTCCACTAGTGGTTCAGGCCGTCTCCTGACGTAGCTTATAACTCTCGGCCGAGTATCTACGCTGTCCCACTAATCAACTGGGGAAGATGTGTCGTGGGAAAGGGGTGTTTTTATGAGGCAGCGTTGGCCTCGAGTCGTCCATGGCCCCTGGAGTAGGACGACGTAGTATCTTTCGGGGCCAACAAGAAGAGCAAGAGCACAGTCATGTGCCGACGAGTTTTTGCCGACGTTTTCCAGAAGGATTCGCAGGGTTTTCTTTTCCCTTCTGTCCATGTAAGGCAGTACTTCCATAGAGAGGACAGGGATTCAGTATGTCGGCACCTCCTCAGGGGCGAGGCAGGTATTTCTGCTTCAGGGGTGGTGGCCACAATGGTGCTGGTTCGGGGAGCCTGGTTTGGAGACTCCCCCGGGCCGTTCTGGGGCTCGGCATCTGTCCCGCCACGGTGGGTTTCTGCCGGTTGCCGCGCAGTCCGGGATTCTACTGGTAGAGTAGCTCCCTGCCGATCCGTCGGGTGCCGCAGAATCCCACGGAGTCGTTTTGATCGCGCCGGGCACTTTGTCACTTCGTCGGCCTCATTTGGTTCCAGGCAAATAACACATTGCTTAGGTCCCTCGAGATCTTGCGGTTTGTGACCCGGCTTACCGCAGGGCTTGTAGATCGGCAGCCGTCTGCGGCCACGCCGTTTGTTGATGATTTTGGCGGGTAAACTAGCTCCTGAGAGGTTCCAGAAGCGTTTGGTCGGTTCAAGAAAGGAGGGATACGATTGGGATTTTAGTTGGAAATCCGTCCGAATCGTAACGAGATGTCCTCAAGCTTATGGGGTTGAGCCCCGTTTGGCAGATGATCTCATCCTTTGTGGCTGTGTCCTAGTCGACCTCATTGCCTTGTAGATCTGTGGGCCGGCGAGGCATTCGCCACTACATACTGGTACCATTTCTGGCTGGGTTTGATTCTTATGGCTTCAGGTTCTTGGGACCACTCGTCCTTTTGTCGGATGAGAGCGTCGCGAGTGGCTGCATGGGCGGGACTGATCGCCCATCCGGAGGCAACCGGAATTGTGTGAATGGATCGAGGATTGAGTCTTGTTTTCCCAACGATGTGCATGCGGATGGCATAGTTGGTATGCTTTCTTGCGGAAATAATATCCATAGATAGGTACACATGTAAACTGTACAAAGAAACTCTACTGAAGCTCACCAACTTCGCTTACACAATGGTCAGCCTAAATATATAGTCAATAAAGAAACATTACGTCTACTGACTATAGAATGACTGTATATGGTGATTCTGATCCTGTAAGGCTATACGGGGTAAGAGATCTATGCATGCTGTGCTTTGGAAATGTTGTTAGTTAGAGGACCAAATTCCTCACCTCTCTTTGCCATTCTTTTTGGTCTTTGTCTGACACAACGGCAAGGAAATGCCTAGGCCAAGATTTCGACGGCAGCATATAGAAGACGAAATGGCAGAGGCTATATTGGATGTTACTCATGAAGGCTTTTCACCCCTTCAAGCCGCTCAGCGACAGGGAGTACCATGAAGGACTCTAATTAATGAGCTTAATGGCCGTAGGGCTCTAAAGGAGCAGATCCACCCCTAGTAACGCTTATTTACGAGCGAAGAGGATAGATTAGCTATCTTAATACTGTACTAGGAGTCCTGACAAAGTTGTATGCACCCGCTATTCCAGCCAGTTCATCCAGCATATCATCGGCACAAAGGCGCATTACTTCCGGGAGGGCATCCCGTCAGCGGGAACTCATCCCTCTCCAGCCTAGAAATCTCTTGCAAAGATAGATCAAGTAGCCTTCCATACCCTAAAGCAGGAAATCCATAGATGCGTATGATGGTGCAATAGTCGTATGTTGTGAGGTAGTGTTGTACAACAGTAAGGCCACGTGCAACGACCAAACGGGTAGAATTAAGATGCCGTGGCTCTATGTCTTCGTCTATGGCACTCTAGTCGTCTTGTAGACCTATATCCATAGGTGCCCCATCATCTCCAGCCTGTGGATTGAATACTAGACCTAATCCACCCTTCCCGGAGGGGACAATTAGTCCTTGTCGTAGTCAGTTACAGATACATTCCACCTTCTCGGGATTCTTGCAAGTAATTCGAAGCCGGTCCCACGAAGCAGTACGTCTAGCACTTGAGAATGCTCTCTCTGGCTCAGCTGTTTCAGGTGGGATGGAGAGGATATCGATAGCCATCCGACTGAGCCGTGGATACTGTGCCCGTTGCTCAAGACGAGACCACCACTCAAGAGGAGTACCGTCGATTTCAAGAGGTAGAGCGTTGATAAAGGAATCCAGATTGTCTGAATCGGTAGAAATATCCTTATGCTCCACCTCAATCGACCGGAAAAAAAAAAACCGATAACCGACCATCCTCCTTCAAGGGTACCGGTGTAGGACGACGTTCTGGTTCATTTAAGATAGCAAGTCCTTGATACTCTGTCCCCCAGATGTCACGAGCACCAGCAATAGCTGTTTTGTGCCAATCTCGGGCCAATTTTGCTGAGTGTATGTTAGTCGCTTGGAAGGATCAAGTAGTAAGGCGGCAGCATAGACCGGACATCTTTAATCATAGTATAGTATTTGTCTAAGACGAACCAGCCCATCTCAATGGCATGGAGCATCCGAGTATCCATTGAGCCAGGCTGTGAGTGCTGAACCTTGGCACTCTCATAGTGGAGGAGTAGAGCATCCATCAAGAAGAGGGACTGGGAAAAAGAAGAGCAACTCCCCTCGGCATATAGAGTTGCTGATGCAAAAGACTCAAGGAATGCATTGGTTTTGGCCAGTAAATCCCAATCAGAACCACTGAGAACAGTATCTTCAAGCTCTCTGCCATGCTCAAGTAGAAACTGATTGATCTGAACTTTCTTCCTAATGGCATTGTCGATCATCCTATACCAGGAGGACCATCGTGCGGCATTATCAATCCCAAGGCTGAGGCCGACAGCATCACGCCAGCTATCACTGTGGAGCGATGAGCTACGAAGCCAGACAGCAAGGTTATGGAGCATCTGGAGAGCTGGAATGCCTTGCCACCCAGTATAGTCCTCATCAATTCCAGTCTTCTGACTGGCCTTAGCTGTCGATTTGGGCCTTTTACCTTGCAGTACAGGCTCTTCCTGTTGTGATATGGTTTCTGCTAGTGTGGCGGCAAAGTTGTCGACCATATCCACACTCTCATCACTAATAGTAGCATTGAGGGCTGCTGTGAGAGCATCCTTAGATCGAGCAAGAAGGAAGGATGGCAAGGAGAGGCTAATGATATGACCAATGCACCGGATTCGACGCCTCTTGGGGTTGAAATCGATCCACTCTATGTCAGATAGGATCCAACTAGCTAGGGGACAAGCATACCTGGAGCTCTGCCTTCAGTTTCTCTGATAGTGCCTCCAAACACGTATTATTTGAAGTTTCATTGTCCCCTGTGTGGTAGCCTACTCTCAATATATCGAAGTTGCGTAGGACTTCCACAATCAAGGTTGCCTGGGCCTCACCACTATGACTGAATGGACATTCTGGCAGTCCTAAGAGCGCCTTTCGAAGTGTGTAGTTATAATCAACCCATTGGGCACACATTACTAGCATGGCATGGCGATGCGGTGATGTCCAGAGGTCAGTTGAGATATGGATCATCGATTGAGAACCCTGAATGAGATCTCTAAGCTGGGAAGCATATAGCCCATAGTTGGCATTTATGATCTTCATAGCCTGATCACGGGACGTAATCAGGCAGTCTTCAATGGCAGGATTGCATGTCAGGGCAAGACTCTTCATCTCAACCCAAGTAACTGAAGAGAATGTGACCCGACGCCGCGTGAGGAGTCCCACGATTGCCTCAACGTACCGTTGAGCATTGAAGACATTCCGAAGAGCACTGTCGGATGGTTGGAATGCTATGTATGAGTCTATGGATAGCTGCGTCGATGGCTGTGAGTTTTGAGACGTCTCACTAGCCTGGATAAGTTGCCGGTGTCGATTTTGATCATGGGTTATGGCATTGCTCGTGTATCCATTACTCCAGCGAGTTGAGCAGTGAAGACAGACGTATTCCCTTCGACCATAAGACTTCCGAACCCTTCCAATTTTGAGACTTGTTCTTCTCAGGATACTCAACACGGAAGAAGCTGTAGAAGTCCCAGCCCAGCCGCTCGATGGCTGTTAATTGAGCAGATGTTGAACTGATAGGCGATGAGCTAGCCATAGTCGAGTTTCTAGGAATGAGTGCTTAAGCATATGGCACCCTATGGTGCCTAAAGCGTCTAGGATTTGCAGTGAGATTCGCAGTATCAAAATAATAGAGACAGGGCAGCTCGGCCATAGCATTGATTGAAAAAGTCTTCACTCGCATGTGGAAAATACCGAATCGAAGAAACCTCTTAATTTCTATTTATTGAGGGACTGGGAGCTGGCTTCTTGTAGCTATGTTTCGTCATAAGAAGCATTGATGGTCTTTAGGCAGCCGTATGCTTCCTTATGCTAGTTGTGATGTGGCGTTCGTGCTGTCAGTGAAACTATTTACGACAGTTATCCTTGGCCGTGACAGAGCTTAACCGAGGAGTAAATAGAACATAAACTTATATGTCTGCCTGTTAACGGTGGGCGCCTAAGAGCCATAAGTGTGCCACGGGTCGTAGCCATCAATGAGGTCGCTTACTACTCAGCCAGTGGCGGATAGCTTCACGGCGTAACAAGGCCATCGTGACACGTCACGTTTCTGGTATATACGATAAAACCAATATCTGATTAGCTAACACTACCAACTTGCCCAATCATATGGGGCGCCTTATGGTTGTACAACAGTTGTTTGGGAAGTCCGGTAGTGTTGTACAACTATAGAACTGTTGTGCTCATATAACAACACTACAATACGCATGTATGAGGAAATCCACCCCTGAGATCGCCAGTAGCTGCAACCTAGAACCTTACATCCTTCGGGAAAACCCTCTCAGGAGAGAAACCCAAAGCGGCTGGAACGCTGTTTTGTAGACAAGGCAGTCACCTCGTTCCGCTATCAAGACCATCAGATATCAATTCAATGTAGCCCTGATCTAATGCAATAACAGACGTTATTTGGCGAGTCGTTCAGAAGAAGATGGCGCGGCCGTCTCTTGGAATACCGGGTTCAGAGGGACTTTCGTGAAGGACATGACATGCCAGGTCCTCCCTCAAGAGACACTCACTCACCCATACTGGAATTACAAAGTCAACGACAATTGCATCATCCCGGTCACTTCCAATGGCTCGGGTGTAGGCGACGGTCAGGCACTAAGCACATGCCGACAGCTCCTTCTGTAACGGACAAACTCTGGAAACCGACCCCGTCAGCCTCTCCGGGCTTTACCATGTCTGCGAAACTCCATAGCTAAGGAGCTATGGTCGTCATTCACCGACTTGGACGCTCGGGGACGGTGTAACTGGCTAGGCCGAGATAAGCCTCAAGTCAATTCGACTTGGTAAAGAGGGGGCTAGAGGCATCCAGGGTCAATACAATCATCAGATTCATGATTCAAACCAGCTTGATCAATAATCCTTGGATCGGATGTCCTGCACCGTATCAAACATTATTAATACCGCGCATCAATACCGCGGAATCTGTCACTTGGCGTTTAAGTGGACGGAGAGGTAAATGCACCAAAGCCCCGCATGATCGACGGACATGCATAAGCACCCCACTGGAGTAAGCACTGTTTTCGTTGGCCACCCGATACCAGACCTTTTCCGCTTGCAGTTGTCGCCAGCCATCCAAGTATCTTCGAAATACTACCGCCTCCCCCCAGATTTTTTGAGCCACCCTCTGGAACTGCCTTTACAATCTGGAATCACATGGACCCCACCAACACCATTAATCTCAACACTTGACCCCGAGATGCAATTGAATAAATGAATTAATACTCAATTAAATTGATATATATTATCCAAATGAAACCCTGAGTCTGTGGATTGATATTTCGTACTCCAACCGCGCGCGCTCTTACCGTCTCGAAGTCGTAAGCTTTAAAATTAGGCGTTCCAGCAAAGCTTCCCACGCTTCTTGGATCCATTTGATCAGCAATTTCTTGTGAGCCCTGCTTTTGCCTGATTTAGTATATTAAGGGTGAATTCTTCGTATTTTAGCCTTTAATACCTTCCATATTTGCTCCATGGGGATTAAACTAGTTGAATGTGTAGGACAATTGATAGGAATAACGCCGTGTAAGAGCAACCAGCCTATCGAAGCCTGTGCAATATGCACACGCGCGTTGTCTTGCTGAAATTGATCATACTCGCCACGAAAAGGAAGGAGACCTTCTGTGAATGCCTTAAGATAACTCCAACTTGCATAAATGTTCCTTTTGGTCGTTGAGTCCCTAGTCATAGGGATCAGATAAGACTTCTTATTCCTCGTTATTCCCCCAGAACATATTCCATTGACAGGCCTTTCCATGAGACTGAACGTCGACTAAGTACTTCCTATATCGCTCATCGGGTCGGCGAAAGACCCAGCCGTATGGGTCGTTCGTAGTATTCTGTATATGAAAGCTGCTTCTATGACTGACTTGCTAGTATATATTCCTCGAAGAGATGTAGCCAAAATCGACCATGTTCAAGTATAGTTTTATATCTTCTTCTGATAGTTCAATTCGTTATTGTATCCTCCATTTACGACGCCAATGCCTCTGCAGCCGCCAGTGATGACAGCAATTTCTTTGTTCCATTGCCAGCTTTGCAAAGGGGCTATCAGCCAGTTGGTCGTTCTCTACGCGTTCATCATTCTATTAAGAGTCTTGACGAGTCTGAACCCAAGAAGAACTCGCAGCATGATGATGGTACTCTTCCCCTGGAGGGAGTGTGCCATCAGATTAGAACGGAAAAGGCGCTCAACCATATGCGGAGGACCGTATGCCAGAAAGGCGAGAAAAGAGCCAGAGAGAACAGGATGCGTGCTCAGAGCAGTTATCGGTAAGACTGCTCCGCTTTTCATACCGACTATGATGAGCATGGCCCGTTCTCTTCCTGAATTTCCCATTGCAGATCGGCAATTGGTTTATGGATTGCCGCGGAGTTATTACTAATACCCCGAAGTTCGGTTCGGGATTGAATAAGGCCCCGTCTCCGTCGATTCTAAAAAGCTCTCGGTCCCGGGGAACAACATATCGTGTTCCATGGTCCTATAAATTCCGTTCTCCCTGGCCTAATAAATCTAGTACCACTACTAAGGTAGGAGACAAATAAATACATCAAGACATATTTACAACGGTCCGAAGCCGGATCACCTGAAGACAGCCAATAAGCTCCGCCCTTCTCAATATTCTAAACACAATGTCTCAAAATCTCACCTACCTGATCACTGGAGCCAATAGAGGCATCGGAAAAGGATTTGTTTCAGCACTGCTGCAGAATCCTTCGACGACGGTTATTGCCGCTGTGCGAGACCCTTCAAAGGAATCTTCAAAAGCGCTTTCTAGCCTCCCAAAAGCAAACGAATCGAATTTGATCATAGTCAAAATTGATTCCTCAGTTCATTCTGACCCCTCCAAGGCAGTTTCCCAGCTTCAAAAAGACTACAATATCTCGTCTATTGACGTGGTTATCGCAAACGCTGGCATCAACCATTCGCTTAAACCAGTGATTCAGAATACGCCTGAAGCAGTCATTGATCACTTCGTCGTCAATACTGTTGGCCCTCTGGCTTTGTTTCAGGCCACTGCTGAGCTGCTGAAGGCCTGTAAAGGAAAGGGCGGCAATCCGATCTTTGTTCCCATTTCTACAGCGCTTGGGACCATTTCGGGTATGGAATTGCTGCAGGATTTCCCAGCGGCAGTGAGCCCATACGGAGGCAGCAAAGCAGCATTGAATTGGTTCATTCGACGAATTCATTTTGAAGAACCGTGGCTGACATCTTTCGTGTTTCACCCTGGACTGGTCCTGACGGACATGATTGATTACGTGAAGGGGGAATTAGAGGACCCGGCATCGGCCGCGGATGCATTGGGCACCATCTCCGTTAAGGAGAGTGTGTCTGGAATGCTCAAGGTACTCAGTGGTGCTTCGAGAAACATCAGCGGTACCTTTCAGCAGTTCGACGGCTCGACTTTTGTATGGTGAGAAATGGAGGACAATTCGTGGCAGAACTGCTCTTTGTAGTTCATGGCTTTGATAGGGCTAAACATCTCGAGTTAGGTTTGACTGCTATTGCTAAAAGGCAGAACAAGAAGCTGATAGATAAAGCTAGTAATGAAGTATGAGAATATTCGCAAGTTAGCATATTCGAATTTCATACGAGAACGTTACTTCAATATATATTCCTAGAATGCATTGCATTCTCTAAGTGTTTCCAGTTTACAAGCCAAATGGTTCTGTTCGATAGGCGGTCTTTAAACTAGGCAATTGATAGGGACGCATCAAGAATTGATAGGGGCGCATCGTCCTTAGGGACGCTCCAGCTTTGCAGCCTCTGATTCGCCAGTCACTTTTTTGTTAGTGCAGGCAGGATTCTGCCGACGCTCCCGAAGTACCCGACCTCAGCTCTCTTTAATCTAAATGAGCAGATGATCGAACATCAGTCTCTCAACCATCAATCATTAGGTCTCTCGTCATGCTCCAATCGGAGTCACCTCCTAGCTCAGAGAGCGATTCAAGACGTCACGCCCGAAGCCCCAGTCCTAGCTGCGAATCGCATTCTCGAAAACGACAGCGGCAGAGCCGGCAAGCTAGTTTCAGCCCACCAATACTCGCGAGCAGACCACCTTCAGCAAGCAGTACTGGAACAAGTGTCGGCCGGTACTACGGAGCCGGCGACGGAGATGCAATCGAAAACCTCTTTGCATCTTACCCACGGATATTCACGACCGCGCCACAGCCCCATGGGTCTCAAGGGCTTCATGAGCCACTATGGGAGCTCCGCTTTGATCACGAGATATACCTTTCAAACGATTTCCCATCTCGGGGAGGACGACCGCAGCGGGTCAGAATACCTATACCAGGCCCAGAAACAGACATCTTACCTTCCTATTTCCCCCCTCAATCACCACAAGAACAGTCGTCGCCCGCAAGGGCCGAATTCCAATCTGCCCTTGAGCTCGTGCAGGAAGTAATCGGGACAGACCGAAGACTGACACTTGAACTTGCCCAGTCGTACGAACGAGTACGCCAATGGCGAGAGAGATGGGGTTGGTCACCACTCAGTTCAGATGCGCTCGAATCCCCTCCTCCCTACTCCCCGCCTCGAGAGACGTCCAGCCGGCCACAATCCCCTGAAGAGATCAGATCTTCATCGCATAGGATTTCCTCATCCCCCGCCCCGGATGCAATCCCGAATCCACCGATCCCAGGCAACCCATTCCCAACAGTCGAAACTCTCCTTGACTCAGTCAACGCCTTCGCGAAAGCTAATGGATTTGGCTTTGCAAAGCACAACGGCCGCTCGTATAAGGGGAGGAAGATCCGCTATTCTCTTCGGTGCGATCGATACGGAGACCCAAGACCCAGCCGAGGCGCAGGTCTTCGGCAGCGGAAATCCCGGAAGTGTGGATGTAAGTGGATGGTGATTGCTGAAGCTCTAGAAGAAGGCAAATGGGTTCTACGTCGTCACTCGAATCCGGAACATAATCAACACAACCATGATCGTAGCATTAGACCGTCTGCACATCCTTCCCACAGACGACTTACTACACCCGTCAGGGCAACCATTGAGTCTATGAGCCGCCGGGTAGGTATCCGGGCCCGTGACGTACGGGCTGTAGTCCAGGAGCAGCATCCCGAGTCAATCTTCACGCAGAGGGACATCTATAACGCGCGGGCTCTCATCAATCGAGACAAGCTGAGTGGCTATACTCCCACCGCGGCACTGATCAAGCTGTTCGACGATCTGCATATTCCCTATCTCGCCAAATGGGTGGATAACGAGCCAAGCCGTCTCGTTGGACTTGTTTGGACCTTTCCCTACTGCCTTCAGATGTGGAAGCGGTTCCCCGAGGTCATCAGCTTCGACAATACATATAATACCAATCGCTTCAAACTTCCCTTATTCCAGGCAACAGGACAAACTTGTCTTGGTTCTGTTTTTAATGCAGCTTTCGGGTTAATCGACAACGAGAGACGGGAGGGGTTTCAGTTTCTCTCCGAGAGCATTCGACAGCTTGCAGAGCAGCACTCCATCCGACGACCCGATGTTATCATTACAGATTTCGACGAACAGATGAAAACCGCATTGAACGATCAGTTTCCCGATGTACAGCAACAGCTCTGTATCCACCACATCAATTCGAATGTCCTGCTCAAGTCAAAGCAGAAGTGGGCTATGGACCGCTGCGATGGGAGTAGCAGCCACGACGACTCCGAGAGAGATGACTCTGCCCCACAGAGACAGGCTCAGCTAAGCCGTAAAGATCAACAATCTATCCATGCGACATCATCTGAGGTCATCCCTCATAGCTACCAGGGAGTTCTCATGATGTGGAAGTTCGTCTTATTTGCCGAGACCGAGGAAGCTCACGAGAAGGCATGGGGAAACCTCTGCAAAGAGTTCGACGACCAACGAGCTATTCTGCGGTATCTCCATGGAACTTACATGCCTGTAAGAGCTCAGTGGGCCCGCTGTTTCATCAGGAAGTATCGCAATTTTGGAATCCGCGTCACATCTGGGACAGAAGCCAGCAACAACAACATCAAGAGCTATCTTCTGAATGGTATGAGTCATCTCTATCGGCTTGTCGAGGCTATGCAGGACATGATAAAGGACCAAGAGCGGGACTTTAGTGATGCCTGCGCAGCGGATGAGGTCCTCACTGCTCGCGAGTATATGGGGTCCGGCTCTGAGTATCTTGGCGACCTCCGGGCAGCAATCTCGTCGAAGGGCCTCGGGCTAATCAACAAGCAATACCGCTTAGCTCGCAAAGCGATGCCAACCGGTAAGAATCCGTTCCCAAAGCCTCTCGGGGACTGCAATGATGACTGCTCAGTCTCGGTTGAGCTCGGGATCCCTTGTTGTCACAAGGTCTATTCAAAGCTGGGGTCTGCCGCGTCATTCACCAGATGGGAGGTCCATCCACGATGGCGACTACGAGAATCATCCGCTCAAGACCCATACCGACGGATTCTCGACCCCAAGATTGCTACAGCTCTCCGTGGCAGACCCAGGAACATTGCGCAGGTGGTTCCGGTAAGGCTGACTATCAGGTCAAGCGAGAGTCAACCAGATGGTATGGGCTCTTCCGAGCGTGGGTACGGTCGACTACCCAGTAGTCGAAACAAGTCGACAGTGGTCAGGACGAAATCGGGAGTAAGTCAACAAGCCAGAAGCAAGGCATCTGAGCGTAGACGCGGTCGGCCACCAAGAAGCCAGAATAGGTCGACCCTGGCGAGGCTGGAAGTTGATGCAAGCCAACAGGCCAGCAGCCAAGCCAGTACCCTACACCGGTATCAGGCACGCCGCCGGTCGGCTGTTCTCAGAGAGGGGAGAACTACAGGAGTACGTGCTAGTGGGCGAAAGACGCAACCGAGTATTCGGAGACAAAGAAGTCAATGGGAGCTGCGGAACGGCGACGAAGAGATTCTTCCTTCAATCACTGTAAGAGAAAAAGTAGATAGTTGCTCTAAACGGAATGATTCTAATTCTGTGGAGTAAATCATGCCTAGCATATTAGCACATTTGCGCAATCCATTCTTAGAGAATATCAGCGATACAGTTGCTTTTGGGCTAGGAAGTACTTTTGGAATAATTGGGAGCTTCCCCTTGACTTCAGGATCACACTTTAAAGTCCTAGATGGAATCCATAGGATATAAACCCCTAGAGAGATCTCACCGCGTTAATAAAAATAACCACCTTAATTTTACTAAGCACACCCAGCATCTCTGCGCAATTCAATAACAAGAGCTACGGTTGTTAAGGGAGCTGGTTTCACCGCCTTCATGGTGAAGTATTTATGGGTCTTGAAAAGTTGGGCCAATCGGATGTTATAAAAGCTGGAGCGTCCTTAAGGACGATGCGCCCCTATCAATTCTTGATGCGTCCCTATCAATTGCCTTAAACTATTCTTGACTTAGTAATTAACCTGCATGGTAAGCGAGCTGGACACACGCCCATATTTGCAGTATGTTCTACTTTCAACATGTCTTTCTCTGCGAAAGACAATAGAACCTCTTCCTGAAGAAATTAATATGGCTTTCGCTGAATCTAATCAAAAAGATTCTCAGCTAGGCGCATAAGCACCCGCTAAGGTCTACGCCGTCAGTCATTGAACTCTGAGTTCACGGATTAATGGCACGATTTTGCAATGTAGAAGATATGGCCAATTAACTGCTTGCCGACTATAATGCGCCTCTAGTCGGCAAGTGCTAGGCTTTAAACTTAGTTAAGTAATAATTAGAGCTTAAGATGCATTTTATATGACTATAGATATAAATATTAAAGAGCCTAATATAGAACTATAATTATTATTTGGAACTAACTTTAGCTTACATGAAATATAAATATAAAATATAGTATTATAGAGTTAGATATCTCTGACTTTGAGGAGACTGGGTTTATAATAGGTTTGTATCTTAACTGCAATGGTTGATACGAGCGCTAAATGAAGTGAAGGACTGAAAATAATCCACTCAGAAGGTAGGGAATGGGTTACTGTAATCTAGGGTGTTAATTCCGAAGGGTGGGCGATCCCACTGTTGATTAAAAGCGTGTTCTCTGGCTTATATGGCCTTCTCGTGTTAGATGGGCATAAGAGCCACCATTTGACTGAATTCAAATTATTCTGTAAGGATAATAAGATTAGTACTCTCTGTATGCCGCTATAATCTTGTTACATTCTCTAGTTACTTAATTTTGGCTGCTTTGGTCTCCTTAAGCAGGCCCACGGTCAATAAATTACGGATATAATGAAGACGCGAGTCACCCAGATTACTAAGATTGATTTGTTTCCTGTATTTTAATCTGCATTCTAAAGCTCAATATTAGAAAAAATCTCCAGAGGTCTCTTGAGGGATGGGACTTATTCCCTATCATCTAGATAGAGTGCTTTCTCGTTTGGATCTAAAATTGCAGACTCCGTCGCCGGCGGAGACAGATTCTGGACTGCTCAACCTATGGGTTCTAAAGACCCCAAATAACCCAATCGAAGCTACTTCACAAACTGATATCATTACAACTCAAATCAGTCGTCTGTGACGGGAACGTCCGAAGTGCTGAACCCAGGGTGGCGATCCGTAACTAGGTCGCATGGGGCAGGCCACAGGGACTATCAGACGCGTCTGCGCGTCTGTGCCCCTACCATTTTTCTCTTTCTTCTCAGTTGTAGTATTCTCGCAATACAGTGGTATTACCTGTTGGGCTGATCTCATCTGGCCTGTGACATTATACGACGGCCCCTTATCCTTTTCACCTACATCTTGATTAACTTTGACGCGCGTTGGTGCGAGGTTAACCGTCGTGTCGGATCCGACTATAGATCCTCCTACCTGCAGCGAGACGCAGGTACGAACAGCAAACAACCGTTGACTGGAATCATTCAACCTCTTTACGCCCACGCATACCCGGGAATGCTGAAGATGTCTTCCAAACCCCGATGACTCTCATCCGGGGCACGAACTAGCAGATCAAGGCGCACGAGGAGTTTAAGGACTTCAGATACTATATCGATGGCAGCTGGCGTAGCTTCTACGTCAACTTCTAACACCCTCTCAAGGGATGTCTAAAGAAAGCGAGGAGGACAAGACAATTTGGAGTGCTTAAGGGAATATAACATAAAAGTTCTACCATAAATCTAGGTGCCCATGAATTCACTTCCCGCCCATGATCCTTAGTTGATACTGCTTTAACTTTAGCTACTGGTGAGCTCAGGGTGAGACAAGAAATGTGGGTCTACAGTTCTTGTGTTAAATAACTTATGGAAAGTATGTATTGTTAAACCCAGATTGGCATAGGTAACTTGAACGCCGAACTCCAGCGTACCAGAACGAGACCTGCCGTCTAGCCTCGGTCCAGCCAAGTTTCAGGGCTCGAGAATATCAATAAGCTTAGAATAAAACTCTACCTAAGTATTATCTCAAGCCGAAGCATCGAAGTGTACCCGTCGAATCAGTTCCTTAAGCCAAGGCCAGTACGTCTCGACAACCAACTGACCCAGGATTTGTAAAAAAACGCCATAATCTGGTAAATGCCAATCGCTGGTCGAGTCAACACACATATCCGTCCAAATGACCTGCCCCTGGTAAGCATCGCCGTGCAAGCAGGAGGACGACTGCTACGGACCAACGAAATGTTGATTTATTCTTCCAAATTTATAGCCCACATGCGGTACAGTTAGAAAGAACAAAATGAAGGGCGATTCTGTTAAGTTTACTCATGGGAAGTTCGAGCGGCGTAAAATCACCCTCGGTATATTGATAAATCTTGAGTTAAGATGCAAGCATTATCCACTATGCTCCTGTGGCCTCATCCTTAGACGGATCAGTATACAGACGCCCTATGACCTCGCCTCGGGACAGGCGCTGTAGACCTTGGATTATTTTGCCAAAGGGAATCTCCTCTACGATCGGAGTAAACTCCTTGTCTTCGATCATTTGAAGTGTTTTTGCGACCTCGTCGATGGAGCAACCAACTGAACCGATGAGCCGAACGCCACGCATGACAAAAAGGTGGGTGTCGATTGTAGCCTCTTTTTTGGATAGACCAACGAGAACAACCTTACCCCCAGGCCTGACAGCCTTTGTGCCAGCAGCGGTCGTGGTTCCAATGCCTGCAAAATCCAGCACAATGTCAAAGTTTACTCCCGGGAAATCGTCAAAACTTCTCCCGCAGATGAACGCTCCGGACTGCAGAGCTGGAACAAATTTGCTGCGCTCAATGTCAATCCCATACACCCTGGCGCCGAATCGGGCTGCGATCTGGACGGCGGACAGGCCTAAGCCTCCGAGGCCAACGATGGCGACCTTGGACGACGCGGATACCTCGGCCACGGTAACCACGGCGTGGTAAGCCGTGCCCCCTGCGTCCGTGGCCACGGCTGCCTGTGCAAACGTGACGCCATGGGGGATGGCAAGCGTCTTCGATTCACGGAACATCGTGAACTGCGCAAATCCGCCGTCGCAGCCAAAACCTGCGCTGGTCATCACGTCACCAACAGCGATGGGATGTTTGCTTGTGAGGACTCCCACGACGCGGTCCCCGGCTTTGAACTTGGTGACCTGGGATCCGGTAGAGACCACGACACCCGCAATTTCGTGACCCAAGGTGATGGGTCGCTCCCAGAAGAGGGTCTGGTCCAGGCCAGAAATGACGTTGCAGTCGGTATGGCAGAGACCGCACGCCTTGATCTCTATGAGGATTTGGTCCTGCTCAGGGACGGGAACTGGGACTTGGGTGAACTCCAAGCCCTTGGATGGGTTCATGAAACGATATGCCTTCATGACTTGTGCCATCTCGCTGTAATAAATGATTGCCTAGTGGTGGGCCGAGTGAACAAAGTATGCTGAATGATCAATGGAAAATAGTTTCTGACGATAAAATACACATGACCCGGCCGATGACCACCTTTTTGTATCTTGGGTGCTTCCCGACTGTCTGGTCTGGTCTCGTCGACTACAACAACGTAAAACAACCACAGCAACAACAAGAAGCACCCCCTCAATACCTGCCTCGGCAGAGAAATTCAACCTCGTCCACATGATGTCAATACCTTCCGACAGGGTATCAATCACCCCGGACCATCCGCAAACTTTCATCCACACAGCCCATTCAGCCACACCATCTTAGCTCGTTGCGACACTGCCCCTCACTTCGTCTTACCAGTGAGACATCGAGCCACTGGGCGTCTATTATTGATCCACCCAGCACGAAAGTCCTGGTCACTGCTACTTCTCCCGGGCCGAATGTTAATCTTGCTAGATTAATAAACAGCTAGCGGGGAAATTAATAACTACCCCATACATTCGTCTGTCTCCGAGACTGGAATACTAATCATTGAGACTGTTAGGGCCGCCTCGGCCCTCGGTATAGACGTGGCATGGTATCATGGTTTATGGTATACGGTAGCTTTTCTTCATAGCCAGCCGTCTATAAAACTCGGGAGTAAGATCCTCTTGGGGACCATCGCCAGCGCAAACACCGAGACATCAACACAAGACCCTTTCTTCATTTCTTGAGAGCCGAACCTATTAGTTATAGATATGTCCATCCTTCAAACCGCCAAGACCCAATACACGTCCGTTGAGGGCACCAAGGTCGCCTATCGCCGCTTTGGGAAGCCGAGCACTATTCCATTGTTCTATGTGAACCACCTCCGCGGGTCCATGGATATGCTCGATCCCCTCCTCTTCAACACCATTGCCGAAAATCGAGAAGTCATCGTGTATGACAGCTTTGGCATCGGACACAGCGACGGCCAAGTCCCTCACACTGTTGCCCGTATGGCCGAGATTGCCGCCAGGTTCCTAGACGCCATCAAGGTCAAGAAGGCCGACGTAATTGGCTTCTCACTGGGAGGCGGTGTGGCTCAAACTCTCGCCTGGGACCATTCTCACCTGGTTCGCAAGCTGATCCTCGCCGGTACCCAGTCCGCGGTCGGCGAGGGAGTGGTCTTGCCACCACAAGAAGTCTTGGAGAAGGCGGGCGGGAACAATGACGAACCTCTTACTAAGGAGGACATGATGTCCTTGTTCTTCTATCCCTCCGAGTCGAGCCTGGCGCTTGGGCAGCAATGGTGGGAGCGGATTCACGAACGAAGGGCGACGGGCGAAGAGCGAAGGGGCTATCTCGTGGGACAGGGAGCACGGTCACAGCTATCGGCCATCTTTTCATTCACGGTTGACGAGACCAACTTCGAGCGTCTCAAGGATATCAAGGCCCCAACTCTGGTTACCAACGGTCACACCGACGTTATGTCCCCGACGGCCAACAGCTTTGTGCTCCAGCAAAAGCTTGCCAACGCTCAGTTGATCTTATATCCTGATTCAGCCCATGGCCATCTATTCCAGATGCCGAAGCTGTATGCCCAGCACCTTGAGCAATTTCTTGGAGATCCCCTGGAGGCCTGATTTCCCGAGACTGAGAGGGTTGGAACAGGGTGTATGGGTAGGTGTGGCGGTCAAGGTTCCCAACGTAATAAACCGTAACTGTGACAGTACAAGGGCACGAAGGAGGTCGAGTACGACTTAGGCAAAATAATTCTTTACAAGGAGAGAAATAGAGTCCTAAGTAAAGCTCTGACTTAAGCTATTTATACAATATTCATAAAGTATGGAAGTCACATGATCGTTCCCTCACATATAGTCTCCTCTTACTCCATCTCCTCTGGTTCTTCCACTTCTTGCTTAGCCCGGAGGCGAGCACTTTGCATTTCTTGTTTCGTGGTTATAAGCTTGTTCTTGTACCGCTTCTGGAACTAGGTTTTAAGAGTTAGGTATATTATTCCATCTAAGCCATTATGCTCCAAGGCTTCTGCCTTAGCGTATTATTTCCCAAGAGGTCATCGGCAGCGCGCATCATATATTAACTCAATCAATTAATCACCCCAATGAAATCAATCAATTTTTCGAATTCTTCCTTTCAATCAAATCAATTCCTGCATTCGAAAGTTGAAATAATTGATATATTACAAATGCATCATGCTATCGTCTAATATCGAGGCAAAAATTCATGTCTCGGACCACTACCCTACACCAGATAGTCACAGATGGAGGTCTACTTTCTAATAGCGGTGGAATCAGCCCCAAAACCAAGTATCTACTACCGTGTTCTAACACGTAGCCCCACCACGCGTATGCAATCTGGAACGCGTTTCCCAACCATGTGTTGGAAAATCCGGGGATCTGTTGAACAGGTGCTGGGGCCTCACGTGCAAGCAGGGATACTGTAAGATTACAGCCGAAATGGTAAAACCTCTAAGGGGTAGATTTCAACAAAAACACAACATGAATACACACCAATTCACATCAATGAACCGAATACACGTAATGTCTAACAGGATCCCCCTTCCCTTCAGGATTCAGAATAACAGTCTGAAAGTCCTAGATTTAAAGTTTAAAGTCCTAGATGAAATCATTTAGAGATATAAACCTGAGAAGAACTCTCATCTCACTAATGAACAATCAAGTTTCATAAAATATATATTTTCACCTAGCACTACTGCGCAATATAAACAACACCATGTCGTGCCACCAAAACAGCCCCTTCCACATATGCTTTTTTTTTTTTTTTTTTTTTTTTCATCAGCAAAATGTCGAATTTGCCGCTGCCCACCTGTGAGTGCAACAAACCAGGGTACGCAACATTCACGTTTATACCTTAAATCTAGGTTTACAAATAAGTCTCAGAACTCCGCATCTAGCTCAAAACAGAAGAAACCTTATACATATTGTGACGATATCATCAGCTATTAAACATAATTTTCAAAAAAGGTTTCCATGCTTATTTGTGACGTTCTTGAGAATAAGCGTATTAACACTGTGTACGTCCCTGTATCTTGTCATCCAATCAGTTTAAATATAACGTAGTTCACAAGCGAGTTGGCCAGCATACTGTGCAGCTAATAATAGCTTACCCTATAGCATTCCAAAGCTTAAATAAATTAGCTAAAAATTAAATAAAAAGTGTTCCTAAAATAGTATAGTTAACTTTATTAGAAAGTATTTTTTAAAGATTTTTAAGTATTTTAGATTATATAGAAAACCTTAAAATACAGTGTATTTTACAGTGTAAATAGACTTTAAAGTTTATAGCTACATAGGATTTTTTTAAAAATCTAAGAAAATTAATATAGCTTACTTTAGGACTTATATATACGCTATTCAAATCTTAGCTATTTTAAGTCTAATTTGAATTTATAAGAATTATTTAAAAAATAGCTTTTAAGGTGAAAAGTATGCTGGCCAACTCGTTTAGGTGGCCAACTCGCTTGTGAACTACGTTATAGAAAAAAGCTTAACGTACATGATAAGCAGAACTTATCGTGGGGTCGTTTTGCGGAGTAATTTCGGGAAATCGTATGTGATTACACAACTACCGTCTGATAAGTGCCCGGCGCCGCGCACGCGAATATCTCGACGGTTAGGAGCCAAATCGATGCAATTCCAGGGCTGGAGGACTGCTACGCTCTGGCGGTCCGTTTGGTTCAAGAGCGACGCTGTATAGACGAGCGGGCGCTGAGATATTTGCGTGTGCAGCGGCTGGGGGGCCAGGCTTCGCTGCAAGGACTACGATATAGCAATGCGCTGATCCTGCTGCTCCTTAATATTCAAAAAAAAAAAAAAAAAGAAAGAAAAAAAAAAGAATTAATAAAAGAATACGCCTTCTAGATAGATAGATAGATACGGACTAGTTATAGCTATAAATATATAAAGATCCTACCTGACGGCCAGCTTACCGTCGACGAGGGGCGGTCCGCCTCCTCCCTAGCCGAGCCCAGCGCCCCCGATGGCCCTGGCCCCGAGTCGGCCTTGGTCCCGGGCCTGGGTCATCGGGCACGGGGGTCCCTACCTGTACCCGTATCCGGCCCTGGCCCTGGCCCCGCCGGCGGCGCTGTTTGAGCTCGTCGACGAGCCGGTTCAACCTCCGACCAGCGCGTAAGAGCTCTAGCTCTGCAACTGCCTCCTCCTCGCTCTTGCCGGACGCCGTGCGGGCCAAGAGCTCGTCCCAGATCACCTTCCGGCGACAGAACTGCACCCTGATCCCGTTCCCCGGGCGCCAGCGGCTTCCCCACGTCTCTTCTAGCACCCGTACGGCCGGCTGACCTGCAATCCCTTCCTCCCATTCCTTCCAGACATCCCGCACTGTAAAGACCTTGGCCAGGGCTGCAACGACGGGCATACCTGGTACTGGAGGCTCTGGAGCCGGAGCCGGAGCCGTATTGAAGTTCAAGGTAGGGGCTGTCGACGGCGCCGGCGCCAGCGACACTGCTGGCCCGGCTCCAAAGTGGCCGGTAAAGGTGACAGGGACCTTGCCTTGGAGGAGGGCATCGAGGCCGCCCTGAATTCCTTCTAGCCGGGCCTCTAGCCGGATGGCCAGCCGCTGGCTATTCTGTAAGACGGCCTCGCGTGTGCTCTCTAACACACCGCTAAGCTCTGGCAGCGCGCGTTGTACGAGCAGGCTTAACGGCTCCGTAGCCCCTACCGCGTCAGAGCGAACGGCGACGGCGAACTCATCCCATTCGGGCCCGTTAAAAGGGGCGTAGGCGAAGAAGGGTAGCGACGGATAGCGAGGCTGCAATACAGCCAGGTCCTGTAACAGTACTATGCGCAGGCGCCGCATAAGCTTAAGGAAGCCGTCGGCGGCTAGGTCGTCGTCGTCGAGGCCACTTTCTGCCCAGCATTGCCGGCGCGCGCGAGCCTCAAAGCGAGGCTCCCACTTCTCGATCCACGGCCAGAGCTGCTTTTGTAAGACATACGGAGGCTCGTGGGCCGCACGCGCGAGGAAGTAGTCCCCGGGTGATGCCGAGAAGCCGGCGACAATACGCATGAACTGGCGCGGTAGATGCGTAAGATAGGCCTGGCAGAGCACGCTCTGGTTCCAGCGGCCGGCCTGCGAGATCTGGGCGAGCGACGTGCCGTGGGTCTCCGCGTCCTGGGCGCCTACCCTGCGCGGGAGGTGCGTCTTCTTTGACGCCATAAGGCCAGCAGCACCGAAGATACGCCAGGTCTCTTGTAGCTGCGTCGGGTACGAGAGCTCCTGCTCACGGTCCCGTCCGACAAGAACCTTGATCCGATACCAGTCCTGGCGGCGCCGGAAGGACGGGGACGGCTCGCCGGCGACGTGCCAGCGCCAGAAGAAGAGCTGTGCTAAGGCCCCTTGCGTACAGAACAAGGGGTCCTTGTGCCGGAGGGCACCCATGAACTCTTTCTTTGCCGTCTTGTTTAGCTTACCGTCTCGCAAAAGGGTAACGAGGCAGCCACAGGGGGTCGGGCCTTCTGAAGACGGATAGTCGAGTAGAGACAGGTCTGCAAGCTCCATCTTACGGCGGTTTTCCCCCCGTAAGAGGTAGTAGTGGCCGAATAGGAGGTCAACTCGCGTACGGAGGTTTTGCGGCATGTATGCGGCCCCGCTGAGAAGGAGATCCTGGACCCGGAGCCATTCGTCGGGTGAATAGCCGGCCTGGATCCCGTCAATCCCGCGGTCTTTAAAGGAGGCGCGGTCGTGCTTCCCCCGCTGCCGGCCGCGTTGCTCAAGGAAGCCTCGTACGGCGGCGCCCCGGGGGTTTTCCGTGTTTGCGTTGCCGTGGGCTACCTGGAGCCGCCAGAGCTCGATAACGGCCGCGATATAGGCGTCGATAGTGCCCCTCGTAAGCAGAGATCCTTCGGCAAGGTCTGCTGCAGCCGGAGCAAGGGCCGTGGGTGGCACGTAGCCCTCACGGTCGTCCGCAAGCAGCTCGGCGGCCTCGGCCAGGGGGACCTCTAGGGCTTCGGCTAGGCTTTCGGCCTCTGCCAGGGCCGCGGCCTCGAGCTGCTCCTGTTCGAGCTGCCGCCGTAACTGTACAGCCTTTCCTTTGCCCTTGCCCTTACCCCGTGCCCGTGGTTTCTTTTGCGGCGGGGCAACGCGTCGTAAGAGGATATCCTCTTTGAGCCACGCTGCTAGCTTGTGTGGAGTTACGAGCTCGCCGTCGGGCCAGCTATAAAGTGAGCCGTCTGCCGCAGCCCGAGGCGTACGGCACCAGGCCTATAAGTTCTCGTCTGTTAGCCGCCCATGGGACTCTACGTAAAAAAAAGAGACAAGGGCAAAGGGGAAAAGAGAGGGCGGCGGCCGGGGGAACGCGCCTTCCACTCCCGCTGCTTCGCAGCATAACTCCGTGCCGTGTTCGCCGGCTGTTCGTCCTTCTTCGCCTGAAGGCCCGCCCTCCGGGCGGTACGGGCACGCTCATCTGCGGCCATCTCGGTCGATCAAGGCCTTTCTACGTGGTGTTTGTTTCCTGTCTGGGGCCTGATAAGCTGCGGGGAACTTATCAAATGCACTTATCAGGCGCCGCGCACACGATTTCACGGGCCGCTTTTTGCGGGAGATAAGTCGTCACGTGGTCTGAGCGAATTACGACGTAATTGCGGGCACCATCGATAAGCGAGCATCGCACTTTTCCCACCTGCATCTTACTTATCATTTAATCAATTGATTCTCAACCATAAACTATGCCACAGTCTGATACTGAGGCAAATACTCTTCTTGCCCTTCAAGCCCTTCAAAATAACCCAAAACTAAGCACCCGACGAGCTGCAAATATCTATCAGGTTAATGAGCATAGGTGTCGCAGGGTAGGCATTAGTAATCTAGCTATATGCTTTAAGTAACTGTGCGGGATGGAATACCCCGCACAAGAGACAACTTAAGACATCAATCAACACATTTGCTGCTGCTCATCATATTCACTCTAACCCTTTAAGCACGCTCAGTGCGACAATAGGCTACGTCGCCGCCAGCAAGGGATTCAATCTCGACGCGATACCATGCCCAACTCACGAAAGCTATCGAATCTAGAAGAAGATACTCTTCTTGAGTTCATCATCGACCTAGACTCACGAGGATATCCCCCGCGATTGAGTGGTGTTGAACAAATGGCCTATCGACTGCTTGATGCCCGCGACGTGCCACGCGTCGGCACGCGCTGGGCTATGCACTTCGTCAAGCGACAACCATTGCTCAAGATACGTTTTCAGCGGAGATATGACTAGAAGAGGGCCAAATGTGAAGATCCGACCGTTATTCGTAATTGGTTTAAGCTCGTACAGAACACAATTGCGAAATATGGTATCCAATCAGATGATATCTGGAACTTTGACGAGACTGGCTTTATGATGGGCGTTATCTCAAGCGGCATGGTTGTTACATGTGCTGAAAGGCATGGACGACCTAAATCAGTACATCCTGGAAACTGGGAATGGGTTACAGTAATCCAGGCGATTAATGCGGCAGGCTGGGCGATCGAGCCGTTTATCGTGGTTGCGGGCCAAAATCATCTTAGCAACTGGTATCAAGAATGCAACCTCCCGCGCGATTGGGCTATTATAACGACCCAAAATGGCTGGACGGATAACGACACGGGCCTCAAGTGGCTAAAGCACTTTGACCGATGTACAACTAACCAGATAGTTGGTACCCATCCACTTCTAATCCTCGACGGCCACGAAAGTCATCATTCCGTTGACTTCGAGCTATATTGCCAGGAGAAGAAGATTATCACGCTCTGTATGCCGCCTCATTCGTCTCATCTACTGCATCCGCTTGATATTGGGTGCTGTGGGCTGCTTAAAAAGGCCTACGGTCGAGAAATCGAGCAATTTATCAGAAAGTCTGTAACTTATATTTCCAAGACCGAGTTCTTTCTGGCCTTTTACGCCGCATTCCAAGCCACTATGACAGAGAGTAACATCAAAGGCGGTTTCAGAGGAGCCGGGCTTGTTCCTCTTAACCCCGAAAGTGTGATTTCATAGCTTGATGTGCAGCTACGGACTTCAACACCTGTTGAGGAGGAGGCTAGCGCATCCACCTCGTGGGTTTCAAAGACACCAAAGACAGTCCGCGAGGTGGAATCTCAGTCTGAATACCTCGAAAGACGAATTAGACGGCATAAGAGTAGCTCCCCAGAGTCAATTATAGGAGCATCAAGGTCTCTTGCAAAGGCAGCAACTAAAATATATCATAAGGTTACCTTATTGACTGCTGAGAACCGAGAACTTCGACGGGAAATTGAGGCACTAAGCCGACGCCGCAGGGCAAAAAGAACCCGATTACAGAAAGGAGGGGTACTGACAGTAGGGGAAGGTCAGGAACTAATTGATCAGATGGATGTTGATATGCAGGTAGTGGCCGAATCGTCGAGAAGCGGTGGTCGGGGAAGTTCGGCGCGACCGAGGGAAAGGCGCTGTGGAAGATGCGGTAAGACTGGACATAACGCAAGGGCCTGTCAGGTAGTGATTGAGGCATCTGGGGAAGAGTATAGTAAGTAGTTTTAATTGATTGAATAGTTTGTTATATTTTTATAAAGGTTTCTATCTAGAATGTTAAGAAAAGTGCGACGCTCGCTTGTCTGCCACGCTCGCTTATCATGTACGTTAACTTATATCTACTTTTATGTATACTAAACCAAAAAATAATGCTTTTGAAAGGCGAAATCATGTATGTATGTATGTATGTATATTTTTCGTCAGGGGGGCGATCGGCCCCGGAAGTCCCCCTATTGAGGCACAGGACGTGCTGAGTTAGAGAAGTCGAAATCTATCTACACGCCATTTACGGAAATGCTATTGGCAGCAAAGGATTAGTCATTCGCAACGCGTAATTAGTCTTCAATTCGGCATCCAATTTCTGTAGACGCGTCAGTAGGATGCACTCGATCCAGCATATCATCGGCATAAATGGCGCATTCTACCGAGCCTGTTACCCGTCAGCGGGATGACGGGGCGACCTGGCATATCACAGCCGCTGATGAAGCCTGATGTCTGGAGAGCTGAGATCAGCCTGCGCGTGTGGCAGCTTAAGACTGCCTCAATAGTGGAGAAAGAAAGATGCGAATGCTTCTCTGGTCGTTGCCTAATGGCGAGGGCATATCTTTCCAAAGAACGCGCTGTCCTTGGACAGGTCGATGAATTTCATAAAGTCTTTTCCTATTGCTAGATTGACTGCTGCATCCGGTAAGGGTGCGAGCCTCATTCGATGACGCAGCGGTACCTTTCTGCAGTAGAAGATGTGATCCGGTGCTTTGCGTCGGCCACATGAGCAGACCAGGCGTGTGTTGACATGGTCGAATCTTTCGTGGTATGCGGCGAAGTCCCCGTGGAGGGATCTCGCTGCCAGCAGATGGTGCAAGGCTGCACGAGGGAGCGACAGCTCTGGTGGGCAGCCTGTGGTCGCCATGAGATTGAGTCTCTTGTACTGCTCAGGAGCGGACGCTGACCACCATGCTTCGAATGCTTTTGGTTTTCGTCTTGTGACCCTCCGTAGGTAAGCTAGCGTCGGCTTAGCACCCTCGGGCTCGGGGAGCAATGATGCCGCTTTTGCCAGCTTGTCGGCCTGTTCGTTGCCAGGGATGTCGGAGTGTCCTGGTACCCAACAAACCTGGATGGCGCCATGCGATGTCGCCAGAGCCTGGAACTCGAGAAAGACGTCTTGAGAGGAGCCAGAGGGTGTGCCTCGTAAGCACGTGGCAGCTGCCAGGTTGTCTAGGCTTTATGTAAATGTTCTGTGTTGCTAATTCTCGCAAGTTTAGGGCAGCCTTCAGGCCCTCCAACGCCCCGGTAGCTTCAGCATCGAAAACCTCAGCGGGTCCAAGGCGACCCGATCCATCAAAGATTGGGACCTTGTCCTGATGAATGGTGAAACCGTAGCTGGCAGCCCCTTCCGAGGACAGAGAGCCATCCGAGTATACAACCAAGGTGAGGGGTTCGAGTGACTCGACCCAATGGGAAAAGACGTCGGCTGATTTGACTTTTGACGCCATCTGAAGCGGAGGCAAAAGCTCTTGATGGAAGCGTCGCTGGACGAGTTTCGGTCGCGCGCACGGCGCAAGGAGCTCATCTGTACGTCGAAGACGTGTTCGGAAGCTGCTTTCCGTCTGTGCTTGATATGTTCGTTTAATGAGGTCGTGATAAGCAGTTGGCTGGGCGGGCGTGTTCGACTCGCCAAAGGGTGAGCCTCATCAAGCGATTTGAGTCGCGCAGAGAATCGGAGTCGCCGCGCTTTGAGGAGTTGCGCGACTGGCGGTATCCCACTTTCTCGGTGGAGAGCAGCAATAGGTGTTGTCTTCCAGAAGGGCAGTATAGCTCTCATAGACTGGTCCATGGCCTTGGTCATTCGCTGTATGAGATGCTGGTTGCTTGACTGTAGGTATTTGGTAGGCTGACTCCATTGCGGCCTGGTTGTGCCCGGGTACCAAGCATCGGCACCGTAGAGTAGTACGGGCTCGACACATGCCCTGACGGCACTTCGTACGGCAGCCGGCAGCGGGCCGTGTTTCGTGTTGGTGAGTCCTCGCAGATGGTAGGCCACTTCTCTACATGGATTCGGAACGATAGCCTGCTATCAAGCCAGATGCCGAGCCAGCGTAGGGCTAACTCGGGATGTTTCTCGATATCTCCGTGACGTACCGCTGGAGCGGCCCTGAGTTTGCTTCGAGAGAAGTGCATGACTTCGGTCTTCTTCGAGTCGATGGCCCCGGAAGCCATAGCCGTAGTTTCGTCTATTGTGTCGCCTATGGACAAGATAGCTATGTCATCTGCATAGCCAAAGCGGCCTTGGGGGTTACCCAATCGGTAGATGGGCTCTGTATAGAGCAGGAAAAGAATTGGCGAAACAGGCGACCCCTGAGGGAGGCCGCACTCGAGAGGAGAGGAGGATGTGAGGGTGTCTTGATATCTGACACGGGCCGATCGGCCACTCATGCAGGATCCAGCCCATCTAGCGAGATGGTCAGGCCATCCTTGTTCACGCAATCGCAGCACCAATCTGTTGCGCAAGAAGGTGTTGAACGCGCCTTGGATGTCCATTGTGACCAGAGTGGCCACCTTCTTGCGTGCGAATGCCTCTTCGATATCATGGATCAGGGCGGCCACTAGGTCTGTTGCCGACCTTTTGGGGAGAGCACCAGCTTGTTGTGGGTGAAGAACGCTGTAGTGAGTAGCTGCCCATGCTAGACGGCGTGCGATCAGCCGTTCTAGACCCTTGCCGAGGCAGGAGAGCAGAGAGATAGGTCGCCAAGCCCGTGGCGATGTGAGGTCTCGGCGTCCGGGTTTGGCGATCATGACTACTTCTGCCTCCTTAAACGGTTTCGGGTGGTGGCCTATAGACAGGCATCTCTCGAACAAGCAGCGGACGTGCGTCCCGATGATATGCCATACGGCTTTGAGGAGATCTACCGTGATGTTATCTGATCCTGGAGATGTATTGCCTGTATGGAGGGTCGCATACTGCGCCTCGTCCAGCGAGATTTCGGGTGAAAATGGAATCGATCTAGAGGCAGAGACTGATGCCCAAGGAGTGTCATTGTCATCATCTGCAGTTCGTCGTTCTAGCGTAGCCTGTCGGAGTGCATTGGCTTTGTCCATCTGGGTCTCATAGACGACGTTGTCGACCTGCAGAGGCGGGGGCTGAAAAGCGCCCGGTGATTTCAGCCATCGGACAGCTTTGAAGACAGCGCTGCTGCTGGAGAAGCTATCGATGAGGTTCCGCCAATACTGTATTTTGGCCCGACGGACTATACGATGAAAGTCTCTCTTGGCGATCTGGACATCCTGGTTGAATCCAACGGGGTAGAGTCGTCTGATGGCTCGGAAAGCAGCCACAGCGACGGCGCACTCTTCCATTCACCAGGGGGCTGGCCGTCCGCCTTTCCGCGCGGGCCTGCCAGCTGCCTTTGCTGCTGATGTTAGTAGGCATACAAGTGAAGACGCAAGCTCGTCCAGCTCTTTGGAGGTCGAGCCTGTTGCGGGAATTTCCGTGGCTCCCAGCTCTACGATCTCGACGAATCGTTTAAGCTCGTCTTCCGTCGTCACTCGGATCTTTCCCGGCTGCGATGGAGTCGCCTTGATGTCAGGAAAGGTCAAGCTGAGCGTGAAATGGTCCGAGCTAGTGGCGAGATGGTCCTCCACAGTAGCTTCGGCCAATGGCATGTTGGTAAAGGCCAGATCAATCGTGTTTCCATGTGGGTTTGTCGGTATATCTGGAGTGTTGAGAAGGTCGAGGTCATTCTCTGACGCCCAGCCTGCAATCTCTTGTCCGCGATTCGTAGCTTGGCCTGTCTGCCAGCTATTATGTCTGGCATTGAAATCGCCAGCAACTAGGCAGCGCTCCGGGACAGCCCATCGAAACAGCGCATTCAGGGCATCCCTCTCGTCATTCTGATGCTAGAAGTTGACTATCGTCATGCCCACTGATCGTGAGCCAGAGAATGTCTCGGGTCTGAGAGGGCCGGATCTGGTCAGCACCAAGTCTTTAGTCTCGTCGGACGTATGTCATGACTCGAGGCCGAGTGTCGTTGCTGCTCCACGTGTCGACTGGCGTGAATGTGTCGTATGCCGGGTGAGTTTTGGTCAGCGGTACGAGACGTCCACGGCTCCTGCAAGAGCACAATGTCATATCGTTCCGAGTCGGCCAGCGCCAGGGCGCAGTCGTGGGCCGGGGGGATCTTGCCGACGTTGGCCTGGAAGATCCTGAGCGGCTTCTTGTCGTTCTTTCGTGTCTGCTCTGAGTGTCGTCTATTCCTGGTCATGGGGACGAGTGATGAGAACTATTCGGCGCTTTCGCGGTGAGCCTGGCCTGGGATGCTCAGGCTCCTCTTCTGCTTCGTAGCCGATCTGGGGCGTTGTGGCCACCATGATGCACGAAGGTGCTCCTGATACAGCTGGGCTTGGAGCACGAACGCTCGGTTGATCTTGTGATACGTCATCCTCGCCTTGTCGTTCAGACGTGTCGTTGTGGGCTTCTTGGTGCGATTCCGGTTGTGATTCTCGCTCTCGCTGTCGTTGTCGGTATGCCTCCGCACCTACGGTCCGGACATGGCCTCGCTGCTCTTTAGTGAGCCGGCGGAGGACGCCGCGCACCTTCTTCGGCCGGTCTGGGCACTTGTCAAAGTTGGCCTGATGAGGGCCCAGGCAATTGACACACTGCTCTGGTGCGGCGCAGTCACCCGTAGAGTGGCCGGTCTTGCCGCAGCGTTGGCAAACTGGCTGTCTGTAACAACTACGGGCAAAATGGTAGCCCCAGCACGTCTCGCACTGTCTCAGTCGGTTGGTTTTGTCGACGAGTCTGGCCGCACTGCTTCCAAATAGCGACCAGAATCTCTTTGTGGGCTTCAGAAAGGACACAAGCAGGCCCTTGGTCAAGGGGTTGTCCGTGGATTGTCGTGCCGGACGTATGTCAACAGGCGTGAGCCCCGTCTGGATTTCTATCTCGTCGCTGACGATGCTGTCACTATCCACCTCATTGCCGTGGAAGTCGGTCAGTCTTGTGGGAAAGTCCAAGACCACATAGGTGAACCATTCCTTGTTCGTTTCTACTGCTATAGGTTTTAGTTCAGAGGCCCACTCGGCCTGCTTTTCTACCAGAAAGTCGCGTGTTGCCGAGTCGGCAGCCAGGACGGCCCATCCGGACCGGACCTGGAACACCTGCCGGATCTTGTCCGAGACGGCGCCGAGTTTCTCCCGGGTCAAGGTCCGGATGGCATAGCCACTGTGGGCCCTAGCCGGAGCTCCGGCTTCTAGACGGATGAAGACGCGGAGATCCTGTCGGGGTGGGGCGGTGTTCGTCTGTTGCCCTTGGCGATGAGGTGGGTCAGATTGCCGGTGCTGTTGTTGTTGATGGCGGGCTGGGCGGACATGGGCAGCGGGAAGCGAGGTGGCGGCGACGCTGCTGTATGTAGGCTTAGGTGTCGTAGGTCCGGAGCTGGAGAGCTCTTGTTTCCATATGCCAAGAAAGCTGTCAGCACATTGCTTAGCGAAACGACGTTGCGGTCCGGTAGCGAATTGCTGGGCCGCTTCTTCAAACTTGGCGCAGAAGGTCTGGAAGACCATCAGCTTGGCATTGTATTCTTCCGCGTGTTCTCGCGCGAGGTCATTGGCTGACTCGATAATAGAGATTGACTGGTGTTCAAAGATCGACGATGAGTTAGCGCGCGCAGCTCCTTCCGTGGCTGCAGCCGCGGTGGCGGCGACAAGTGGGGGTGTCTGAGCCATCCGCCCCCGAGTGGGTGAAACACCAATGATGCCATTCACGGTCGCAGGGCTGTTCTGCAAAAGAGCTGCACGGGCTCCTCGGTTTAGATTAGCGGGAGTGTGGATCCCCATATCAAAGGGGTCTGTGGCGGCAGGCGGGCTCGCTGTAGACGAAGCCATCGCCGCGGCTTGCGACTGCGCAAAGCGCAGATTGAAACGTTTGTTGTGCAGTTGTTAAGGATTTTGGTGTAGACAGTGCCACTTTCTTAACACTTGTATGCCAAGAAAGTGTGATGACAAAGGAAGGTTGAATCAGGCGGATTCGTTCACCAGACCCTGACGCCTAGCAGGTTACGGGTAAGCTGCAAAGACACGCCCGACAGCCTGGCAGATTCGAGCTTTCATCATATATCATGTATCAAATATACCAAATATCATTTAAAATCCAGAGGTTTGGATTTTTTTGATTTGAAATAAGATTTTGTCATATTTGATTGATTTGTTTGGCAGTTTGTTTGATTGCATTTGATCTGTGGGCAGCGCTGACCTGATATATATCTGCAGCGCTTCGAATACTTAGCTTTGGGTTATTTTCAAAGGCCTGAAGTGCAAGAAGCATTCTAGCCTCTGTAGAAGAGCTTGACATGCTTGATGGTTGAGAATTATCTGATCAGATAGAAATGTTGTAAGATGAAGGGATTTTTGGCTCACTTACCTGGATAGCTTCGCTCATGCATGTTACTTTTAAACACAAATACAAAACGCCCAACCAAAACGTTCAGATGATTTATTTAAACTTAGCTTAATAATAAGAATGACCCCGATAGGCGTAGTTATGAGCGTAGAAGTGGCTTGACACGGCTTGACACTGACTTGGTCTGTCTCCAGACTTTTACTGCACCAGTTTTTCCCATTATGAAGCGATGGACAAGATGTAACTGAGTTCCGACAATATTCTGACTATGTAGAATGCTTTAGAAATGGCGGAAGTCCTCAAAACTCTTATACCACTAGCAAATTGGAACTAATCAGATATGAACACTACGTAGTGCATGCTTGCAAAGGTTCTAAGAGAGGACAGCTAGTCTATCAAAATCAGGCGCCCAAGCTCCATTCACTCCAGAAATAGTGATAGTGTTAGGCCCCCTGGTATTAAAACCGGAAAGTTCTACAGTGTAGTTGCCGTAGACGTCCTTGTCCCAATCATAGCCAGTAAGCGGAAAGCTCACGCTCTGCGCAGCGCCTCCATTAACTTTGATAGAAGCCAGACGCTCGTTTGTGCCACCGATGTACTGGACGTCGGCGTTGATGTAATCGAAAATGACGTTTTGTGTGGACTTGGATGTGCTGATATTCGAGAGAACAACTTGGCCGTTGGATCTGCCACCGAGGAAGCTGGCTTTGGAGGAGGACATGCAGCCAGAGCAAGAGCTCTTTTTGGCACCAGAGGACAAGATTCCGGTTGAAATAGAGACATAGCTGTAGTTCTTTGTGTCACTGGCTCCCTGAACATTTGAGAGACGTAATGCAACAGATCCATGGCCATTCACTTGCGTGGAGATTGAGGTGGCGTCATTAAGAGTCTTGCCTGTCCACAGATTCTTTATATTGGCGGACTTGATACCAAGGGCAGAAAGTTCGAGGTTGAGAGTTCGCTTCGTATTACTTAGGTCGACATAGAGCACCGCGACGTCTCCATTTGCAAGAGGTCCCTGCCATAAGTCCCGATCACCGGTCCATCGTTGCACCAGGCTGATAGGTTTTACAAGCGAATCCTGGTTTATGGAGATCAAATCCTTGTTTTGAAGCAAAGCGATAGTCTGATCAGATAGCGCTGAGACATTGGTGGAGATCATAAGAGCAGATTTGAGCATTGCCCATGAGGCGAAATGTGTGGCTTGCTCATCAAATGTCATGCCAGGGTTGCCAACCTCGAGAAGATCAGCATCGGCAATGTAACCAGGCCCTGTGAGGTTGAAGTGAGAAATATGGATGGCTTGGTTGTAGATGCGATATACGTTGCTCCATCCAAGGCCGATATCGTCTGAGAGGCGGAATGAAGTAGACAAGCTCTTTGCCCACTGGGCAGGACCTTCAAGGCCGCTTGATGAAGAGTAGGGAACGCCCCATTGACAAATAAGCATTCCAGGAATACCGACTTTCTGCAATTCATTCCACATGGTGGTGTAACGAGTGACGAAGTCAGTGCGTGCATCCTTGGGAGCGTTTTGAGAACTCTTAGATCCATCAGCATAGCAATTGTCATCTAGATCATGATTAGCAGGATGATCTACCCTTTCAACCGTTGCTCAATTTTACACTTACATTTGAGATAATCTGTATTCAATGACTTGAAAAAGGCGGCATCGGCAGCTTCATGACCGAGAGATCCTAGTACAGGAGAGGGCACTTCAGGATCACACATGCGTACACCAGCGTCGGAATACATGGTCCAGTTCATTCCCTTCGACCTCGCCAAGTCGCTGAGGGGTTTCAGCCCGTCAGGGAAGGCATTTTTGTTGACTTTGATTGCTCCCGTAGCAGAATCTCGCTGGGCATCTCGAGATGCCCAACCGCAATCAATTTGGAAGAACTTGTAGCCAGCGTCAACAAATCCGCGTCCGGCAAGGGCTTCGATAGTATCCTTAATGACTTGCTGGTTGGGGCTGCATGAGAATTGATTATACGAGTTCCAGCCCATCACGGGAGTGGACTGGAAGGACTGAGGTGTAACCAGAGGAGCCGTGGCAACTGCCATCATGATCTGATTGAGCCACTTCATTATTGCAGAACTTATGCAGTAAAATTGAAAACGAGAAGATGTTAGGGAGGTTGCTCGGGAAAGGTCTTATTTCATGGCCATTCAGACAAATATTTATACGCCATGGACATCGAAGTAATTAAATGAAGATATCAGTGCTACCGAAAAGTTCAAGGAACCGCACCAATCGGCTTATAGGGAGGGCATGGTAGTTCAAGTCATTCGCCATACTAGCCCAGGCAGATCAGCGGGGAACCTTGTATCTCCACAAATGACAAGCCTCAACTTTGTGCCAATAACTCATGAAGATTGGCTTTGAAAGTTTCGCAAGTTTGCATCGAATGTCAAGTGCAACAGCGCAACTCAGGTGACGTCATTGGGTGCTGCGCCTGCAATAATATCGTTCTTGAAACTGCGTCTGAAACTAGGGTGATGGTCGGTAGGTGAGGTGGTGCCTGATGCTTACATACGCTCCAATAGCAGTGCAGCAATGATCATGACTTTCCCCAAACAGAAGAGCGTACCGCCCTTAGTACTTGAGGCTGATGCCCACTAAGATTTAGGGGGAGAGGATAGTTTCGTATTTACTTATATAACGGTTACATAATAAGGCCCGAGATGGACGGGAATCAAGGGAAGCCTCTCCCGGAATCTCCCTATCTCTTTCAGCTACAATGCAATTGAAGTATAGACGTTTAATATCGAAGCCGCTTTAATGACCTTGTAGACTGGCAGGCCTGAAATGTCTGATCCTGAGTATAGTTGTAATAGTAACATGAGTCATTGTTACATCCGGTGGAACAGATTTTGGGTCGATGTTCATTTCGTATTTTTTTCTGCGCTAATGAGCTTTGACACCTTACTTTACTTGTGCCGTCTGCTCGGCCACTGAGCTTTTCTCCACGCCAGGCAACTACATATAAACTTTCTACTAGCCGTTAGTGGCAATGGATGATGCCTTTGTAAAGAGAAGCGGGGAACTCGGCGCTATGGAGTATGTGGCAAGACAGGTTATAATATAAGAATATCTTAGGTAGTATTCAAGGTAGCTAGGGGAGAGTATAACGGGTAGTGTTGATTGATTAGATAGTTTATAGTAGTTTTATAGGAGTTTCTATTGTCAGTGTATAAGAAAAGTGGCTCACTTGTTTATCATTTACGTTGTATTTGATATATAACGAATCACTGCAGACCTTATAACTAGCTATAGAAGAAACGAGTTTCATTGAACTGATCGCGTGTGTCGAAGTATTTCAACTGTATTCATATTCTCCATATCTCTCTGACTTCTCTGAGAAGAGGATCTAGCTTATACGCCTTCATATAATAGCTTTTGTGATCATCTTCCTACTCAATAAGTCTCTACATTCCGAAGCCATTCTGTAAGTACAGGTACGGAATTCATCTCAGCCTCTCACAGCGAGAGGTAGGCACATACCGGTAGATGCTCGTGGTCCTTGGCATTCACATTAGCACCATTATGATAGCGGTTAGATACTTGCTAGTTGAGAGGTAACATCTGCTTCTCCCTTGTTACGAGCGATGCTGCAAATTTATGTTTATTCATTCGTGCCGCTACCTATTGACTTGCTTCCCCATGTATACTGAGTGCCTGAATTTTTCTGACAGCCGGAATCGCAAGGTTCCATAGCTCGCCATGACTGCGAATCTCAAATAATTTAGGCAGTTGGCTAGTTAGCAAGTTTCAAATACTGCAAACAAGGGATTGCCGGTAAGGGCTAGCTCCAATGCGGACGAGATTATGAAATGCAATACTCCACTGGCAATATAGATCTCAGCAAAAGAGTTTGCCCCTGTAGGAGGCTGTCATATTGAACGTGACCTAGGCCCATAGCATAGGAATAGGCGAGATCAGCTATCAAGCTAAGGTCAGGGTTTGTTGGGGTCTGTGTGGGCGGAGTTATGACTTTGGTTGGGTAGGCGTGAATAACGACAAAGCCCTTCAAGACTAGTCGGCTTTGAGGCCAAAGACGTGAAGTAACAAGGAGCGTAGGTCTAGAAATATAGTTCCAAGAATAATACTAGTGTTGCTACCACGTGCAGGCTTCCCAATTATCTTCACCAGACTCTGGCCCGTTTGTCCCATTGAGGTGGCAGAATCGAGCGTAACAAAGATATAATCATAAGCAACATCGATCATTTCGGACGGTTCAATAACCCAGTCGTAATCTTTGCACTCTTTCAACTGGTTATCATCATATCATACTAACAGTACAGCTTCTGCAATTCACTCAACCCTCAACCCTGGTGCGGCGGACAAGGTATGTGACTTTAGATTGCGCTAGACTGAGGTGATAGCCAATAATGATCCTCATGGATCCGGCACAGGCCACAAGGACGCTAGGGCTTATTGTTACAGGAGATGTGGAGATATGGAGATGTGCGGATGTGTGGATGCGCAAGTTGTATGTCATCAGCCGCACCAGTGCTGCAATCATTATGAAGCTGCCAAGCCCTGCGATGCTCGACAATCATGTTGAGCTACGATCGACAGTCGGGCTACTCTTCGACTCCGATGTAGACGTGTTCGCTCCGAAATGGTGTCAACTAGCCAGTGGGCCGGTCTACGCGCCCGCACAAGTATCCACTTGGTGAACGGACTTTTGGGCGTATTGTTTTCTTACGAAAACCTGAAGAAAACGGAGTTTTTCTCGTCAATCGGACATTTAACATTCAATATGTTGGATACGAAGCTGTACGATGGGGTGAGTGTATTAAGGTGTGGAACAGAATGTTATGATGTTATTGCTTAACGTTATCGACTTTTTTTTCTTTTTGATCAGTCTGTAAGGGAGGGGTTGGTTTAATTCCCACTCTGTTTCTGGATACAAGAATAATACCGGGATAAAGGGAAGTGGCGGCCACTCCTGTTAGATTAGTAATAACGCCTCGATAAAAGATAACAATGCGGCGCGATTTGGATGAGCATTGGTACAGTTGGGCGCAAGCGCATCTGTGGCTTGTGTTTGTTTCGCATCTTTGTCCCGCCCGTGCGACGAAGTGAGTCACCATGCTGAAAGCATGTTTTTATGACTTCGGGCTTGCTTCATTTTTGGTTTTGATCGTCTGTTATCTAATTACGTGCCTTATGGCCCCGTAGACTCTTTAAAAATGATCAGCTCCGTGGATCTAGAAGCATTAACAAAGCTACTCCCACTAAGACGGCGATGGTTCAGTGGCTGGGGTCAGCTGACTATTTTTACGTAGGGCTAGAAATGCAAAAGTCATACAAGGCTGGAAGCAAAGAACCAATCAGGCTATGAAGCGCCCGCTCTGTGACTGAAAGTGGAGCTGCGGTTGTTACATTGTCCTCTTTCAAGTGAAAGAAGAAAACAAGGGTCATGGCCCAATCAAGACGCGTAAAAGTCCTTTTTCACTTGAATTTGGAGCTGGGATAATGATGTAGAAGAATGATGAAACTTTATTAAAATTAAATTCGCGCACTTAAACCTGTCAGACATTACGTGTATTCGGTTCATTGATGTGAATTGGTGTATTCATGTTGTGTTCTGTTGAAATCTGCCCCTTAGAGGTTTTACCATTTCGGCTGTAATCTTAAAGTATCCCTGCTTGCACGTGAGGCCCCAGCACCTGTTCAGCACACCCCCCCAGACTGGCCATCGTGGCTCAGTCTGTGCAGTCCGTATTCCTATTGTCAGGTTGGCCATCCTTCCGATCCCTTATTCGGCTCTTCCTCCATCGAGATGTTCCTCTGTTCTGATAAAGTCCTCCGCAGTGAGTTCCTTGGTCCTTCTCTCTTGAATCCTGTCCTTGATATCCACTAGGCCAACCTGTGTGACGAACTTCTGGAACTGCTGAGCGGGTAATGCCTTCGTGAGGCCGTCCGCAATCATCTCGGTGGTGGGAGTATGCCGGACCAAGATCCGGTTAGCGAGTGCTTCCTGGCGTAGCCAGTGGTTATGGATGTCGACGTGTCGAAGTTTGGTCTGCAGGAGCGCCACGTCGGAATTAATAAGCCGAATGGTCTGCGCGTTATCGCACTGAATGATGATGCTTCTGTTGTCAAGGGTCACGCCGAGCTCGGTGATTAATCTGGAGATGAACATGGACTCCTTCGCAGCCTGCGCAAGTGCCAGCAACTCCGCCTCTGTCGTAGAGGTAGTCACGGTGTCCTGCTTGTTGGCGCGCCATCCAATAGTCCCTCCAAATAGCTTCATCACGTAGGCTTGCGAGCTTTTCCGATCGATTGTGTTGTCGGCAAAGGAAGCGTCACTGTACACATCAAAAGTGTCTGTTCCGCCGAGTTGTAGTGCGAGTCCCCTGGTGTTTTGCAGATACCGCAATAGGTGGTCCAAGGCCTCATGGTGATCGTCGCTCGGGTTCATGTTGAATCGACAAAGTCGAGAAACAGCAAAGGCAATATCGGGTCGAGTGATTACTGCCAGGTAGAGCACTGATCCGGTCTTGCGTTGATACTGCTGTATTGACGCTGCTGATGCGCGCTCTCCGTTCGGAAGAAGTTCTTTCGTGGTCATTGGAGTGAGGGAAGGCTTTCCCCCTTGAATCCTAAAATGACTAGTGATCTTATCCACGAATGACGATTGCGACAGCCAAATCAGACGTTGGTTTCGGTCGCGAATAATCTCAATTCCAAGAAACCACTGTAGCGTATCTCCTCCAGAGAGTTGGTATTTTTCTCGAAGCTTGCCTATTGTCCATTCGACCGATTTTTGATTGGTCTTCTCGTAGGCAACAATGAGGTCGTCCACATAGAAGAATATCAATATTCCTCCTTTCGAGAGACAGCATGGCTCGTGAGGTACAGACTTGAACCCAATGTTCGTAAGGGTGGTGGTTAGTTCCTTTTGCCAAAGTAATGGTGACTGGCGCAAGCCGTATAGTGCTTTCTGAAGCTTGAGAATCAGACCAGGCTTTCGGTAGCCTCCGGGCATCCGCATGTAGACGTCCTGCTTTAGTTCAGCATTAACAAAGGCGTTGACGACATCATACTGGAGAAGTTCTAAATCAAAGCGAGCAGCTATAGCCATGAGTGTTCGGAAAGATCTGCCGGCAAGTGTGGATGCATAGGTATCCTCGTGTGTCGACTTGGCCTGTTGATCGCCTCGTACAACGAGCCGGGCCTTGCACTTGGTGAACCATCCGTGCTTGTCGAACTTGTACACATAAACCCACATGCAGTCCAGGAGTTCCTTGCCTGCGGCTTCTTCTCTCTGAACCTCACGCCAGGAGCGCATTTCTTTATGGCTTTCAGGATGAGTCTTTTCTGCCTCGCGGAATAGGTCACCTAGTGGATGGTTCTTGAGGTCTTTATGCCTTTTTGGCAATATTGGCATGTCTCGCCGGTGTATTCGGCGTTGGCCGTCACCTAAATCTGTCAGCTTTGCAGATTGTGTTTTGCGATTGGGAGAATCCATCAGCTTAGTAGATTCCCCTCGACTTCCCGTAGACTGAGGTTCTCCGCTATCAGGGTGGCAGCTGGCCGAGCTCGCCTGCTTCTCGAGCTTCCGCTTACTCACCACCTTGCCATTCCAGGTCCCTTTCACAGATGCGAGTCGACCGGCATTAAATGCGGCCTCCCAGTAACTGCTCGGAGTTGAAATGACACG
This sequence comes from Fusarium oxysporum Fo47, assembly GCF_013085055.1. Classification (NCBI taxonomy): domain Eukaryota; kingdom Fungi; phylum Ascomycota; class Sordariomycetes; order Hypocreales; family Nectriaceae; genus Fusarium; species Fusarium oxysporum. The sequence continues at coordinate 3,074,937 of NC_072846.1, forward strand.
AGGGGCTCCATTTGCGCCGTCTCGTCCCGGGGAAGTGCCAGCGCTAGGTGGGACATGCACCATCTTGGCAGCTCGTAACTGAGGGGGGTTTTCCCCCTCCTTCCTCACGGGAGGTTCTCTGATAGTAGCGACCAGAAGGGCAGCAGGCCGTAGAGGGCAAGTCTCCGGGGTCAGGTAGGGAGTGAATCGAGCGGTCGTGTAGGGGTGATCAGTCCCGTCAGGCTCTTCTCGATTGCGATCTCCTACGACTAGTGTCCTGCCAGTCTCACCCTGCGTGATCGTGGGATCACGTTCAAACCCTATATGTGGATAACTTGCAGCCTCCCGCTCAAACGCTAGTCCTTCAGGCAAGGCGCTTAATTCCTCGTCTTCTTCTTGGGTAGAAGCATCCAGATTAATGCTAGATCCCTGTGGGACCTCAGCATCAGTGAGATGCTGAGTCAGTTCTTCCTCGGTTAGTTCTTTTAAATCATCCTTGAGGTGTTGGATATCCCCAGAGAACGTCTCCTTCTCGTTGAAGATCACATCTCTAGTGGAGATGACCTTGTTGGTCAACGGATTCCAGACCCTGTAGATGTTTGTCGAGTTATACCCGACCAGGTATCCTATCCACCCTCGGGGATTGAGTCGTCGTCGCCGATTCTTCTTTTTCAAAGCATCGGTCGTCATCGCGAAGGCTTTACAGCCATACACGCGTAGGTGTGTTTGATCGGGCTTACGCTCCGTGACAACCACGCCGTCCCTAAAGGCAAAGTAAGTGTAGAAACGCTCATATGGCGTCTTCCAATTGTAGATATACTTGGGTGTCCTATTGTATAGGTATACGGCAGCACGCCAGATCTCAACCCAAAGGAACGAAGGCAGCTTTGCTCCGGTTCTCATCGCGCGAGCTTTCTCCTTGATCACACCCCCCGAGCGCTCTGCGCCGCCATTTTGACTTTGGGCATATGGCGCGGAGGGCTCTAGGCGCATCCCGTTTTTGATACTGAGGAAGTCACTTACCTGGTGACTATCCGGGATCTCGTTATCACACTCGATGACTTCGGGCCTACACTGGAGTTGTCGCTCTAGTGTTCTGAGTAGATGCTCAAGTGCACCGATAAGCGTTGGTGCAGTTCGATCGGGAAGATAATAGTCCCAGATATAGCCAGAGTAACGGTCGGTGACCAGCATAGCTGAAGTGTAGCCTGGATCCCCACTCATGTCGTGGAAATCAATAGCGAGTCGGATTCCAGCCTTCTCAGGTGGAACTCGTCTTTGTCGACGGACTTGGCGCTTCACCTTCGCCATTCCACAAGCATCACACTCAACCGTGGAGATCCCTCTGATCTTCACCCCCCGAGATTGGCCCACGAGGTGCTTGAGTGCTTCAGGCCCTGGGTGTCCAAGTCGAAGGTGCCAAAAGGTTTCGTCTCCACTGCGAGGAGGGCGTTTAGTCCACGAATCATACTGTTTCCGTTTGGCTAGGAATGCTGCTGCTGTTGTTGACTTGTCGATATACTCCAGTACGTACTGGTCGAAATGATCCGTCAATGTGCAGAGGATTGAACCATCTTTCCTGCGGATTTGGTTGTTTTTCCCTTTGGTATCCCAGTAGTAGCCCCTTTTCCGCAACTGGCGGTATGACACAATATTGCATGCAAAGTTTATGCAATGAGCTACATCTCGCAATCTGAGAAGAGAGGGTCCTTGAGGTCCTTGAACGCGAATATCTACGTTCCCGTACCCGTGAATGGCCACTGGTGACTCCCCTGCGTAGACGAAGTCTCCAGACGGTGCCGGTCGGTAGTTGAGGAACCTGCACACTTCATTGAAGATATGGATTGTCGATCCAGAGTCAAGGATGGCAGAATGTCTGAGAGGGTAGGGGGCACAATTGAAGGCTGCGATAAAGTTGTGCATCACTAGGTAGGTTGCCTTGACGTGTGCCATACCCCGCCCAAGTCACTCGTCCTGAGTGGTTCTGTCTCGACTTTTGGACAATCGTTTGACTTCCTCCACCAAACCAATATCGTTCTTGAGACGGTCATTTATTAATCGTTGTATCGATTGGTTGGGCTCCCATCCTTCGGCTTTCTGGGCTGGGAATAAGTACCAGCAGCCTTTCCAGTCATGGAAACCTAAACATCCTCGACAGGTAGGGCCATCCGGGTTCGGATTGACGGTCGTCTCTGCTCGTTTTCGTTTTGTTGATACTCCTCTTCCGCCGCCTCGTGCTCTACGCCCACGGCCTTGGCCTCGCGTATCTCGATGTGCATAGGATGTTTCGTCCGTCGCCCAATCTGAGGCGTCTCCTTGGACTTCAATAGTGTCATTATCGCGGTCTGTGACTGCAGGTCTGTCGTTCCTGGATGCAGCGCCGTATGTGGCTGCGAATGCGCCTCTCTTGATTCCTGACGGCCTTCCGCTAGCGTTGGCCATTTTGGCTTCGTATCGAATGTCGGCAGCGACTTCTCGATAGTTGAGGGAATTATTGAGGATTTGAGGGCGTCGGTGTTGTCGGAAAGTAGATGCCCAGCTGGGGAGGACGTGATACATTGCTCGGTTCAGGTCTTCCGCCCAGCATTGCGCATCGAGAGCATCAGGGACTTTCTTGCTGATCGCTTCGGCCATGGTCGTCTCCCACTCCGTTACCCACTCGTTGAGTTTGTTGATCTTCGGGGCTGTATGTACGGCTTTGTGGTACTTGTCGCGCGCTTCGGGTCGAAGGCGTTCGTTGTATACCACTCCAGATCTTCGTAGCTCCTGATACCACTTGTCCAATCGGTCTCCCGTGACGCAGGATGTTTTCTGATACGTGGCCGAGACCGTCTTGAGGACAAACTCGACCAGCTTCTGCTCTTGTTTCTTCGTCTCTCTATACGCCGTTTCTTTCAGAGAGTAGATCCTGATATCATGCTCGTATTCCGCTCTTCCTTCAGACGTCAACTCTCCGATTCGCCGGGGCGGTACGTAATCTGAGCCGGGCGTCATTGTGCCACTATCGGGATCGTCCGGATCTGCTTGTCTGGGGTAGTCTCGGATTTCTGGAAGTTCTGGTCGCTGAGGCCATCGGATACGATCGGTCGGATCAATATACTGCCATAGGTCGTAGGCGTGCGCCAGTTTCTTGAATTCGTTGGACCAGGAGTCCCAATCCTCCGGAGACGCGTAGCTAATGGTCCTCTCGGCGTGTTTGGCCGACATGGTGATAGAATGAACCGAAGGTCGTATGCATTTGGGTGCGCGGGTCGCTGAGATGCAATTGAGACTCTTAATTGTCAGACATTACGTGTATTCGGTTCATTGATGTGAATTGGTGTATTCATGTTGTGTTCTGTTGAAATCTGCCCCTTAGAGGTTTTACCATTTCGGCTGTAATCTTAAAGTATCCCTGCTTGCAAGTGAGGCCCCAGCACCTGTTCAGCAAAACCTTTACTAATTTAGCCATGAAAATGTCAATGATGTCTACTAATTTTTTTTCATGATGTCTAACGTGTTCGATAAGCGAGTTACCCAGACAAGCGAGTTAGTCACTGCACTGTACAGCGAAGAATAGCTTACTGTCGGATATTGGGGTCCATTGTGTGTGTCCCTCTCTCTGTCCGATAGTTGGGTTGGAACCCTATTTCTATCTGTTCAGTAATGACCTATCTAAGAGGTTGTTACAGTGCTGAGACAGCTCTCTGACCGGTAGTTCGGTCATCCGATTAGCCGGTCTCATTTTCACCAGTATTCAACACTTACCCTATAGTAATTTTAACCTCAAATAAAATAGCTAAAATTCCAGAAATATTCTTCTTTATAATAGTATAGCCAACCTTATTATAATGTATTGTTTTTAAAGTTCATAGCTATATAACGTGTTTGATAAGCGAAACGACCAGACAAGCGAGCCGACCAAAAATCCCTCATCCTACATCATTACTATCTGATTAGGTACTTCTCAACCACTAAATATGTCACAATCTTTAAGTGAGGCTAGAATTCTTCTTGCACTTCAGGCCCTTCAAAATAGCCCAAAATTAAGTCTCCGACGTGCTGCAAGTTTATATGAGGTTAGATATGGTATCCTCCGCGACCGAAAGAATGGCATTCAATCGCGTCGCGATTGTATTCCAAACTCACGGAAACTATCTGATCTAGAAGAAGAGATAATAGTCCAATTTATTATTGACCTAGATTCGCGAGGATTTCCCTCGCGCCTGCGTTTTGTGGAAGAAATGGCCAATTCTCTGCTCGCAGACCGCAATGCATCACCTGTCGGCAAGCGTTGGGCGCATAACTTTGTGAAGCGACAACCGGAGCTAAAGACACGTTTATTTCGCAAATACGACTATCAGAGAGCTAAATGCAAAGATCCGACTATTATTCGTGGCTGGTTTAGGCTCGTACAGAACACAATCGCGAAGTATGGTATCCGATAAGATGATATCTGGAACTTTGATGAGACTGGTTTTATGATGGGCATCATTATGGCCGGAATGGTTGTCACAGGCTCAGAAAGGCAGGGAAGGCCAAAATCAGTGCAGCCTGGAAACCGGGAATGGATTACCGTGATCCAGGCCATAAGTGCAGAAGGTCAATCGATCGCGCCGTTTATCATTGGCGCGGGCCAATATCACCTTGCGAATTGGTACCGAGAATGCGACCTCCCAGGCGATTGGGTTATTACAACGAGCCAAAATGGATGGACAAATAACGAGCTAGGTCTTAAGTGGCTAAAGCACTTTAATCGGTCTACAACTAACCGATCAACTGGTCCCTATCGTCTTCTGATCCTTGATGGTCATGAAAGCCACCACTCTGCCGATTTCGAGAGATATTGTAAGGAGAACAAGGTCATTACGCTCTGTATGCCTGCTCATGTATCTCACTTACTTCAGCCCCTTGATGTTGGGTGCTTTGGGCCGCTAAAACATGCTTATGGTCGAGAAATAGAGCATCTGATCAGATGCTCTATAACCCATATTTCCAAGACTGAGTTCTTTTCTGCCTTTTATGCCGCATTTAAAGCCACTCTTACAGAAAGCAATATCCAGGGAGGTTTTAAAGGAGCAGGGCTTGCTCCTTTTAACCCAGAAAATGTAATCTCAAAGCTTGATATACAGTTACAGACTCCAACACCACCTGGCGAGGCCACTCAACCATCAACACCATGGGCTTCAAAGACCCCAAAGACAGTCCTTGAGACCCAATCTCAGTCTAAATACCTTAGTAACCGAATCAAGCGCCATCATAGTAGTTCTCCAGAGTCAATATTAGGAGCCTTAGCATCTCTTGCAAAAGGAACAACAGCGATAATGCATGAGAATCCATTATTGAGGACGGAGGTCCGGAATCTTCGAGATGCAAATGAGATATTAAGCCGGCGCCAAAGGGCAAAAAGGACTAGACTACAGAAAGGAGGGACTATGACTATACAGGAAGCATCACAAGTAATTGATCAGATGGATGTTGATACGCAGGTAGTGGCCGGATGGTCAAGAAGTAGTGGTCGAGGAAGGTCGGAGCGACCGGGTGGTCGGCGCTGTGGTGTATGCGGCAAGGCCGGGCATAATGCAAGAACGTGTCAGACAGTTCTTGAGTTATCTGGGGATGAATTTAGCGAGTGAAATTGCATGTTGTAAACCTATAGGTCGGGCAGGGAGGGATAACATATAGGTTGAAGAGGGAAAGTGGTCGGCTCGCTTATCTGGTCGTTTCGCTTATCAAACACGTTATAGTAGTTTTAAAAATTTAAAAAGAGTAACATAGCTTTTTTCAAGGCCTATATATAAGCTATTGGAATTATAGCTATTTTAAGCTTAGTTTAAGCTTTTTATAAGCTTTTAAAAATTGAATTTTAAGGTGTATAGAGTAGTGGCTAACTCGCTTGTCTGGCTAACTCGCTTATCAACCACGTTACCCCCTGTCTTTATTAGCATATTTACAGTTTTGGTGAGAGTATTCAACGCGGTCTAACAGACATTGTCGTCAGATAAGTGTGAGGATTCCCGCTGTTTAGTTTTCTGTAACTGAAGGGGTTATTGCCGTTGGAAAGATACTGTTGGACTCTAGGAACCGGATCCGAGAACGTTGAGATGAGATAGCCAATGAACTTCTGCTGACGAGGTACTACCACGTTGGCACAGGCAGTGAGTGCCAAAGCCGCTGTTGCCAGAAATTTAAACAAGTTCCAATGCATCTTGGAAGTTTTGAGATGTAAGAGTAGGAACTAGATGTGCGACTTGTCTTGTTAGATCTAAACCTATTTTCAAGCAGAAACTGTGGTTTTTTTGTGATTTTAAATCCGTCCATTGTTATATTTCAGTACCTCTACCGATGTTTCATTATACAGTGGGATGCAAAAAGTATTCGCAGGTGTGTAGGTACCATGCAGTACCCACCTGCCGGTCATACCCACCTACCGGTCAGCGAAAAAAAGAATTCCCCATACAAAATGTAAAACTTCACTTGCACAGTGCTTGGCCAAAATTGAAGTTATTTACATGGAACAGATTGTGTCTTACTGAGAGTTTCATGCTGTTTTATATTGGCATATTCATTTGTATTTTACACAAGCAGTTTGGTCGCATGACACTAGTGTAAAATTTCTCAAATGTCTCCTTCATCACCCAGCCTCCCCAAAATTTCATCAAACTTTTATCTATAGCAGCTTCCTTTAATCGCCTTGAAAATGCCTCAACAGTCTTATACAGAGAATGATGTCATTGAAGCTATACTGGATGTTACAGATAATGACCTCTCGCAGCACCAGGCCGCCCAGAAGCATGGAATGCCCCAAACCACTCTGTCTGACCGATTAAGAGGCCTACCGTCAAAGTCCGAGGCCACCCAACCTGCCCAGTTGTTATACAAATCCCAAGAGGCTAGATTAGTTACATGGATACTTCGACAAGAGGCATTGGGCTATGCTCCTTCTCACAGTCAAGTTCGCGCCACCGTAGCTGCCCTGTTGAGACAGCAGGGCCGGGAAAAGCCTATCGGTGTACACTGGCTAGCCAGATTTATTAAACGCCATCCAGAGATCGATACGAAGGTAGGAAAACGCCAGGAAGCTTCAAGGTTCAATTCTTTTACCCCAATGGCCGTCAATTGGTACTTTGGTATCCGGGAGAGCGAGTATGGCTGGATCAAGCCTGAGAACACGGTTAATGTTGACGAGGGCGGTATCATGGCTGGATTTGGTGAGTACTGACCACTTCTGATACAAGACTTACCAATAAATTGCAAATCTAGGTTTGGATTCCTTGGTAATTGGCAGTAGCGATCCCAGGAGGAAGGCCTTCCTCAAAGGCTCGCAGTCCCGCACTTGGACTAGTTTTATCGAAGCCGTCACTGCAGATGGCCGTCTTCTAAAGCCGGGAATTATCTTCAAGGGCAAAGAACTTCAGAAGCAGTGGTTATTGATGAGTTTAACAAGATCGCCGACTGGTATTATATCACGTCCGATAACGGCTGGACAGACAACCATATTGCGGTCGAGTGGCTCAAAGAGGTTTATCTGCCCCAAACCCAGCCAGCAGATGAGTCTGATGCAAGGCTCATCATATCAGATGGCCATGGGAGCCATGTATCTGTGGGTGTCTACCTGTTCTCGATCAGAAATACCGCTGACCCTAAATCCAGGATGAGTGGATGGCTACATGCTTTTTGAACAACGTCTATTGTTGTTACTTGCCAACCCATTGCTCTCACGGCCTACAGCCACTTTACAATGGCGTGTTCAATGCCTCTAAAGCTGCTTACCGCAAAGAACTCCAAAAACTAACAAGCCTGACTGATTCTGCGCCGGTGGATAAGGTTAACTTCATCAAGGCTTATGCCAAAGCCAGGGAAGTGGGTATGACGAAGAAAAACATCCTTTCGGGCTGGAGAGTGACTGGAAACTGGCCGATCTCACGACGGAAAGCGCTCATGCATCCTGAGATTCAGCCAGACAAGAAGGAAACGACGCCTGGATCAGACGGCCACAGAGACGGGCAAGTGGGGTGTATGCAGTAGCGGGAGAGCGTTCAGTAGCTTCCGCAATACATTCTAGCACTGGCATGCCTTCAACTACTGAGGGTCTTTGGGTCACTGAAATCGCCTCAATTGGGTCGGCCAGACTTGGGACTGCGACCGGGATTACGTCCGGCTGCGGGATTGACTTCGAGGCCGGCGCTTCCTGAATGGGCAAATCCTGGAACCTCAGAGGACACGCTCGTGAGGACCTCGCGTGACCAACGGCATGACATCTGCTACATGTGCTGGGCGTTTTCTTGCCAGGCTGAGAGATCTCAAATCCAGATGGTTCTCGTTTGGTGCTCGTCGCAGGTTGACCTCTCGCCCTGATGATGCCCTGCTGCGGGGCTCGACGTGGCTCTAGTATGGGCCGGGGCCGATCCGCGCCTCGCTTTAAGTTCCAGTGAGGATGAAAATGATCAAGAAAAAGGCTGCGCTGTTCCTCCTCGAGTCTCTTCAAGGTGTGAGAACACGGTAGCCCATGTGAGGAGGTGAAAGACTGACTGCAGGGAGCTTGGGGAGATGCCAAAGCTAACTTCCGTTGTTCTTGCACTTTGCGCAGGACCTGGGGGGAAACCCAACCCTGGACAGCCTCGAACATTCCTCCAGAGATATCCAAAGGTGTCCGTATCTGTTGAGAGGCTCGTATGTGATTCAGTCCCTTCAGTTGGTTGGTGACCGCATGGCGCATGGCCTGCCAAGAATCGAAGAGGTCGAATGTGGAGGTCTTGATGTATGATTTGATTAGGGAGTGAATTCCTTCGGCCCTAGATAGCAACTATTAGCTTTCCGACCTCTATATCTGACCCTGGACAGCTACCTCGAGGTGGCCACATTACCAAAATGCAGGTACTTATCCACCCATGCTTTAATGATTCTCCCTTTGTGCGGCTCGAGCCAGTACAATTTGATGTACCCAACGGCCCGGGGGTATCTTTTGGCATACTTGAGCTCAAACTTGGCTAGGCGCTCTCTGAATATCTCTTCTGTTGGCGAATCCACAATAGTGTGCCAAAAACTATAGAATTCGTCCCATTTTTCGGCCTCTACCCGGCCGCTTGTGTCGCCACTTTTCAGCACAAAGTCTGGTTGACAATACTGCAGGATTGCCTTATTAACATGCCAGAGGCAAAGCAGGGCCTTGGAGGAAGGGAACCAGGTTGCAGTTGCATTTATTGCAGCGAGACATCGGTCAGTTAAGACTACAGAAGGGAGCTCATGATGGTAGAGTGGTTTGAGATGATGAAGTGCCCATGAATAGTCTTCTTCTGATTCACCGGACAGAAATGCAAATGCGATGCCGAAGGAACGCTGACAAGAGTCAATTCCGACCATGTCAAGCAGCGGCATGACGTGCTTGTTCGTGTTATAGGTACAATCCAATAGCAGTACGTCCGGGTTGCTTTGCAGATATGCAACAGAGTCAGGGTGGGCAAAGAATATGGCTGTCAGCCGATTATCCGAGTCCAATCGAACCCAGCACCAGAAGCCCTCTCCCTGTAGTTGGTCGACTAACGCTTGGATACTGCTCTGGCCCTCACGTAGATCTCTTCTCGTTGCTGCGATCCGATTATAGATGTCTTGCTGCGTCGCAAGGGTATCTGAACTGTTATGGAGGTACGTCCTGATATCTCGAGGAGCAGCGCCAGCAGTTGTCAGGCTCGAAATAATTGCTGCATCTCTCTCGTTAAGTTGGCGATGCGCCGGGTGTGCAGACGCGTCCGGACTCGGTGGATGATTGTGGTGGGCATATTCCTTGTCTGGTCGATGGCTTAGGACCCACGTATTTCCATCCAATGATTGCTTGGCCAGCACTGAAAACTTACAGCCGGTTCTTCGGCTACAAGTGCTGCGTTGGCGTGTAATAGATGTGCTCGGTGGGAGTTTATTTCGATCACAGGCAAATATGACTTTGATTCGGCCACTTGACGTCTTTAATGATTTCCCTAAAACTGCTAATCGCAGCGAATCAAGTGAATCTTAAATGTAATCTGTGGCCAATGAGAACTGCACTCATTATCTGTACTGTATGTATCACTATCACAGTTGTCCTGTTGGACAATCAGCGAATATTTGACAAGTCTTATGCGCATTGACCCCCGCCTTGCTAAACCTGCATGCAGCAACAGCAGCAAACTTGTTTATCGCACACACAGCCCATACATTTGAGCTGATGGAACGCAGTGCAAAGCTTGCTTATTTACCCCGTCATACTCCCTGCCTCAATGCTACCTAAGTCAGGGAGTTGGACTACTTTGTCGGCGCTTGTAGCTCGTGGCTCGCTCTCCACGCAGAAGGAACTAATTTGGTAGATTTAATGCGTGAGATGTGTCTTTTAAGCATATGAGTCTACCTCGTGGCGCTGCACGAGAAAAAGTGAAGAGACCAATTATGTGTATTAATTTGGTAATTTGTTTTGCATAGAGCCTACATGGCGTGTTATCACGTCAAATCGCCGGACCTAGGTAGCAATTAAATCCCTTCAATACTGTGATCGATTAAACAATGTATTTGTACCATCCTACAGCGGTCGCAGGTATGATCGGAAAACTCCTTTTTGAATCATCGTTGCTGCTCTACTGCTATTACCATCTGCCTACGTCGCTATTGGCCATATTCCACTACCACCCGGGGAGTGATCGTGTCTCGTCAGCATCTCCACGGTCCTGTTGGCTTCGGCCGAGATGTAGCGTCGAATGAAATCACAGCCACAATCGCCATGCCGCAAGACCTCAGTTTTGAGTTGGATTACCTCAGATCTGAGCTGGTTGTAGCATGAAGAAAGTTGTTGGTGCCGATCTCTTAGCTCTTCCATCTCGGAGTTTAGCGCGTCGGCAAGATCTCGTTTGCGATCACGACATCTAGCCGCAGCCCGACGATTTCGTCCCAGTATATTCACTTCATCTCCCCCGTTATCCTTGTCCAACTCTTTCCTTCTCCCTCTCCCTTGCTGACCTTTGGTAACAGGAAGTAATTGACTTCTTTTGGCATTCTTTTCACGCCTCCTCTCCCTCGACGGGTTAGTCTTCGGCCGACGCACTTCTGTACGCGAAGCATCCAAAACGCCAGAGCCAACTGGTTCATCTTCATGGTCCTGAGTGGACTTGGGAAGGCTTTCTCGAGTTGGCGCTGTGGGCTCGCTTGTATCAAGAACTTGTTGAGAAGTACTTAGCCCCGAGGGTGATTTTACAGGATCGGAAGGTTGTGGATTGTCGGAACCCGATAGTATACCCAGTCCAAATGCTTTTGAGAAGGGAGACGCTTCCGTGAATGCGGAAGGTGGACCACTCTCCCGTACAAGAGACAATGGACTATTGAAACTCCTCTGTTCCAATGGATGATATGTCTGTTGGCCAGAGTTGCAGGGCTTGGAAGGCAGAACGGGAAAGGGATACGGTTCGTGGTTGATAGGGGGGCAAGCACTCCACTCCCACGACAGAAGATAGTCTGGTACATTTTTCCAAACGAAACCAAAGCATTGCATGTCCTCAAAGGTTTCATTATTCTGAGAAAAGGCAGTGCCCTGGAACAGTTCATTGTCGCTTGAACTGCCCCCGAAGGTTAGGTCTTTCTCCAAAGACATGTTGTTTGTCTAGCCACTTTGTGATTCTTAACAGGAGAACTGTTGCTTGGTATTTGTGTGGCAAGGGCAGTCGAAGGTCGAACAAGTAGAGTAGCTGATATAAGAGCGTACATGTATATAACAAACTGAGCAGAGTGGCCCAGATCATACAAACAAACTTTATTATTAGGTTGTCGTATGAAATGACAAGAGGGTAACATCGCAGCATTATGCCGAGAGGCAAGGGTCAGACTCATTGCCGTGATATGATCGGCTACAGACTCTCTCGTAAGACAGCAAATCCGTTGTTACCATTGAACATGCCGTTGGAAGCCTGCAAGAGAGATCCCGATCATCATAACGCGAGGTATTGGTGTGGCACCTGCAGAAACCGACCCACTGTAAAGTCAGCCTCATCACATGTCTTACAGGGGCAACGGGTGAGGAGATTAGCAATCGGGCCGAAATGACCTGATCGAGGTCCGTGTTCCCCACATTCCGTCTATCACCAGATAACCTACCAACGGTGCACATTGGCATCGAATGCTTCAACTGATATTGAATATCACATAGTCAATCAAACTTTGTTCGGCGTGATAGCGTTTCTATTTTACCGGTCTTTCAAAACCCCGTCGGCGATTTCATCGTTTAGAGCAGCCTTCAGGCCCTCTAACGCCCCGGTAGCTTCAGCATCGAAAACCTCGGCGGGCCCAAGGCGACCCGATCCGTCAAAAATGGGGGTATTGTTCTGATGAATGGTGAAGCCGTAGCTGGCAGCCCCTTCTGAGGACAGAGAGCCATCCGAGTACACCACCAAGGTGAGCGGGTCGAGCTTCTCGACCCAGCGGGAAAAGGCGGCGGCCGATTTCTCTTTAGACGCTGTCTGCAGCGGAGGCATCTGTTCTTGATGGAAGCGTCGCTGGGCGAGCTTCGGCCGCGTACAGGGTGCAAGGAGTTCGTCTGTACGTCGAAGGCGTGTCCTGAAGCTGCTATCTGCCTGTATTTGATATTTTCGTTTGATGAGGTCGTGGTAAGTAGGTTGTCGGGGCGGGCTCGTTCGGATCGCCAGAGGATGAGCCTCATCCAGCGATTTGAGTCGTGCGGAGAACCTAAGTCGCCTCGCGTCGAGCACTTGATCGACTGGTGGTATCCCGCTTTCTCTGTGGAGGACGGTGATGGGTGTCGTCTTCCAGACGGGAAGAATGGCCTTCATAGCCTGTTTCATGGCCTTTGTCATTATTTGCACGAGATGCTGGTTACTCGATGGTAGATCTTTCGTAGGATGGGTCCACCGCGGCCTGGTCTTGCCCGGGTACCACGCCTCTGAGCCGTGGAGCAGCACTGGCTCGACACATGCTCTGACGGCGCCTCGCACGGCGCTCGGTAGAGGACCGTGTACCGTGTTGGTGAGCCCCCGCAAATGATAAGCCACTGCCTTTGCTTTGGCCGCCCACTTTTCGACATGAAGTCGAAAAGATAGTCTGCTATCCAACCAAATACCAAGCCAGCGTAGAGCTGGTTCAGGGTGTTTCTCGACATCGCCGTGGCGTACTGCCGGCGCAGTCCTGAGTTTGCTGCGGGAGAAGTGCATGACTTCGGTCTTCTTCGTGTCGAAGGACACGCCATTCTCCGCGCCCCATCGCACCATCTCGGCGATGGAACTAGATGCCATGGCAGAAGTCTCGTCTACTGTGTCGCCTATGGACAGGATGGCCGTGTCGTCTGCATAGCCGAAGCGACCCTGAGGGTTCCCTAATCGATAGATTGGCTCAGTGTAGAGCAGAAAGAGGATTGGCGATACCGGCGACCCCTGAGGGAGGCCGCACTGAAGGGGAGAAGAGGGCGTGACTGTGTCTTGGTACCTGACACGCGCCGACCGGCCGCCCATGAAGGAGCCGGCCCAGCGAGCCAGATGATTAGGCCAGCCTTGCTCACGAAGACGCAGGATGAGCCTGTTGCGCATGACGGTGTCGAATGCACCTTGGACGTCCATTGTGACTAGAGTCGCCACCTTCTTGCGTGCAAACGCTTCTTCAATATCGTGGACCAGAGCAGTTACCAAGTCTGTTGCCGACCTCTTGGGGAGCGCCCCAGCCTGCTGCGGATGAAGGACGCTGTAGTGAACGGCTGCCCAGGCTAGGCGGCGCGCGATCAGTCGTTCTAGTCCCTTACCAAGACAGGAGAGCAGTGAGATGGGTCGCCATGCTCGTGGTTCGGTAAGGTCTCTCCGTCCCGGTTTCGCGATCATGACCACCTCCGCCTCCTTGAATGGTTTTGGATGATGGCCTATGGTAAGGCATCTTTCGAAGAGACGACGGACGTGTGTACCGATGGTATGCCATACTGCTTCAAGAAGTTTGACTGTGATGTTGTCTGACCCTGGGGATGTATTGCCTGTGTGACAAGTCGCATATTGCGCCTCCTCCAGAGAGATTTCGGGAGAGAATGGGATCGATCTAGGTTGGCATACTGGCGTCCATGCGTTTGCGATGTCGTCCTCCGCAGTTCTTCGTTCAAGCGTGGCCTGTCGGAGTGCGTTGGCTTTATCCATCTGGCTTTCGTACACGACGTTATCGACCTGTAGAGGTGGCGGCTGGAAGGCTCCTGGGGACTTTATCCACCGGACAGCTTTGAAAACGTCGCTACTGCTGGAGAAGCCATCGATGAGGTTACGCCAATAGCGCCTCTTGGCCCGACGGACCACCCGATGAAAGCCTCTTTTGGCTATCTGAACGTCCTGATTGAAGCCGAGTGGGTAGCTTCTTCTGATGGCTCGAAAAGCAGCCGCGGCGTCGGCGCACTCCTCCGTCCACCAGGGAGCCGGGCGTCCGCCTTTCCGCGCGGGCCTCCCAGACGCTTTTGCTGCTGATGTTAGTAGACTCACAAGTGAAGAGGCAAGCTCGTCCAGCTCCTCGGGGGTCGAATCTGTCAGGGGTATTCCTGTAGCGCCAAGCTCTACGATCTCGACGAATCGTTTAAGCTCGTCTTCCGTCGTCACTCGAATCTTGCCTGGCTGCACCGGAGTCGATCTGACGTCTGGGAAAGTCAGGCTGAGCGTGAAGTGGTCAGAGCTGGTGGCGAGATGGTCCTCGACGATAGCTTCAGCAAGTGGTAGGTTAGTAAAGGCAAGATCGATTGTGTTGCCGTACGGGTTTGTTGGGATGTCTAAAGTGTTGAGAAGGCTGAGGTCATTCTCAGACACCCATCCTGCTATCTCTTGGCCCCGGTTCGTAGTTTGGCCTGTTTGCCAGCTACGATGTCTGGCATTGAAATCGCCAGCTACGAGGCAACGTTCCGGGACAGACCATTGAAATAGCTTGTCTAGGGCGTCCCTCTCGTCGTTCTGACGATAGAAGTTGACGATCGTCAGATCGTTGATTATGAGCCAAAGGATATCACGAGTCTGAAAAGGCCGAATCTGGTCAGCAAGAAGCCTTGGGTCTCGTCGGACATATGTCATGACTCGAGGCCGAGTGTCGTTGCTGCTCCACATGTCGACCGGCGTAAATGTGTCGTATGCAGGGTGAGTCTTAGTTAAAGTGCGGGTCTCTGTGTGAGCCGTCCACGGCTCTTGCAAGAGCACAACGTCATATTGTTCCGAGTCGGCCAGCGCCAGGGCGCAGTCGTGGGCCGGAGGGATCTTGCCGACGTTGGCCTGGAAGATCCTGAGCGGCTTCCTGTCGTTCTTTCGTGTTTGAGAATATCTATTCCTGGCCATGCGAGCGATTAAGGAGAACTATTCGGCGCTTTCGCGGTGAGCCTGGTCTGGGCTGTTCGGGTTCTTCCTCTGCTTCATAGCCAGCATGAGGGGTCGTGGCCACCATGATGCACGAAGGTGCTCCTGATACAGCTGGGCTTGGAGCACCAGCGTTCGATCGTTCTTGTGATGTGACATCCTCGTTTTGTCGCTCAGCCATGTCCTGCTGGGCTTCCTGATGCGATGCCGACTGTGGTTCTTGGTGTCGTTGTCGGTATGTCTCCGCACCAACGGCCCTGACATGTTTTCGTTGCTCTTTAGTCAGTCGGCGGAGCACGCCGTGCACTGTCTTTGGCCGAGCTGGGCACCTACGAAAGTTGGCCTGGTGGGGGCCCAAGCAGTTGACGCACTGTTCTGGTGCGATGCAATCGTCTACGAGGTGGCCGGTCTCACCACAGCGTCGGCAAACTGGCTGTCTGTGACAGTTGCGGGCAAAATGGTGTCCCCAGCACTTCTCACATTGTCTAGGTCGGTCGGTTTTGTCAACAAGTCTAGCTGCGCTACTGCCGAAAAGAGACCAGAATCTTTTTGTGGGCTTCAGAAAGGACACAAGTAGGGCCTTGGTCAAGGGGTTATCCGAGAACTGTCTTCCGGTACGTACGTCAATGGGCTTGAGCCCAGTCTGGATTTCTATCTCGTCGCTGACGACGCTGTCACTATCCACCTCATTTCCGTAAAAGTCAGACAGTCTTGTAGGAACGTCTGAGACCACATAGGTGAACCATTCTTTGTTCGTTTCTACTGCTGTAGCTCCCAGTTCAGCGGCCCACTCAGCTTGCTTTTCTACCAGAAAGTCGCGTGTTGCCGAGTCGGCAGCCAGAACGGCCCATCCCGATCTGACCTGGAACACCTGCCGGATCTTGTCTGAGACAGCGCCGAGCTTCTCCCGGATCAGAGTCCGGATGGCATAGCTACTGTGGGCCCTGGCCGGAGCTCCGGCTTCTAGACGGATAAAGACGCGGAGGTCTTGTCGGGGTGGGGCGATAGTTGTCTGTTGCCCTTGGCGATGAGGTGGATCTGTTTGTCGGCGTCCATGTTGTTGTTGTTGTCTGTGGGTCAGACGGTCATGGTCAGTGGGAGGCGCGGCAGCAGCGACGCTGCTGTATGTAGGCTTTGGGGTCGCAGGTCCGGAGCAGGAGAGCTCTCGTTTCCAAAAACCGAGGAAATCATCGGCAAATTGCTGAGCGAAACGTCGTTGCGGTCCGGTGACGAATTGCTGGGCCGCTTCTTCAAACTTGGTACAGAAGGCCCGGAACACCATCAGCTTGGTGTTGTACTCTTCCGCGTGTTCTCGCGCGAGATCGTTGGCTGATTCAACGATAGAGATTGGTCGTTGTTCAAAAGTGGATACGGGACTGGCACGCTCAGCTCCTTCCGTAGCTGTGGTGGTGGTGGCGGCGGCGTTGAGTGGTGAGGATGGTGTCTGAGCCATCCGGCCGGGAGCAGGTGAAACACCAATAGTGCCGTTGATGACTACCGGACTGTTCTGTAAGAGGGCTGCACGGGCTCCCCGATTCAGGTTGATGGGAGTGTGGATCCCCAGATCGAAGGGATCCAAGGCAGCGGGCGGGATCGTCGAAGACGAAGCCATCGCCGCGGCTTGCGACTGCGCAAGGCGCAGATTGGAATGTTTGTTGTGCACTTGTTAAGGATTTACGTGTAGACAGGGCCACTTTCTTAACATTTGTATGCCAAGAAAGTGTGATGACAAAGGAAGGTGATCTAAGTGTTCTGCGTATCCAGCCAATTCGGGCCACGCTTCCGTAGGGCGTCTTCAGCGAGCTGTTCAAACTTTCGCCGAGCAAGGTGGATTTCGTCCATAAGCCAGTCCAGCGAGTAAAATGATCTGCAAGAGTCCACTGTCTGCCTCCGTTCATTACTGTGGCCTCGTAGAATGTCTCGAGTTGGCCATGGAGGTGGCCGAGTTCGTCCCATTGCCGTAGGTTGAGGCGTTGCTCCTGGGCGTCTCTGTCGCTTCGTGGAGGCTCATATTGATCGCAGAAGAGTTGGATACGTTCTTTGACATTAAGAGCGCGTCCAAATGATAAGAAATAAGAATTCCAGGGCGTGGATTGACTTTGGACAATCTGCAACAAACTCCAATGTCAGTACTGAAACCGGAAGTGTAGGACGCCGCCACTACCTTGCGACGCGCACTGGGGGAACTTACCTCCAATCCATCAAATGCAGCCAGATCGCCGCCAATTTGTATTGATCTGAAGAATTGGCGCCGTTGAGGGCTAGCTCTAATGTATCGTACGATATTATGGAGCCTCCCCATTGCACCGCGTTTCTTCCACAGCTCCATACATGCGTATTGTAGTGTTGTTATATGAGTACAACTGTTGTATAATTGTACAACACTACTTTTGTTGAAGTTGTACAACACTAACGTACATGATAAGCGAGTGGACCAAAAATCCCTCACCCTATAACATTTCTATTTAATCAATTGATCCTCAACCATCAATCATGTCTCAATCAAATAAAGAGGCAAATATTATTCTTGCGCTTCAGGCCCATCAAAACAACCCAGAATTAGGTCTCCATCGCGCAGCTGAGATATACCAGGCCTCCTATGGTTCACTCTGGCGCCGAACCCATGGCATTTCTTCTCGATATGATACTACACCTAAGTCACGGAAACTGTCTGATCTAGAGGAACAAGCTATTATTCGATTTATCCTCGACCTAGATTCGCGAGGGTTTCTCCCGCGACTGCGTGGTATTGAAGAAATGGCCAACCGATTGCTTGCTGATCGCGACGCATCACCTGTCGGCAAGCGCTGGGCCTCTAACTTTGTCAAGCGACATAAAGAGCTCAAGACATGTTTTCATCAGAGATATGACTACCAGAGGGCCAAATGTGAAGACCTAACTGTTATTCGCAATTGGTTCAGGCTTGTACAGAACGTAATTGCAAAGTATGGCATCCAATTAGATGATATCTGGAACTTTGATGAGACTGGCTTTATGATGGGCGTGATTTCAAGCGATATAGTTGTCGCTGGCTCAGAGAGGCGAGGAAGACCAAAATCAATACAGCCTGGAAATCGGGAATGGGTTACAGCGATCCAAGCGATTAATGCAGAAGGCCGGGCAATCGATCCATTTATCGTGGTTGCAGGCCAATATCACCTTGCCAATTGGTACCAAGAAAGCAACCTCCCGGCCACTTGGGCCATTGCTACGGCCCAAAATGGCTGGACGGATAATAAGACGGGTCTTGAGTGGCTAAAGCACTTTGATCGATGTACAACTAACCGATCAGTTGGTGGCTATCGTCTTCTAATCCTTGATGGCCACGAAAGCCACCACTCTGTCGAATTTGAGAGATATTGCGAGGCAAATAAGATTATTACGCTCTGTATGCCGGCTCATTCGTCTCATCTACTCTAGCCTCTCGATATTGGGTGCTTTGGGCCGCTTAAAAAGGCATATGGTCGAGAAATTGAGGATCTGATCAGAAGGTCTGTACATCACATTTCGAAGACCGAGTTCTTTCCTGCCTTTGCCGCCGCCTTTCAAGCCACTATGACCAAAAAGAATATCAGAGGGGCTTTTAGAGGAGCTGGCCTTGTTCCTTTTGGCCCTGAAAGTGTGATCTCAAAGCTTCATGTTCAGCTAATTACGGACTCCAACACCTCCCGTGGAGGAGGCCAGCCAGGCTCAGGCTTGGACTTCAAAGACACCAAAGACAGTTCTCGAGGCCGAATCTCAGTCTGAATACCTGTATAGGCGAGTCAGAAAGCATCAAAGTAGCTCCCCAGAGTCAATACTAGGAGCTCTGAAGTCACTTGCAAAGGGAACAAAGGCAATAATGCATGAGAATGCCTTATTGAGGGCTGAGCTTAGAGAAGTTCGAGAGACAAATGAGATTCTAAGCCGGCGCCGAAGGGCAAAAAGAATCCGACTACAGAAAGGGGGGATGATGACTGTAGGAGAAGCAAGAGATTTAATTGATCAGATGGATGTTGATATGCAGGTAGTGGCCGAATCGTCGAGGAGTGGCGGTCAAGGAAGGCCGGCGCGACCGGGGGTTCGGCGCTGTGGTATATGCGGCAAGACTGGACATAATGCAAGAACATGTCAGGAGGATATTGAGGTATCTGGAGTAGAGGATAGTAAGTAATTTTAATTGATTAGCTAGTTTGTGGTGTTTTTGTTGTAATATTTAGTTTGACGGCTAAGAAAAGTGGCTCACATACTTGTCTGGCTCGCATACTAGTGATTCACGTTATCGTATAAATATGATATCAAATATAGTGCAAATACTATGTAATTAGATCAATATGAGGTCTCTCCCCATATATGAAGCATTATGAAGATCCCAATTTACAGAACCTTTTACTAATGAAGTGTAACCTGGTTAGGACGTTGATCTGCACTCGGCTGATGCCGATAGTAATAACACCACCAAATAAAGGCCTCGCTACAAACTCCTAAGTGTTTGAGCATGTAACAAGCTCGCCAGCTCTCCGAAAGCTTTCAGTTCTTCTTTTCTTTAATATAATCAATTTGTTGGTTTCCAAGAACACTTCTGGACGAATAAGGCCTGTGCCCCTTGCACGAAGCGTGTCAGCTCCTGAATCTTTCCCTACTTCATCAACAAGTTTTATTGTACGAAATAATGACTTCTCAGCGCCCAGGCATTAGCGTTTCCTTCACGGCTACATCATCCCAGACTTCCCTAGCCCCTGATTCGTCGGTTATCAGCGACAACGGAGATTCTGATGCCGGAGAGACATCTATTTCGCCGTTGTTAGCCTCTCAATTTAAGAAGAAGAAGCGTACGTCGAAGATATGGGATCATACGCCCTTCGGAAGGAATCAGATCGTCCGTAATACGGAAGGTCAGATTATATGGCGTTGCAAGTACTGTAAAGGGAAGCCTGCCGAATATCTCGAAAATGGAGGCACGGCACACACCTACAAGCACCTTAAATCTCACACTACTCTCGATATATTAACGCCTAATGAAGAAAGGGCTGCTAAAACACGGAATCACCTTAAGGAAGCCTTATCACGGATGTCTCAGAACACGAAACCCCTCAAACGCCGTCGACACGATGACGAAACGACAGATCTTGACGCTGATAAGTTTGAGCAACTGTATGTAGAGTGGATTGCAGACTGCGGGATTGCACTTCGTATGCCAACAAGAGAAAGCTTTCGAGCGTAAGTGCTCTAACATACTTAATATTAATGGTTCATATACTAATCTTATGCACTTTTAGCTTGCTCAAATTCCTCAATCCTGGAGTCCTCTCGATTTTACCTACATCACATCAAACGATTCGCGAGTGGGTGGTGCGAATGTTTGGGACGCAAAAACGATGTATACGACAAGTTCTCCAATCAGCTATCTCGAGAATACACTTCACCATCGATATATGGTCCTCTCCAGATAAGCTTGGTATCCTTGGTATTGTTGCGCACTTCATTGATAGTAACGGCGAGCTGGTTTCATATTGTGTTGCTTTACGAGAGGTACATGGCAGGCATTCAGGAGAGAATCAGGCCCATATTGTGATGAATGTCGTCAAGGACTACGGAATTATCACCCAGATTGGATACTTTGCTTCAGACAATGCAGACTCGAATGATACGTTGATGAACCCTCTACAGAAATGTACGTCTCTATCCATTCATTGAGAGAACAATACTAATGATTAATAGTGTTGAATGAGAGGCACAATATCATACACGACGCGAAACATCACCGCCTTCGTTGTAACGGTCATACCATTAATCTAGCAGCGCATGCGTTTATGTTCCCAAAAACCGCACCCGGCGAAGCCCCTACGAAAAACCAGATTAAAAAGGATACTACGAGCGAATATATCAAGCCTTCAGACGCTGATATATTGAAGTGGAGGAAGGCTGGTCCTCTTGGCAAGCTCCACAACATCGTTGTCTTTATCCGATGTAGTCCACAACGGATACAGAGGTTTAAAGAGATCAGTGAGAAAAAGGGTCTTCTTCGTGACAACGATACAAGATGGAACTCAAAGTACTACATGATTGAGAGAGCCATTGAGGTCGCAGATCAAATTGATTACTATTGCTCAAAGGAGAAGGACCTTAAGCTTGATTCGCGTATGCTATATACCCAATTGAGAGGACGACACTAATAGTCTCTAGTTTCCGAACAAGACTGGGCTGAGCTGAAAAAAATTTGCAACTTCCTCAAATCATTCACCGATGCCACCAAGGCTGCAGAAGGTCACGCGCATGCAATCGATCGAACGCTACCCATAATGGACTTCCTGCTTAGAAAATTTGAGGCTGCACGAATCGAGTACGCAGATGACGCTTTTATGGCGCCTTGTATTGATGCTGGATGGGCGAAACTCGACGCATATTACACTCTTACAGAGCGGTCATCTGCTTATGTTGGAGCTATTGTCCTCAGCCCTCATCGGAAGTGGCACTACTTTGACACCGCCTGGGAGGAACATCCTGAGTGGATTGAGAGCAATAAGACTGCCGTAGAAGATCTCTGGAAGACTCGTTACGCACCAGTCGCCACGTCAGCGGAGTCGTCAGCCCAGTCCTTGGTTGAAAAGCCACTAGCGAAGAACTCGTTTCTGGCATGGGAAGACGAACATGAGGATCTCGAGCTTCCTACCCTATTCGACGAGTATCAGAACTATATATCAGCCCCAAGAATCAAAGTCAAGGATGTACGAAGGTGGTGGCTTGAAGATACACAACAAACGCTCTATCCAAACCTTTCCAAAATGGCGCTCGATCTTTTGTCAATTCCTGCGATGTCTGCTGAGCCAGAACTTCTCTTCTCCGATACAAAATTCACCCTCCAAGATCGCAGAAACAGGCTAGGGATTGATATAATTGAGGCAATTGAATGCATAAAGTGTTGTTTATATTGCGAAGTAGTGCTGGGTGAAAATGTATGTTTGTAAAACTTAGTTGTTTCTTATTGAGATGAGAGTTCTTCTCAGGTTTATATCTCTTAAAGATTTCATCTCGGACTTTAAACTCTAAATCTAGGACTTTCAGACTGTTAGTCTGAATCCTGAAGGGAAGGGGGATCCCCGGATTTTCCAACATAAAGTCCTGGTCGAAGACTCACAACTTGGCTTGGGTTGACGATGTTAAGCTTGTCTTAGATACAGCTATCACTGGAGAAGGTGAACAGCAGGGGTCTTCTAACATTATACCTTATATTACGAGCAATAGATAGTATGCAAGCAATTCAAACTCACAATGCTTGGATCTGTGGAGTTTTCTTTTGACCTCTAGATCTACTTCATTCTCACACCTAAGCAATAGGAGTGACGTTAAATTGGTCAACTATGTAGCTTAAGCAAACCCTTAAAATACGCGAGCGAGATCTAGGAAAACGTTTTCCCGATCGTTCTCGTTATCTGGCAATAGTATAATCTTATATTTTGGCTCTGAATAGCTTCATCTTGTTACAGTCCGCGGGACGATCTTGAAGCTCAGCCTTACTCGATTTGGTTAGTTTCATGCTTAGGCCATGCGGCTCTTCGCACGCCATGCGATATGATATTACGATACGATATTACTTAAATATAGTGGAATACCGTATGCCGTGCAGTGCACCGAATTCCTAAACAATCCAGTGCAGTGTGGCGCTGAAAAAATATCGTATACGGTATTTTGCACTATTTACTTCACTGCCGGCCGCTGGATCTCATCCCTGAGCAGATCCGTATTGAAGACTATCTGACCGACCTGGCGCTCGACAGGCTCAAGCTCATCAACCGCGCATGCCTCGAGACAGGTGACGCTCTCTTCAGCAATCTCACCAGAGATCAGACGTTCAAGGATATCACTTGGCTCCCTCACCCCGTTGTCGTAGACTGGCAGAAGCGCTACAACGGCCTGGGTCCTTGCAGTCTGGCGGCGCCAATGCTCGTCGTCCAAGGAGAGGATGACCCTTTGACTTACGCGTCAGCTACAGAGTCGGACTTCAACAACATGTGTGCTACTTTTCCACAGTCGAGCGCGGAACTGCTTCTGTACACGGGGAAGGATCTTGACGGTGTCTTGGAGCCGAGCACTGAGGACGTCCTCGCCTGGCTTGCTGATCGATTCAATAACGTAGCGCTTGCTGAAGGCTGCCAGAAGAGAACTATCCAGGCTAGCTCAGCCAAGTTGTAGGTAGCTATTCACCTCTGTTGTGACGCAAACACATAACTATGCTATATAAGCCACCTTTTGTTTGTGCCACACCGGTACCGGTACTTGCTTAAGACCCCAATATATCGTCCATATTCATGTCATTTCTAAAATGCAATGTATGGTGTTTTAGCTGTACATGCTTTTTAAGGGCAATTTTGGGCACCCCGCTCGTACTCTCTTCGTTGCAGGTGGGGCGAGGTAGGGAGCGAAGGTCTCTGACACTTCAAGGGATATGGATCACGACTTAAACCGTGATATAGGGAAGGATCACCCAGTATATAGACTCCACTCATTTTACACCCTTTATATATAAACTAGCTCTCTAGCTATCAATACTATAACTTGGTTACACAATGCTCCGCTTTGTACGTCACCAAACGTGACTACCACTACTCAATACAACGCTTGATCCTACTGTCAACATAGACCAACCACGGCCCAGGTTTACTAGTTGGTTACCCCGTAACACCGTTACAGGGCCGACATCTCATTCACACGAAACATTCGGGGTCTACATCGGGGCTGACCACCCCGGATCCGTCCTGGCAATGGCCACTGCCATCGCAAAAGCCTGCACCGCCGGCACAGGGCCCGCCTTGGTTGATATTATCCCCGGAGGAAGCCCCGTTGTCAGCACCGTTGGCATTATTGGCATCGTTTCCACCGTTGCCACCATTGGCATTATTACCGCCAGCTGCCGCGCCACCACGACTACCTCTAGTAGCGCCCCCATGAGCAGCGTCTCCATCAACGCATTCGGGGACTACGTCGGGGCTGACCACCCCGGATCCGTCCTGGCAATGGCCACTGCCATCGCAAAAGCCTGCACCGCCAGCACAGGATTGCGCGGCCACTGCCAAAGTGTAAGCTAGAGAATGTGAAATAAAGGGAATAGGGGCGAAGGAAACGTACCAAGGCTGGCCAAGGCGGCGATGACGAAGACTGACAACTTCATTGTGAGAGACTTTGGTGACGGCCTAGGCTTCCTGGTAGGTAGATGTAGACGTAGAGAACGTAGTCGATATGACAGACGGCTAAACGGAAGGAGCGAGTGTAAGAAGCTATAACGAGCTAGCCGTACCAGACGGATTGGAGAGTATGGGTGATGATAATGTAGTGACCTAGAATCGTGCAATAGGTATCTATGCGAGGACAGTGACTGGTATTTATTATGGGACGATGGACAGCCATCGCAACCTGAAAGACAAGGATACCTGGGTTTCTTTCTCATATGTCATCAAGGGGTTTCCATGAGACAATCATCTGGCAGATCTGATACGCGTGCTGAAACTTAATTATGTAACTATAACTCGACCTGTACTCATTGTCAATGCTTAAAGGTACCTTCTTGTGTCTACTTACTGCTTTCTCTATAAGAATATGCAAGTGACTCCACGATGATCAAGGACCAATACCAGACCTGCGTATTTGGATATGATATATCGATATCAACTGTG
Organism: Fusarium oxysporum Fo47; assembly: GCF_013085055.1. Taxonomy (NCBI): domain Eukaryota; kingdom Fungi; phylum Ascomycota; class Sordariomycetes; order Hypocreales; family Nectriaceae; genus Fusarium; species Fusarium oxysporum. The sequence goes on from NC_072846.1 coordinate 3,099,871, forward strand.
CTATCTGGATATATCGATATTGATATATATCGATATCGATATAACTCTCTGCCTCTTAAATTGATATCGAGATTGATATCCACCTAAATACCGCTCTCTGATTGGCTGAAAAGATCTTATCAATCGATTAGATGATGAAAAGGCTTCTGTCGCATATCACCACTAGGTTCGTGCGACTGGATATGAAACACGGGGCGTACCTTGGGGTTGCGTATCCGGTTTCACATCTGGCCTGTCGCATAATCCTAACATGAGCTCAAATAGCTGTTCCCGAACACATGGCTGTTCGATTTCTTTTGTTCTTTAGATAACTCTCATCAATTGACGGGTGCCATCAATGATCCCTGTGGAGCCAATTGTCTGACAACTTCTCTCAATTTCAATATCTGCACCACCATCTCAGTACTCGTTCAAACGGCCCTAGGTATTCGAGCATAATTAGCTTATCCAGGTGATTTATCGACCATGGCATCATCTCAGACCACCGCCGCCTCTACGCCCTCGATTTCGGACCAGCCCATTACTGGGACGTCTCTGGACTTTTCCCTCTTCTTCAAAGCAACGTATCCTGATGAGGACACCCAGAACACCACCGGCGGGTCACGTAAGCGCAAATCCAGGGGTATGGTGATGTATCGATGTCTCCATTGCCCTGCCGATAAGCCCTGGGCGAATCGGAAGCGGGACAACGCATGGCATCACGCCCGGCGGTGCCATGCCGATATTATCTCTTCCCTCGATCGCACGCTCATTGGGGGCAGTTCTGATGTTCTAGATGATGAAAGGGAAGCCACACGCCCTCGGATTGATGCTTTCTTTCCCTCTCGTTACTCGGATGTCTCTCTCCGCCGTATGTTCGACCGCGATCGGTATTTAGATGCAATAATCAGCCTAATCACACGCCGCCGGCTTGCCTTCTCAGCAATTAACTGGGATGAGATGCAAGAGATTATGCTAGCAGCTAATCCTGCTATAGAGGACCTTTTAGTGACCAACCGAAGTGCTCTAATGCGACTAATTGATGCCACATATGAGTTATATTCTTCTCAGCTCATGGCAACTCTTGAAGCTTCCATCTCAAAGATCCATATCCTCTCTGATCTCTGGACATCGCCCCATCGCCATGGGATACTCGCCATCTCTGCGCGATGGGTTGATCAGGATTCTCGGCCACAAAGGGCACTGCTAGCGATGCCGGAATGTCGCTATAGCTATAGTGGTGAAACCCAGGCAACTCTAATTATCGATACATTGGCAAAGTACGGCATTGCTTCTAAAGTGGGCTACCATGTAGGGGATAATGCCACTTCAAATGATACCTGCTTGTCTTATCTCTCACGGCGGTTACGAGAAGACTATGGGGTACGATAGTCCTTCCCTTATCTCTGGATTAGAATTAATTGGTTGCTAGTTGACGTTTGATCCCTCTAAGCGCCGTATCCGCTGCGTCGCCCACATTATTAACCTATCCCTCCAAGCATTTCTTTCGCGTCTTCGAAAGAGGCACTAATCGCCGCTCTTGATGCCACCGATGATACCTCAAACGATCAGTTGTTTGCACAGTTCTACGACACCTTGCACGACGCCGGACAGACAACAAGAACAGATGAAGCCCATCAGAGAAGAAGAGCTTCGCGAAGAGGCAATCGTATACTTGAGAACTTCACTGGATGGCAGCATATCGTGCCCCTACGGAAAGTACACAACATCGCTGTCTGGATACGTAAATCTACGCTTCATACGGCTATATGGGACGATGAAATAAAGCTCCGACTAGGTATAGATAATGCCACACGCTGGAATTCATGGTATCGATTGTTGGATAATTTTCTGCGTTATCAATCCCGTGTAAAACAGTTCCTAATTGACCATGATAGAGAGCTTCAAGACGATATCCTGCTAGCTTCAGAGTGGGAGTTTATTGAACGGACGCATCGTTTCCTACAGCCGTTTGCCTCAGCTACGTTGTTAGCCGAAGGGGCGCGATCTACACTCTCCCAATCACTCTCGATAATGGATGTTTTATTGCGACAGTACGGGAAGTATAAGGTCGGTGGCGATGTGTTTTCTTTTATCTAATTGATCGGCTAACTAATTGTCTTATTTAGGAGCTTTATAGTTCAAAGGAAAACCATGATCCCCACATGGTACACTGCATCGATATGGGCTGGTTTGTACTTAATCAATACTACACCTTATCAGACCAGACACCTGTATATGCCGCCGCACTCCTTCTCGATCCCTCGAAACGAAGAAAATACATTGAGCGGAATTGGCAAGAATCCTGGCACGCGCCTGCTATTGCTGCTGCCCAGCAAATTTGGCTAGATGAATATAATGCCGCGCCAATCCCAGAATCCTTGCGGGTGCCTCTAGATGTGTCCTCTTCCTCTGGGAGGCAGCACAACGAGCTGGATGAGTTGTTGAGCGATATTGCTGTTACTGGTCCTATCTTAGACGACGCCGATGACTTCGAAACCTTTATTGATGCACCACCGACCCGAATAACTGGCTCTCCTCTCCAGTGGTGGCTACATCGAGATCAAAGGAAAGCATATCCGCGGTTATCCCGCATGGCAATTGATATCCTCTCAATCCCTCCTGAATCATCTGATGTTGAGTCTCACTTCTCATCGGCGCGGCGTACGCTATCATGGGATAGAGAGAGCATGACCTGCGAGAACCTGGCGAAGGTTGAGTGTGTGGGCAACTGGATGCGCGAGGGTATCATTGTACCCAAGTCTCACGGTGGCAGGGGCGTTATTTCCAGCGTTGCTGTTGAATTTAGCGTTGAAACAGAGGCAGAGGACTTTCTAGATTAGGGTACTTTCTTGTTCTTTCTTCTAGCCTACAAGAATTATATGTGGTTTATCTGGATATCAACCTTGCTAAAGTGGCTATGTGGCTGTATGGATATCTACCTGGATATATCGATATCCAGATAATTTCTCCCACTTATCTGGATATCGATATAAGGGCCAGAATTTCGGTGGATATCGATATACGCAGGTCTGTTTGGTGCCCCCGACCTCGACGCGCCTACATGGCTCGCTTCCCTCTTTGCAGCTCGGAAGCTGCTTGACCGATCTCTGCAGTCGCGTACTGCCCAGAAACCCTCTTCTTCTTTGCAGCCCCGGCTGCTGCCCGGAACACAACCGGGCTTCGACAATTGGTCTCACTGGCTGAGACCACTAGACAAAACCGCTGGGTCGAAATGGTACAGAGCTTACCTGGAGACCGTGGAATGAGGCGACTACCTCGTCCACAGAGCAGCGTTCTAGCCGCCTTGGGGTTTTCTCCTGCAAGGGTTTCCCCCAAGGATGCACGGTTCTAGGGTGGCAGCTACTGGCGATCTTAGGGGATCATGGACTTCCTGCCTCAGGGTATGGAAAGCTACTTGATCTATCTGTGCAAGAGAATTCTAGGCTGGAGAGGAATAGTTCCCGCTGACGGGATGACCTCTTGAAAGTAAAGCGCCTTTGTGCCGATGATATGCTGGATGAACTAGATAGAAGCGTTGCTGGAGGGAAGCTCTGCTGAGATCAACTGTATTGATGTCCATGGGACGTGCTTCACCGACAACTACTGTAGAGCTGGCTACGAGTAGAGAGGTGCCTCTTGGAGGTAATTAGTACAGCAAACGCTCGAGCATGTATACGGCTCCGATCTAAGAGGCCTTGCAGATGATCCGAGCGAGAATCAGCACGGCAGCGGTTTTTAGATAGTTTAGCTCAGCACGTCCTGTGCTCCAATAGGAGGCTTTTCGGGGCCAATGGCCCCCCGGACGAAAAATATACGTAACATAACATAACATAGGTGTAGTGGATTTAAGTATCTTATAGAACTAGTGGTCTGCGACAATCAATCATTTTGGACGAATGCTGTGTAAGTCAAGTTGTTAAGTTTTGTTGGTGTAATCTTTTTTTACTCTGGCGAAAGAGTGATGGTGTATGGTATATATTTAAGTGTGGCCTGGAAGACGTCTTTGCTTTCACAGGAAAATGTCTTCGCGCTTATGTCTGAAGATGGATGATGAAAGGGCAGACGACGAGTCAGCGTAAAGACCGAGAAAATTTGATACCGACAACGACAGCAGAGAAAGGGGACCACCAGCGCCCAGCGCCCCCCAACTGGCCTCATCCGACCATATGTCCCGTTAGAATCAGCGTCGGATAATGGGCCTAAGCCACATCTTAATGGCAATGTCCGAAGTTCGACCACTCATTTACGATCACTCCCAGTTGATAATGAGAACTACGAAATCTGGGGTGACTGTCCAAAACACTTCTTGCTACCACTGCCACAGTCGCGTGTTCACTCTGAAGCCGCTGAGAGAATAAACAAGATGATCGGTTCTATCCAATGTTGTTTGTTGTCTTTCGACACAGACATTCCCATTGAGTCCTATCCCCGTTTCTTACAAGCGTCAAAGGGACGGTAGAAAAGTCACATGTCCCGGGAATAAGCATAGGGTATTTGATAGGATCTCAAGTGGATAGTTGGATCGAAGGATTCGATGCGCCGGAGACTTTAGATGCCAGTTTTGTGAATATTAATATCAAGGAATAGTCTACTACGATTCCGCTCACAGAAGACTTGTGTTTAGTGCTCCGTTTTCGACAGGGGGCCTCACGGAATGCGTACTACCACTTAAATGTGAGCATTGGGAAATACTACCATGGACAACAGACCCGAAGTATAATGCGGCCAAAACTAGCCAGAACGTGTCATCAAGTTCTCTTACTGGTTTAACACGTCGTTTTACCGATAATTCCGTTTAATGCGGCCAGGTGATGATTTCTGGTTGTCGGAGAATGCAGCGACAGTGCCTTACAAGGCTCAGAAGATCGGCGCAAAAGTCAAACAAAAAGACTGTTCATTTTGTTCATGTAAATCCAACATCGTGTTGATACCGTAAACTTTCAACGCTGGTCGCCATTTACAATACTCTACACTCCTGAAGCTACAGAGCCTTCAGCTTCAAATACATGCCATTTTCCGGCTTAATCGTGATAACTCCCCTTGGCATAACCAATGCATCATCCATCGCCAGCGTCCACTCAAAGGACCGAACCATAGTAGCCAACAGACATCGCATCTCAGCTTTTGCAAAACCCTGCCCAATACAATTTCGGGGTCCATGTAAGAATGTGAGGAAGTTGTAGTTGCTACTCGCTCCGCCATTCTGGTTCGGCTTCCCATCTTCTGCGATCCATCGCTCGGGGCGGAATTCTGCCGCGTCAGGTCCCCAGATTTCAGGAGAGCGGTTAATGTACCAGATCGAAACGATAATATCTGTACCCTCGGGGATAAATTGATTTCCAATTCGGGTGTCGCGGACAGCTTGACGCATGGTCATTGGTACCGTTGGGTAAAGTCGTAGTGTCTCGTGCATGATGCCATTAAGATAAGGCAGTTGCTCAAGGATGCCAGCAAGATCAACTGCCGAAGCATTATCCATATCCTCCGGTAACGCGTCTCCGATTTCATCCCGTAGCCTTTCCTGGCTCTCCGGATGCTTAGTGAGAAGGTAGCATGCCCAAGTAAGTGCCGATGCGGTTGTTTCGTGCCTATGACGCGTTAGAGATATATTTGGCCACAGTTAATGAATCACTTACCCTGTCGCTAAGAACGTCAGAAGCTGGTCCTTCAGGGCCTCATCTGAGAAGTTGTTGGACTTGATGAGAAGCGACAATACATCAAAATGGCTATCCTCCTTTTCCATGATGGCAGCTTTCTTTTCCTTGATCATTGGGAAACAAAGCTCGTTCAGTGACCCCGTCAGATAGTTGAACAGAGCGTTCATCTTCCAAGGAATTAATCGAATGATCGGCAGACCGATAGCCAAGGAAAGCATACCAAAGATGAGCTTTTCTCGGTCCGGTTCGAAGAGCTGTTCGTAAATATCGGCAAGCGGATCCTTCTTCCTCTCCACAGTATCGAACTTGCGGCCTAGGCCAGCGATGCCAATAATGTCCAGAGTGATTTTACTCGCCCAGCCGTTAAGCTCAATGACCGATGATCTAGAGGTAGTCATATCCTGGTTTAGTGCTCTTGTAAGTGTCTCTCCTTTTGCCCACATCATTGGATAAAACTCTTTGATATGTCGGAAGTGGAAGGCAGGTGTTGTGTTCTTGCGCAAAAACTTGTGCTGATCGCCCTCTACAATGATGAGGCCATCGCCAAGGATGTGTCGCAGGAATGAGCGGATTCTTGTTGGTTTGGCGAAGTCGTAGCAGTTATGGACGAGCAGATCTGCTAAAAGCTGAGGGTTCATGATGCATATCTGGTCTCGCATGGAGTTGAGGGTGATCAGGTCTTCTCCAGGATATTGTCTCCCAAGTTCCAGGAAAAGTTCGCCAGCGGGCTTGTCCTTGACAATAAGGGCACGATGAGCCGCGCTCAGGTATGACTAGAAGGTATTCGAGTCAGTATCTGATGAAACAGATGGGGAATTATTGCCATGCTAGTTGGAGACATAAGAAAAACTCTCAACTTACCTTTGGGCCAGGAATGCGTCTGAGCGGACTGAATAGAAGGGGGTATAGCAACACCCAGAAAACGACTCCTAAGGCATAGTTGACGAGTAAAATGGTAGCCACAGCTACCAAGTGACTTTGTGTGCTATAGTAATTTGGAAATAGCTTGATGGCTACGAACGACTCGACAACCGCAGCAAGCGTAAGGTTAGAAAAGCCCAATAGCTTCGAAACAACAGCCATGTTGAGCTTCGACAATCGTGTGACGATAGTGTCTGACTTGGCAATAAACGATTCAAACTGTCAAGGTTCTTGAGAATCATGTCAAATGAAACATACTGGCCTTTTATATAAGACGGTCAATGAGGCTGAGGTGCGTTTTCATGTGAATTTACCCAACTAATGCGGCTGCGCCCAATGTGTATACTGTTTACTAATTGTTCCGTCCCAGGTCTATGGGTATGAAGCCAGCGCTGGGCCGCTGAAGATTACTCGTCACTGTACGTCATGTGCCCCTAAAGACTACCGTCGATACCACTCGGCAACAGCGACCCCTTGGACTCTGATCAGCAATCAGACGACCCTCCTCGCCATGTCGCAAGGGCAGCCCATTTAGGCTTAGCATGCGAGATCACTGATAGGGACTTAACTGACAAGGTTCGAGGGTAGGGTATTCGCGAGGAGAAACACGTGGAAATTCCGTCGGGTCGGAAGCTTAATTCTCTTTGATAATGTGTGTCGATCAACCTCACATGCTGTCAAGATGCATTCCGTTGAGGTTCATGTGGTCCAGCCTCACCAGCTCGCAACTGGAGCATTTCGCAAGCTAAGCTGAAACTAGATGATTTCAAGAGATGCCCCAACAAATCACAGCTATTTCGATTAAGCATGAACACGCAAATACTTTCCATCTCATAGTGAGAAGAGAAAATGGTGAGCTTCGAATAGATTACCCGTTGGGATAAGAGATGCGGAGGCGTGCTGAGTAGAACAGATTTATTGCCCTCGAAGCAACACCAACTCAAACCTTGATCAGCGAACCATCCTCATACCCCCTTGCCAATGGCTTCAAAAACCATCATCAGTCTCATCCTAAGCTGTACTCTCCTAAGAGGCTATGCTAGTATGTTCACGTCACATCAGCAAGGGTTCTTTGATGCTCTTCGTATCTGTACCACCAAAACTTAATCCCTAGATACAGACTCGTGTGTTCTAGATATGTCAGAATCAGTCTCTAAAGGAATCACAGGGAATGAGTCTATTGATTCTCTCCTTCATCTCCTCCGTGGATTCTTCACTCAAGGGTAGAAGGAACGTTCTGATATCAAAGGCATAGACCTCGAGACTTTGCTGGCGTTTGAGTACTTAGCCACGCAGTTTAGAGATGCATAGTACCTGATGGCTCTTGAAGGGCTCAGATTTAGATATCAGGGCCCAATTCTCAGCTGGAAAGTTTGTTATGATGATAACCAATTAAAAGAGTGCAAAGATTACGACTGGGTTATTGAACCGTCTGAAATGATCGATGATACTTATGACTATATCTTTATTACGCTCGATTCTGTCACCTCATGGGATGAGGCGGGCCAGAGTCTGGTGAAGATAATCGGGAAGGCTGCACGTGGTGGCAATACCTGTGTTATTCTTGGGATTATTTTTCTAGACCTAAGAACCTTGTTCCCTCAGGTCTCTGGCCTCAATGATAACTAGCCTTTAATGGCTTTGTCGGTATTCACGCCTACGCAACCAAAGTCATAACTCCACCCACACAGACCCCAACCTACAGTATCAAACGCTTTCGCTGAGATCTCTATTGCCAACGGAGTATCGCATTGCCTAGTCTCGTCCACATTGGAGCTAGCCCTTACCGGCCATCCCTTGTTTGCAGTATTTGAAACTTGTTAACTAGCTAATTGCCCTGAATGCTTTCAGCTTAGCAGTCATGGCGAGCTATGGAGCCTTGCGATGCCGGCTGGTAGAGTAATTCAGGCACTCAGTATACATGGGGAGGCAGGTCAATAGACAGGGGTACGAATGAATGAACATAAATTTGCAGCATCTCTCGCCGCAAGGGAGAAGCAGATATGACCTCTCGACTGGCAAGTATCTGATCACTATCGTCATGGTGCTAACTTAGAGTCTTCATGGGGAACTGTAGGTCGCTGTATCATTTGCAATTTGCCTCGCCACTTGAAATCAAATGTCGCGAATATAATATTCAGGTGAGCTTTTAAGCACATCGCAGAGGCTCAAGATTAGTTTTTTTCAGTCGATATCTGGGCACACAGGTAAGGGTCAACGTTGAGTCACAGTGACTGTGCGGCTTTGAATGGCGCTCAAATGACGTTGCTTTTGTGGATGCAGTCCAATTATCGCACGAGTACAGCGCGAAAGGTCTTCTATGTTAATGCTTGCCTGGAAGACCAACTGCTGCTATAATCTTACAGGGTTGAAGCTTAATAACAAAGCTGGAGGAGGATAGAATGCATAGCGCGTGACACGACCTAAATGACTGATTGCCTCCAACCAATACCAAGAAGCCCTCATGTCTTTGGTGACAGGTTCCGACGTGCCCAATCGTACAGCGTTGTCGCAGGCCGACCCATGACAGTTTGGAAGTCATCACGCGCAGTAGCTTGGTAATGCATTTGCCCGCTCTCGCCAAGACGCATTGTCTGCACAGCGCTCTCTAGGTAGAGGCGAGTACCGGCGTCCGGAATTGACGTGAGCTTCGCCGCAAGGCCCTCCGAGGTGAGAACATTGCATTTTATCTTGATCCCTGTGGCTTCCGTGATGATAGCGGCGGCCTGTGGACCAGTGAGGATCTCTGGGCTGAGGCTGTAATCGGCACCGGCGTGCTTCTCGGGTCCCTCGCGGAGCACTGCGGCCGCTACAGTACCGATGTCGGCGGCTGAAACCCAGCCGAATGCAGCCTCTCCCCACATGACATCGAAGGAACCTTTCTCGGTGGTTGATGGTTCGGTGACTAAAACGGAATCCAAGATGACATTGGGGTGCAGGTTGGTCCAAGCCAGCCCGGACGCTTTGATGTAGGTCTCAACCATGTCATGCCGGCCAAAGTGCGGAATGTGGTCCCGGCCCGAGCTGTAGACACCAAGGTGGACCACGAATTTGACTCCGGCGGCTGCAGATGCGTCGATCAGCATCTTGCTTTGGTACAGCATGGCTGCCGTGCCGCCAGTGACGATGAAGACCCTGTCGATGCCTTTCAATGCTGCTGGCAGTGTTTCGGGTTTTTCAAGATCCAGAATGACAGCTTGCCGCCCTTCTCGTCGCCATCGCTCGGCAGTCGTGGCACGGCTGGTCGCCAATCGCACCGTGATACCCTCGCAATTTGCATCAAGCCCTTTGACGACATGTGAGCCTACCCTGCCTGATGCGCCGATAACAAGTACAGTGGCCACAGTGGCAATTGGTATAGTAGGCCAGTGGGACAGGCCTTAGGGAGAATAAAACAATCCCAACCAGACGATCTTCTAACCTTGATTTTATTTCAAATACCATATAAGCGCGATACAAATGTTAAAATATTAAATAGCTTGATCATATTCAATACCAACGGTGGGAAAGAGTACCCCAGGTTTCTCGGTGGAGGAGAGACACAGGGCCCAATACATAATAATCCCGGGCCGGATTATTAATCAATCGTGATACAGTACCCATATGTCAGATAAAAGCATTCCAACCGGAGAACTATGTTGCATTTGGAAGATGTCATGCTAGGGCAAATATTAAATCGAGTCATAACTCCGAGTCAGGTCGTCCTGTGCTTTCATTCCCCTCTATACAAACCAGTTAATCTGACAATTATGGATCGGGAATCAAGCTAGGACACAGTAGCAGAAAGACGAGGTTCCATCTGGCTCAAGGTCGGGCTCGGCAGAATTGATGTCTCCGATCCTGTGCTGGTTTTGATTTATCACATTCACCCAGAGTTAGCTTTCAGCCTATGATTAGTGATCAACGAAAGGCCAACACCCCATCCGAACACCACGGCGTACAACAACGAGAATCAATTTGTCAACTAACATGCTATTTAATGATTCTTATCCCGACGTCCCCCACCCTTGAAATTACCTTGACACAAAGCTTTCATGAGTTATTAAATACTGCGCACAGTTGTTGCCTTCTTGGAATGATGAATTACCGAGGCAACAAGCGGTTAGAGGTAGCCGTGCGAATGTTGTGGCCAAAAGCAAATACTGCCACTGAGCCATTGCTCGGTCGGGAGAAGATTCAACCGCTCCCTAAGATCGAAATGGGTTCAAAAAGCCCTGAAAGGTCCCGCAAAACATCTGCTTGGGCGACCTGAATGGCTTGGCCACCACTTTCCCCATACTAGGTGAGCAATGCACACTCCCGAGGTATGAGATGTAGATACTTACAGTCACATCGATCACAGTGTTAGTACTTCCGCATCGCGACTACCTGACAAAGCCCAAAATGAGCGCAGGAAAGGCGGTTCATATTCTTGACTATTGATAGTTTATTCGAGATTCCAGGACCATGTGTAGATCGTGGTAATCATATGTGTGTAATTAAGAGACCGCATGCCCTGTGAGGAAGCCAAGCAACTAGTCAGGTCGAACGGTAGGAAAGATAGAATATGTTTATAAGCTTACGCATCACTCGGAGAGGGAGTGTCTTATGAGGCCAGCATCAATGTATCCATCTTCCGTTCTAATGGCAAGATCGGGTTCGCACTCTTGTTGATAGATGTAAAAGCGTTCTAGCTTTATAACCACCAGCTGCTGGCCGTATAAAGGTATCTAGAGGAAATGGATGCTCGATAGTGGAGATCCCTCTTTGTCTGGCTCTAATATCTGGTGTTACTGCGCTGTTGGCTGTCTTGAAGCTCTGAAAGTGCAATGGAGGGGGAATGATAGTGGTAGTATTACGTGTCGTTTAATTCTCTATAACAAACGCCTTGATTGTATTTGCGCTATCAAAAGAGGTTCGTGACACGGTTTCGATTAGAGAAAGTCTCATAAGCTACTGGAATCCTAAGGTAGTCGACAACTCGGACTCCACCGAGTTCTCCGACTCCGAATAAAAGTGGAGTGGCCGAAATGGCATTCATGCCGAACATTGTCCCACAAAATCAAATGCAATCAAGCAAACTGCCAAACAAATCAATCACAGAGGAAAACCTAGATTTGAAATGAAATTTGATATATTTGATATACGACTTGAGGTTGAAGATATGATCTATTACGCTGGTGGGGTTGTCTTTGCGGCTTACCCGGCACTCCATTTGCTCCTCTCCAGTGCGGCCTCCCTCAAGGCTCACTGGTATCGCCAATCCTCTTTCTGCTCTACACGGAAACTAAACTACGCATCCAGCTCCGTCGATGAGATGATACGCTGGGGCGCGGCAAATGGTCTCTTTCGACCCAAATAAAACTGAAGTCATGCACTTTTCTTGTGATAAACTGAGGAGCACCCCGGCAATACGTCACAGTGATGCTAAGAAACTGTTGAGCAGGACTGGGTGTCACGTGCAAGCAGGGATACTTTAAGATTACAGCCGAAATGGTAAAACCTCTAAGGGGCAGAACTTGAACATAACACAAGATGAATATACAAATCTGGATCAATGGACCGAATACACGTAATGTCTGACAGAAACATCCTGAAGCAGCCCTGCGCTGGCTTGGCATCTGACTTGACAATAGAATATCCTTCCGAATTCACGTCGAAAAGTGGGCGGCAACGACGAAGGCCGTCGCCTGCGGATTCTCGACCATTCGCCAGCTTCAGACATTTGTCAGCCTGTGCCGATTGTCAATCACGTCCACTTGACTCATTAACCTCAAATCACCACCGATGGTATACATCATATTATCATTGTAATTCTTAGTTTAACAGTCAAGACTCTTTATTCATATATCCACTACTTTTACTTGTTGGCATCGCAGGTTACCTAGAGGTTGCCTGCAGTCTTAGAATTAGACTTTCCAATAGGTATAACTGAACAAAGCTGTACGCAGGAAGCAAGAAGTTGTCCATGTTCATTGAGAATCTCAATGTTCATATCAAATCTCCCGCCGTGTATTCTGTTCATTGTGGTTCGAGTGAGGAGCCAGTCCTCTGGAGTAATCTCAGACCGGAACATAATGTTCAGAGCGGTGGTGGGTATACCCCAGCTGCTGGCGGCTTCCATCCCATTCTCAGCATAATTGAGGAAGATGGGGGGAACCTTAAGGGTGAAACATGTTAGCTTGGGTCACAACACAGTCGACATATAGTAGTTACCAGGTCTGCCAGTACAGGCAAGTGCTCGAAACCGAACTCTCCTCCATCATCCAATTTCGCCCACTGATATCTGGTATTCTGTCCTCCGAATCTTTCACTCCACAGTGGCGAATTGCCGTCATTAGGTGTGTATACCCTTATCGTCGATGCCGGGGGATTCATGTAGTAGTAACTGGCATCTGACCATCGGACGCAATCCATCGTTCGATCTGGTACTCGCCAGACTGAAGGTTGCATATTGGTGACTTGACCGTCGTCTCTCAATATACCAAGCCTCACTACAGCAACTGTGCAGATCTTGTGTTCATGGAGCTCTAACGATTTCAGCCTGGCTTCAATCGTTGAAGTGCGTTTACCTCTGCTAAGAGTTTCAAGAGCAATCTCGAATCGACCCTGGGGTAGCGGTTCGAGGAACTCCACGGACATGTTGAGGGGTTCCATGTTCCCCAGGCTCCCATGCTTGTCGCGATAATATTGCCGCGCTGTCATCATCAGAACTGTGGCACAATACCCACCATGGGCTGCCAATCGACGGCCGCCTGCAAGTTCAACATTAATGATGCGTTTTGGGTTCATGTATGGCGAATAACGCACCATTGCCGCACCAGTCCAGTGGGACACTGCCACTATATCTCTGTCCATCGGAGTCGGCAACTGGACTCGTCTTGATCGCGTCCGGCAATGGGGTTCTAGGGAAGTTGAAAGGTCTCCATGTTGGAGTAACGGCTGCGTGAGAATTGGGCAGATGTGAGTTTGACATGACTGCAGCATTGGAGTCTCAAGTAACCGGAAAGAATTGTATTATTGGAAGAAGATCAGGCCAAGACCTTGTTCTGGCGCGATGACTTAACAACCGGAAAGAATATATATCGTGAGTGGAAGAGCTAATTTCTAGCGGGGTGCGGCGATTAATTAAGCCTCAGTAGAGACGTAAGGTTTTGAGCGTTCCGAATACCCCGACCTCAACATTAACTCAAATGGAGCGAAATGCAACTCTATGGTCACGCGGTGCTGAGGAAATAGAGTTGGTAATGGACCAGGTATGGAGGATTTAATATATGTTCAGTAATCATAGCTCGTCTAGCGTCATTACCATTATCAAATAGAGCTAGGATCTGAGGACCCCTGTCTTTCTGCTGTACTCATTTAAAGCAGATATTGATAGGTCTATGTATTTGCACAGTCGACGGAGAAAGCCGGGCAAGTGCGGGTTAGTGTTATACCGGATTAGGGTAATCTAAACGCAGGGGTCCCTTATCTCTTTTTTTTTTCTTTCTTTTTTTAGGCTTTCCCGGTTTATCTGAACATCGATAACGTAGACGACAAGCAAGCGAGACACCCCGCTTTTTACCTTAGAGGCAATTTTTTAAGTAATTCTTAACAATCTAACTTAAGCTTAAAATAGCTAAGTTTTTGATAACTTATATATAAGTCTTAAAATAACGTGGTTGATAAGCGAGTGAGTCAGACAAGCGAGTGAGTCAGCGCACTGTACAGCTAAAAATAGCCTACCCTATAGTGCCTACCTACCTTAAATAAAATAGCTAAGAATCTAAAAAAACTGTTTTTACATAATATGTAGCTATTTATTTATAGAAATATATTTTTTTAAATTTTTAGCTATTATATTTTATATAGAAAAGCTTATTTACACAGTGTAAGTAGTGTAAATAAGCTTTTCTTTATTTTACTTATATAATAAATTAAATACAATTCTTTAATTTAGTAAGAAGCTTTTTTAAATAGTTAAATATATAATATCTTAATTATAGCTATTTTAGGCTTAGCTTGAATTTTATATAGGCTTTTTAAAAGTAGCTTTTAAGGTATAGGTTAAGCTGACTCACTTGCTTGTCTGACACTCGCTTATCAACCACGTTAAGCTATAACGTATTTGATAAGCGAGTTGACCAGACAAGTGAGTTGATCACTCTTATTTTTGCCTTAAATCCGGTTTTTAAAAAAACCTTTAAAAATTCAAATTAAGCTTAAAATAGCTATAAGCATTATAGCTTATATATAAGTCTTAAAATAAGCTATATTAGTTTTCTTAGGTTTTTTAAAAAATTATATATAGCTATAAACCTTAAAACCTATTTATACTGTATTTTACACTGTATAATTAAGCATTTCTATATAAAGTAAAAGAGCTAAAAATCTTTAAAAAATAGTATTTAATAAGTTTAACTATACTATTAGTAAAAATATTTTTATTAGATTTTTAACTATTTTATTTATAGCTTAAGAATGCTATAGGGTAGGCTATTTATAGTTATACAGTGCGGTGATCAACTCACTTGTTTGGTCAACTCGCTTATCAAACACGTTATTAAATTTTATATATTTCTAAAAAAATTTCTATATAGCTCTAAACCTTAGAGTCTATTTATACTGTATAATATACTGTGTTTTAAGGTTTTCTATGTGACGGTTGGGTTTCCAAACAGGTAAACTAGTCCGTACTAGGTTTATGTTTGCAGATAACGTAGGGCGTGATGCTGAGCGATGCGAAGTGTCACGTCTCTTAATGATCAAGTAATGCGGTTTAGGCTTATTGATGTAAAGATGCTTTATTGATAGCTGGTGAGCTAAGTTCTATCTACTGCTAAATGAATGTGTATATATACTGAGAGATATGCGAGTCGAACGTGGTCGGTTCGACTCTGTCCGTCTTCCTTCGTCATGAAAGTCGAATGGCGTGCGTTCGACTTGTTACAGGGTAGGTAGCTGTTGATTGGAAGAAAAAGTGGGGCGCTCATTCACGTGCGTCAGAATGTGTTGGGTCGTAACATTCTATATAAAATAAAATAATTAAAAGTCTTTAAAAAGTCCTTTCTTATATAGTTAACTATACTATTTTAGGAAATAACTTTTTCTAGACTTTTAGCTATTTTATTTAAGTCTTACAATACTATAGGGTAAGTGACTCTAAGCTGCACAGTATGCTGTCTCGCTCGCTTATCGCCTACGTTAATGAGTTTCTTGCTTTATTAATCGGAAATAGTTCTATAAGGAGTAATTGAAAAGTGTCAGACATTACGTGTATTCGGTTCATTGATGTGAATTGGTGTATTCATGTTGTGTTCTGCTGAAATCTGCCCCTTGGAGGTTTTACCATTTCGGCTGTAATCTTAAAGTATCCCTGCTTGCACGTGAGGCCCCAGCACCTGTTCAACAAAAAGCTGGAACTTTGTGGAGGTTTATTTGTACCATCCGCCACCACTTAAAGAATCACACTACTTAAAGCATAGCACAAAAAAGCATCGCCCCATACAAAATCAAATAACGTACATGATAAGCTTGCGTGACAAACAAGCTTGCGTGACAAAAATTTCAGCCTTCAAAAATTAAAAACACCATAAAAATACAGCAAACCGCTGAATCAATTGAAACTAATCGCTGTGTTCACCATCAGAAACTGTAACAACTATCTGACACCTTCTTGCATTATGACCGGTCTTGCCGCATGTTCCACAGCGCCTTTCCTTCGCTCGTGCCGACCCTTCTTGGCCACCACCTCTTGACGATTCGGCCACTACCTGCGTACCACCATCTATCTGATCAATTGCTCGCCTTCCTTCCTCTACTGTCATTGCCCCTCCTTTCTGTAGTCGGGTTCTTTTCGCCCTTCGCCGCTGGCTCAGTATCTCATTTGCTTGCCGAAGATGTTGAACCTCAGCTGTCAATAAGGCAACCTTGTGCATTACTGCCTTAGTTCCTTTGGAAAATGACTTTAATGCTTCCAAAATTGACTCTAGAGAGCTACTCTGGTGCCGTCTGATGCGTCTCTCGAGGTATTCAGATTGTGATCCGGCCTCGAGCACGGTCTTTGGGGTCTTTGAGACCCAAGCTGCCGAGGAGCCAGCCTCCTCCTCAACCGGCGTAGGGGTCCGTAGCTGCACATCAAGCTTTGATACCACACTTTCCGGGTCAAGAGGAACAAGCCCAGCCCCTTTGAACGCTGCCTTGATATTTTCCTCTGTCATGGTGGCCTGGTAGGCAGCATGAAAGGCTGGAAAGAACTCAGTCTTGGAAACGTGAGTTATGAAGCATCGGATTAGATGCTCGATCTCTCTACCATAAGCCTGCTTGAGTACAGAAAATCATCCTACATCAAGAGGCTGGAGCAGATGAGATGAATGAGGTGGCATGCAAAGCGTGATGATCTTATTTGCCTTGCAATATCTCTCAAAATCGACAGAATGGTTACTCTCGTGCCCGTCGAGGATTAGAAGACGATAGCGATTTTTTGATCCCTTGGTTGTGCACCGGTCAAAGTGCTTTAGCCACTCGAGGCCTTTCTCATTATCAGTCCAACCGTTTTCGCTCGTCGCAATAGCCCAGTTGCCCGGGAGGTTGCTTTCTCGGTACCAGTTGGCGAGGTGATATTGGCCCGCACCTATGATGAACGGCGGGATTGCCTGGCCTTCCGCATTGATCGCCTGAATAACCGTAATCCATTCTCGGTTTCCAGACTGCACTGATTTCGGCCTTCCACGCCTGTCTGTACCCGTAACGACCATTCCGCTTGCAATCATACCCATAAGAAAGCCAGTCTCATCAAAGTTGTAGATTTCATCTGATCGGATGCCGTACTTGGCGATTGTGTTCTCCACAAGCCTAAACCAGTTGCGAATAGCAGTCGCATCTTCGCATTTAGCTCTTCGGTAATCATATTTACGAAAGAAACGCGTCTTGAGCTCTTTGTGCCGCCTCACGAAGTTGGAAGCCCAGCGCTTGCCGACGGGTGACGCGTTGCGGTCGGCGAGCAATCGATTAGCCATTTCTTCAACACCACGCAGTCGTGGGGGAAATCCTCGCGAATCTAAGTCTAAAATGAACTGAACTATGATTTGTTCCTCCAGATCAGACAGTTTGCGTGACTTTGGGACCCAATCGCTTCGAGATTGAATGCCCTTCTGCCGGCGCCATAGGATCATACGGCCAACTTTATAGATCTCTGCAGCCCTCCGAAGCTTTAATTCTGGGTCATTTTGAAGGGCTTGAAGGGCCAGAAGGATTCTGCCCTAAATATTAGGGTCTGGCATATTTTATGGTTGAGAATCAATCGGTTAAATAGAAATGATGTAAGTTGAGGGATTTTTGTCACGCATGCTTGTTTGTCACGCATGCTTATCATGTACGTTATTTGATGTATGCAGAAACCAACCACCTTGTCCATTAAAATAAAGCCATTCGTATTTTCTATAGAGAATTACGTGAATTTTACTCTCTGCGAGGTTTTTTGACCTCCCGACCGCTGCGTGTGCGCTGGCGGTGCTTTGTCACGACCGTAAAGTCCTCACGTTCGTCCTCTGATCCGACACCCACCTCAATCACCGACTCGACCTTCTCATCTACATCTACCTCTATTTCTGCTTCCTTTGTGTCATGAAGAGCTTCCCCAGTCGCTAGAGCCTTTGCTAGAGTCATGAATCGTCGGTTCGGGTTCGGTACCGCCTTCCTTTTCCTCCCGCGCCGCACCTGGGCCATCTGCTCTTCGAGGCCAGCAATCCGTGAATTTTGAACGGCTACCTTTACCTCTAAAGCTTCTATCCCCTTTGCGATCTTACTATACTTCCGCCTGGTCGGTCGAATTCGGTGTTTGACCATTTCCCTCACTTGCCGACTCGTTTTCGGCGTATCATCTGAGTGCAGTTGAGGAGGGCTCGGCGTCTTGAACTCTTCCAGCAGTTTTTCTTTGTCCGGCTGAATTTCCGGATGTGCTAGAGCTTTGTGACGGTTGATAGGCCAGTTTGCAGTAAACCTCCAGCCGGATAAGATAATCTCCTTCCTCATGGCCGCCTCCCTGGCTTTCGCGTATACCCGAACAAAGTTGACTTTGTCAACCGGCGCAGAATCGGTCAAACTAGCCAGGTTTTGGAGTTCTTTCCGATACGCACCTTTGATGACATTAAAAATTGACATTAAAAATCCCATTATCTAATGGCTGCAGACCATGAGAACAATGTGCGGGTAGGTAGCAGCAGTAAACGTTATTCAGAAAGCACGTCGCCATCCACTCGTCCTAACTGCTCGTTAACGACCCTATAGCAGGCGACTCCGCAGCAAAAACACCAAAATACTCACCTGTGCATGGCTACCATGACCGTCAAGGATAATAAGTCTCGCATCCGATGCATCACGAGGCTCCGTTTGTGGTAGATAGACGTCCTTCAACCATTCGAGAGCTATATGGTTGTCGGTCCAGCCATTCGGGGATGTGATGTAGTGCCAGTCCGCTATTAATTCTAATTCGTTAAGGGACCACTGCTTCTGCAGCTCTTTTCCTTTAAAGATAATTCCTGGTTTCAAAGCACGGCCAGTTGCGGTGATAGCCTCAATAAACGAAGTCCAGGTGCGCGACTGAACGCATTTTAATAGGGCCTTCTTCTTTGGGTCGGAACTCCCAATTATGAGGCTATCCAAGCCTTATGGACAACTAATTAGTTATGCCCTATTAAAACCCATAGAGGACTTATAGAGGTCTTACCGAAACCCGCCATTATGCCGCCCTCGTCCACATTAACCGTATTTTCGGGCTTGATCCAGCCATACTCGTTCTCCCGGATATCGAAGTACCAATTGACCGCCTTCGGAGTAACGCCGTCAAATTTGGCGGCTTCTTGACGTTTTCCAAGCTTGGTAGATAGTTCTGAATGACGTTTGACGAACCTAGTGGTCCAGTGCTTGCCCAGTGGCTTGTTATCCCCCTGTTGACGGAGGAGGGCTTCGACGCAGCTTCGAAGTTGGCTATGCGTGAGAGCGTAGCCCAGGGACTCCTGCCGCAGAAGCCAACGAACGAGACGGACCTCCTGGCTCGTAGAAATATGTTGGTGGGGGTGGGTAGACTCTTTCCTGCTCGCTTGACCAGAAAGTCGTCTATAAATGGTCGATCGAGGCACTCCACGTCTCTGGGCCGCCTCAGTCGGCTATAGGCCTCTATCAGTAATATCGAGTATAGCCTCAGCTACGTCGTCTTCGGTATAAACACGCCGAACCATTGTGGCAGGAGTTCCATGAGTAAATTAGGTGATATGCCTACTGGAGTGAATGAAGTCGGATAGGCCGGATCAGGTGAAACTGAAAAGATTTCAAAGGGCTAGAGGACAAGGCCACGAGGCGGAACGGGAAAAATTGAGCTGATATTGAAATTTCATGAAATAAACTATACAGCACAGGTTTTGGCTTGTGAGTATCTTCATTCCTGGCCAAATGCGGTGTAATTGAAAATTCGGATTTTGTATGGGAATATTGAAATTTTGGTGGTCCATTAAGTGGGGGTGTCCATTAAGTGGTCCTGGATGGTAGTACTGACGCAGCATCGTACATGTGGGTGATGGCAGCCTTTGTCTGGTGACACTCTTTGCAGAGTCAGAAACGGTGACCGGAACTGTCTTTCTCGATATCGTATCCGTGCTCCCATACCCATCCTGTCCGCTGCCTTCCGCTGCCTTCTTCTTTGTTTAAGTTGCTGGACAAATACCCTAGGAGGCGATGCCAATCGATGCCTTCGTACCCTAAGTGAGCTGTCGAAGAAATGTCCACATTCGCTTCTGCATTGTCATCGGATCGATTGAAGCTAGTTGCTGTATCGGGGTCGCTGTTGGCTGTAGAGGTTGTTGAAAACAGCGCAGCTGAGATGACAGGATTCGTAGACGGAGCCATTGGGAGCGAGGGTGTGGGGGCAGGTGGCTTCGTCAGGCAAATCGAAACGCGACGGACGCAATAACTTTAAGGTACGCGTTGGTAGGGAGTGGGTCAACCTGGGGTTACAGTACCAACAATGATTGGTCAGTGCTTCTATCCAAATGAATCCAGATATCCAAATAAATTCGGCTCCTGCAATTTGATTTGATTTGAGTTCATTTCGACTCGATTTGATTTGATTTGATTTGAATTTATTTGAATTTATTTGATTTCATTTATTTGTTGACAAGCCTGTACAATCCTAAACTCTTATCTCAATAAGAACAACCAAGTTTCATAAAATATATTTCACCGAGCACTACTGCGCAATATAAACAACACTTAGGGGGCTGGAAGGGCCCAGTGTTAAGTAAGGGGATGCATTATGGGTAGTTAACTATTAGAGATGCCTGGGAATGTCCCATAAGTACTTAGAACAGTATGCACCGATCTCCGAGTCTGCTTACGGTTTAGCCGGTCATCATGGTACATAGCAGGCACATTATTCCATTGAAATGGTAACCTCCTTCAGAACCAATCCAATTGCAGCGACAGATATGAAGCCAAGATCCTTGCTTTTGTTGCTTCGTTGTAACCATAAGACATTGCTACAAGGGTCTGGCCATGGACTGTGCGCCTGTCTCACGTTGACCTGGGACCGCAGGCTAGTATTCCCCACTTGGCGTAATTTGTCACGCCAATGATAACCTCCTCAGGAATCAATTTCGAGGCGCGCAGCGCCTGCCGGATTTTCAAGTGGCCGCCCAGCGCCCCCTAAAACAAGCGTAGGGATGGTCTACAGCAACCTATAAACTCTCATATCTTCCCATGCTTTGATTCACAACTCGCCCCCTCGAACACTCGCACCTTTTTACGGCGTCTGAGCCTTTCGCCACGACGCGATTGGGTGTAACACGAAGCTCGCTCGATAAGGAGGAATTGCTGAGTTGTAGTACAGAACGTCACGAACCAGGCTCGACAATCAGACCAGGCCAGCTGGAGAAGTCAACTCAACCAGGTCTCCCAACCAGGATGGCAGTCACCAGAAGCTCTAGGACGTCTTCCTCTACGTCGTATTCAAAGAATGTCAAACCTTGCGACGTTCACAATCAGCCGCCCGCCAATTTGTTCAAGTCCATCTCCACCGAGCAGGGATCGCGACGATATCCTTTTCGTCATCTAGAACGGAGAAGACCTGGGCAAGACTCTACAGTAGCCAGGCCTACCCCAGCTTCCAAGAAGTTACTGGCCATACCGACAAACTCTGCTGTTGATCTGAGCCAAGCTAGATCACATCGCCACAGCAACTCAGATCTTTCCCAGCATTGCAAGCGATCATTCAAACCCATCGATAACCACCGGGCCAAACGTCGCATGGATAATCTTCAAAAGTTCAACATGGCATGCATACGTTCCGCCAACGAGACTGTGAAGATATGGGAGGGCTGGGTTGCGGCCAATAGGAAGTCGCCATATGAGATGAAGCGCAACGCTGCTCTTGCGACTACAGCCATTCAGACTTTCCATTATTATACTAAGAATTTTGAGGATGTGGCAGGAGATAATAAACCAAAGCTTTACAAGCACAAGACCATTCAGCGGCTAAATGATAGTGTACGAAGGATGCTACCAGGACTTCCGATAGTATGATGATTCATACTTTGGTGCTGGGTCATGTATTTTAGGAAATTTACCTACTAAAATGCGATTTGTGTGTTGGCGGACAATCAGCGGGCAGCTTGCCCATTTTGCCTCTCCATCGCCGTCTCTTACCGTCATAAGACTAGAGCGAGCATAAGTCCTGCCTGTGCTGACCACAGAGATTTCTCTCTTCAACAAGACCAAGAACACCTATTTGATTGTACTGCATAAGTTTAGTTGAAATAGGTTAAAGGACGTCCCATTAAACCGCCGTTGAATACTCGAAGCAGAGCTAGGCTGTCCACTAATTATTTTCTACAACAACGAAAGTAAGCAGACCAGGGCTTAGAGGATAAAGAAGAATACAGTAAGCAGAAAGGATGGCGCAGGAGAAAGCACTAACAAAAGCATATCCAAAAGTCCACCTCCGTATGTATACGTAAAGCAATGCGGGACTTTATCACGTAGAATGCTGGATTGGTTGCCACAGTCAATACAGACTGACACTTATCCTGCTCACGAGATGTTCGCTGCCATATGGGCTCGTTGGCGTAAAGCAAATGAATTAAGGTGGGGAGCTTACAAATTCTTCACGTTGCCCGGCGCAAGGCGGGAATGTTTTCAGAGCCTTCGGGCAGTGACTTGAGAATCATAGTGCTAAGTGAACCAGCGGCCGTTAATAGGCAATAGTCATAAATTTCTAACGGTTTCTCTTCTCACCACCAGCTTTTATAAGTATACGTGCATTCCATGCTACACTGAGGGTCATAGCAACTCAGCGCTGTCAAAGACTGATCGTACCCTGTCTAGTATTCTAGTTCTAGATTTGACCCTTTGTTCCTCTGTTACACATGCGTCTTATCTTTGTATTAGTCGTTCTGCTAAGGAGCTCATTCGCAACTGTTCCATCCTCTCATAGACGTTTCTTCACTCCAGAAGGGTTCATCAAGGTCGACCCAGGAGGGCCCGAGGACATTGAAGTCACCCCCGACAATTTGCTCTCTGAAAGGCTCTCCAAGAATACGAATCCTGTTCTAACAGGCCGTGGCTTAGACTCGCGTGCTTTATCGATAAGACTCGTTAATAATTTCGATAATAGTAGTGTAAAAGCCTATATAACGGGTTTAGACTCCGGCGGCAAGGTCTTTTTCGCCCTCCACGATGGCAAGCTTATTTATCCTGACGCTAGAGGGTCTCGCCTACCTGTCAAGGTCACAGAGGAGGTTGCCATATCTCTACCTGCGAAGGGTGAATCGCTAAGAATTACACTTCCGTCCTTTATTCGTTCTGGTCGTATCTACATTTCGAATGATGACCTGCAATTTTTCGTCGTCGACAGGGATAACGGTAACAGCTTAGTTCAGCCTTCGGTCACAAATCTTCGAGATCCTAACGCAAACGTGAGCTGGGGTTTCGTAGAATTTACTTACATCAGAAATCTTCTCTACGCCAACATAAGCTATGTGGATTTTGTTGGTCTTGTTCTTGGTATGATGCTTGTTGCAAAAGATGGGAGTACCCAAACTACAGCAGGACTCGAAGCAGATGCTGTCAACAAGATCTGTGACGATCTAATTAAACAGAGAAAGCTAGACAATCATAAGTGGACCTCGCTCTGTATTGCAGACACTGCGGGAAAGCCGATCCGAGTATTATCTCCTGGTAATCAGCATGATGTCGATCCCGAGATATTTGGAAGTTATTGGAAAACCTATGTGGACCGTGTTTGGGAGAGATACATCGCTCGGGATCTCATAATAGATACGCAGTCTAAAGCGGGCATGGTCAAATGCAGGATTGTAGATCACAAACTGAAGTGTGACGGACACGAGCGCGGACTCCCTAAACCTGATGATAAAGACATTTGGGGCTGCAACAGTGGACCTTTTGCTATCTCAGAGAACGATAGTATAATTCATACTGCTATTGTTCCACGTTTGTGTGCCGGTCTTGTACGATCTACTTTGTTACTCGATGGCGGGTTTATGCAGCCGAGCTTAGGTCAGACATCACACTACACGGTAAACCCTACTAATCACTATAGCCGGATTGTCCATTCATATGAGGTTGATGGCAGGGGCTATGCATTTTCTTACGACGACGTTAACCCTGATAACGGTGAAGAGGCATCTGGTGTCGTGAGTTCCGACAATGTTCATCTGCTAACTATTCATGCCGGCGGTCCGCTTTCAAACTACTCGTCACGTCAACAAATGAGCCTTTGGCATTTGTCTCTTGGTTCTGAAATATATTTCTGTTAGTTCATTTATAGCAGTTAGACTTACGGTACTCTCCACCGCGCAAGTCACCTACACAGATTCTTCAAGTATCACCAAGGGCCGAATCACCAGAATCACTATTTTTTCAACAAATCTCTTCACCTTTTCCAGGCCCAATCCCTAACCCACCTAGTCCAGGCGATCCGGCGCCATCGGCTGAAGCTCTCTTCGACTTGGTCAATTTGTTCGCGAAAGAAAACGGGTTTGGCATCGTTCGAAGGAATGCCTATTCATATAAAGGACGACGGATAAGATACTCGCTTCAGTGTGATCGATTTGGACAGCCAGGGGCTTCAAAAGGCGCAGGCCTTCGACAACGTAAATCTCGGAAGTGTGGCTGTAAGTGGATGGTAATTGCTGAAGCCCTGGAAGAGGGCAAATGGCTTCTACGACAACATCCAAACTTGGAACACAGCCAGCATAACCATGGACCTAGTATCACATCATCTGCGCACCCCTCCCATAGACGACTCACTACGCCAGTAAGGGCAACCATTGAATTAACAAGTCGTCGAGTCGGCATCCGGGCTCGTGATGGTCGGGCCGTGGTCGAAGAGCAACATCCTGAATCGTCATTTACTCAGAGGGATATCTACAACGCCCGCGCGCTCATCAACCGGGAAAAGCTAAATAGCTACACACCTACTGCGGCATTAATCAAGCTCTTCGACGAGATGGAGATTCCCTATCTTGCCAAGTGGGCTGATGACCAACCAAACCGTCTACTTGGTCTTGTCTGGACGTTTCCTTATTGTATCCAGATGTGGAAGCGGTTCCCTGAGGTCATAAGCTTTGACAACACATACAATACTAATCGATTCAAGCTTCCCTTATTCCAAGCCACTGGTCAGACCTGTCTTGGGACTGTATTCAACGCAGCCTTCGGCCTGATCGACAATGAGAGAAGAGAAGGCTTCCAATTCCTCGCTGAGAGCATTCGCCCGCTTATAGGCCAGCACTCTATTAGGCAACCTGATGTCATTATCACCGACTTCGACGACTCTATGAAGGCCGCCCTCAATGATCAGTTTCCTGATGTGCAGCAACAACTTTGCATCTATCACATTAACTCGAATGTCCTGCTTAAATCGAAGCAGAAGTGGGCTAAGAAACGGAAGAGCAGTAGTAGCCCTGACGCCAGTGACTGGGAGGATTCAGCCCCTCAGACACAGGCTGAGCTCAGACTTACGGACAAACAGCTGGTCCACGCGCTTACCGGTGACGAGATTCCTCACACCTACCGAGGGGTTCTTATGATGTGGAAGCGTGTACTCTTTGCTGAAACAGAGGAGGCCCACGAGAAGGCGTGGAGAGACCTTTGCAAGAAGTTTGATGACCAAAGAGCCATCCTACGCTATCTCCATGGGACCTATCTGCCGGTTAGGGCCCAGTAGGCACGCTGCTTCCTCCGCAAGCATTGCAACTTTGGTATCCGCGTCACCTCCGGAACAGAGGCAAGCAACAACAACATCAAGAGCTATCTCTTGAACGGCATGAGCCACTTGTATCGACTCGTCGAAGCAATGCAGGACATGATGAAAGATCAAGAACGTGACTTCAAGGATGCCTGCGCACAGGATGAGGTTCTTACTGCCCGTAAATACCTAGGATCAAGTGGAGACTACCTAGGTGATCTACCAACAGTAATTTCATCGAAGGCGCTTGGGTTGACCAACAAGCAATATCGTATTGCTCGTAAGGCGATGCCTACCGGGAAGAGTCCCTTTCCAGAGCCTCTCTCAGACTGTAACGATGACTGCTCGGTTTCTGTCGAGCTTGGGGTCCCTTGTTGTCATAAAGTCTATGCGAAGCTGGGATCTGCAACGTCTTTCACTAGATATGATGTCCATCCACATTGGCGACTACGAGATTCATCATCCCAAGATCCATACCGACGGATTCTTGATCCTAGGATTGCCACTGCTCTACGTGGCAGACCCAAGAATACCGCGCAGCCTGTGCCTTCGAGAATGGCCGTTGGCGGGAGCAGCCAAAACGTCAGTCAACTGGCCAGCCTAGCAGCAAGACAGCCAGCAGGCCGTAAGCGAGGTCGGCCGCCGCGAATCGTCAATAAATCTACACTCACCAGGGTCTCGTTGGAAGCAAGCCAGCATAATAACACGCAGGCCAATAGTAATGTAAGCAGCATACCGACTCAGTGTCAGACACGAAGTCACTCAGACACCCTCGGATCTGGACGAACAACAGGAGTCCGTGCTAGCGGTCGGAGGACACAACCTAGCATCCGGAGGACGAGGAGTCAATGGGAGCTAGTTGACAGCGATGAAAATATACTTCCTTCTATAGTAGTCAGAGAGTAGAGCGTTAGACATGTTTCCTGAGCAATAAACAGAGCAAGAAATTTTCCATTCAAAACGAGACTTCTTGAGACATCCTACTTTGCCAAGATCTTGAGCACTGGGAGAGCTTGAGGTAAGAATAAGGTCATGTTATTAGAGCTGGTCACGCTGGGTTCGTCAGGAAGTATTTATGGGTCCGCGAAGAACTGACCAATTGAATGTTATAAAGTCATGCCGCTGTAAGGTCATGCCTCTGTATCAAAACCGTCATGCCGCTCTATCAATTCCCATTTATATATATATTCCTTATTAACCTATCTCTTTCTCTCGTGCCTAGGTCAATTAACTAGCTTGGAAGGATAACAGCCTTGTGCTCTTTCTTGTAACCCTCTTCCAAGGCGATACGCGTACCGATAAGAAGAGGAATAAGCCATCCGTAGAGCACCTACAAGCCCGGCCAATACAGCACTTTTTTGGTGAGGAGACCACTAAATTCATTCCAATCCCGCCAGCTGCTGCTGCTTATGACGATGAAATGAACCACGTTGACCGAGGTGACCAATTGAATCACACACAAGCTATGATCACCCCTATGCCGGGGGGCTTGGCAGGCACTTACATGGACCTTCCTCCTTGATGTTGCACTTACTAACAGCTATATCCTTCAACTACATGGTCCCCAGCCAAAATGGGAGAGATGTAGGCCACAGGAGGATTGGCGGAAGTACATTTCAAACACCTTATTCAACAAATATATCAAGTAAGTCAAGCAAAAAAGAGATATCGGTTAGGGACTGAAGAGTACATCAATGATCAAGAAACACGGCAAAAACACATAGACAGGAACATCAACTATGTCTACCAAGGCCGTAAGGCAAGGTGTCTAGCCTGCCTTGTCTTCCGACAAGGGCAAATAAGGTCAAAACGGCCAAAACGGCACTCTTTCAGTGAAATCAGCGGTAATACAAGAAGCAGGTGCAAGGCAAACAGACTAGGTACGGCTGTAAGGTGTGTGATGTAGCGATTTGTGACGATGGAAATTGTTGGTACTTTTATCACCGCGTAGATTAGGTGGCGGTAGAAGTACCTTCTATTCTGTGCATTTTAAATGGCTACACCCCCTCGTCATGACCGCATTGGAGCCTTATGACCTCTTAGGAGATAGTAGATCCCTGTAAAAATTAGGTAGCCTAATATTATTAGGGTTTCTGGGAGTAATTAAGTGGCGGTCCTAGCACGTAAGAGCTTTTAAGCCTAACCTCCTCACGGGGGGAAGAAAATACCGAACTCGCTCACGCCAAAGTTCGCAGATATCGAGTTCGGTGTTTTCTTTCCCTCCTAGCCTCCGTACTATCTACATATAACCAGGGATAGGCTACTGAACCAATGTGATAAAAATGTGATAAACTCTAAACTGCACTAGAGCTAGCGAGAATCCTCCTGATCCGTTGTTAGTGGAGACGCGTTGAGGGTTCTGAGCTAACCGGACAGGGCTAGACTCGGATGACCACTGAGAGAATGAGACAAGAAGAAGGATGGGTTCAGTACCAAACGGGAGGGAAGAAATTATAGAAGAGCAACATACCCCCATCCATTCCGACCCATTAGCTCGATAAGTTTGACTCGACAACGTCGGAACCGCGAATATAATTCCTGCAGCAAATCGATCAGCGAAGGCCTAACTACCGACTTTTTTTTTCTTTTCCATTTCTCACTTTCTTTCTTTTATTTTTCACTCTCGTTACAACAAATGGCTTACGCAACGGACAATGGGCACGGCTCAAGTTCGACGAGAAGTGGTGGCAGGTCCACTGACTCCCTAGTTCTGCAGTCATCAGTCATGATAAGGCCCCTTGCGCAAACCTCGATGTCGGCACTCACCGCCGCCTCCTCGTCGAACTATGCGCCTAGCGTGTCTAGTGACAGCCAAATCCAAAGCCAGAGCGGGGGTATCCCTGGCACACCCGTGAGCGGACGCTCACGTCGCTCAGGCGGATGGGACCGGCAAACGCTTTCCCCGACAGCGGCTGCAAGAGCCGGAGTTGATGATGTGGGAATTCCATGAGCCAAATTGCGATTCGATGGCGTTTTGACTGTTGAGAAATAGCTTACGATTGAAGACCATGCCGTTGATCAGCCAAGCAGTCTTCGGCCCAAGGAGGATCTAGATGACTCTTCTGATTCTTCAGATGAATACATGACGAGTTATCGGCCTTTGGAACGGTAAGAATTACCCATTATGCTGCTATTAGTTCAGTATCACTTCATTAGCTGCGAATATCACCTACCATACTGGTAGATTGGCTGATTGGTTCATCTGTTTGCTCATGCTGACTTGGCAAAGTAGTTCCACTCGGGTCAGTGGGTCACGTTCCAAACGTTTCTTTCAATCTTTCGTCAAGAAGTTCAACAAATCCTCTGTTCGTCCGTCTCCCAGTTCTGACAGGCCATTGGCATCCGAGAATTAATCAAACAATTCACAGGTTACGGCTTGCTGCCAAACAGCCAGGTATATTCCCGTCTCACCCATCAATCATACTATTCGATAGCACGCATCTTAATTACTCGTGTGCTAATGCGCTTTCGTTTTAGCAAGAACAAATCAGAAATGGTATGGGTTGAGGCCCCGGGCGCGTCACCCCCTCGCTACCCTTTAGCTTGTGTGCTTGCTGACAGATTGCGCCAGTCATTCAGCACACCGTCATCATCGATGTCTTCGAAGGGCAGCTTCATTTAGCACCTATCTCATCAAAGCCGAGGCGGGTCCTTGATGTTGGCACTGGCCCTGGAGCATGGGCATTGGTAAGTTCTTATCATTGAACGAATGTAATGATTTGCATCATTTACTGACATTTGCCATTTTGCCGTATTTAGGAATTTGGCAAGTCTTTTTTTTTTTCTTCCCCGTTCATGTCCTTCTGTGCCATGGCCATTGAAGCTAACAATCGTGGCCTTGGTTGGTAGCCCAAAAGCACCCTTACTGTTCCGTTCTAGCCGTGGACATTGATCCGGTCCAGCCGCCTTATACCAGATCTAACTGTAGCTTTATCGCAATGGATATTACGCATGATTGGGACTTCACCGGCGGCGGTAACTTCGATTTTATTCACATTCGACAACTTGGCGATATTCAGGATAAAAAGAAGTTAGTCCAATCGACTTTTGACAACCTGGAGCCTGGAGGATGGGTCGAATTTACGGAATGGATCGCAATTCTACAGTCACCAAATCATTCATTGGACGGCACCGCATTCCGCAAATGGAATGATCTGCTAGAGCAAGGAATGCGCAGTTTTGGTACAACGCTGTACTACCCGAATAAATTCAAGCCATTGCTACAGGAAACAGGCTTTGAGCATATCATTGAGACCAGAAACGGCGCGCCGACAAATGCGTGCTATCCTGGGAAAAGGTTGCAGCGCATAGGCCATCTAATGACGCAGAACTGGCTGCTTGTTCTTGAGCCATTAACAATGCCTGTTTTTACGCAAGCGTTAGGCTGGTCTCCGGATCAAGTCAAGTCGTTTCTGGTTGATGTACGGAAAGAGATTGGCAACACACAATACCATTCCTTCATGACGCTGTGAGTACCATCCGCCCCCTCCATCTGAGAACTTATCAAAAACTCTTATGCTTACAATTGCGATCCAGAATAACTATTTGCGCCCAAAAGCCGTTAAATAGTTCATCCACGTCGTCAAAGTCGGCCTCAGCTTCAGCCTCCGCATCCGAATCTTCTCTTCCCACGATAAAGTAGGTCCTCCGGTTTGACCAGACGCACTTTGAACACGACCCGCGAGGTTGCCTTCACGAAAAGGTCACTTGCGAAGCTGGCCCTGATGTAATCAATAACCAGCAGCATATGGTTCGCGATACTTGGCACAGAATGGGGAGCCCTGTCCCCTCTCCAAGGATGGATCGGGCTGGCTTGTTGCAGTGACATCCGTGGGACGTCTAGGTTACGATGTTTTTCTGGTTCTTTTGCCAGGGAGGTTTTGATAATTGGATGATATCAAGAAACTATGGGGTCTAGTTCATAGACCCTTTGTTGGGTCTGAATGGTATGTTTTTGGTGTTATATTGCTTCTTTTGAGCACGAATGCTGTGAGGAACCCGGGCGCAGATGGGGAATTTAGGGTCGCCCTCCTACTCTTTCCTGAAAAATGTTACTCTTGAAGCACTGTCCCACAAAAAGGGCCTTAGAATAGATGAATAAAGCTATGCTAAGATTATCGGAAGGGATAATGTCCTCCAGAAAGCAAAGAGTGTATACAGTTGATGTTCCTCTCAAACATCCTAACAAAGTTATACCGGTATATGCTGATCGACCCAGGCCTTGGCAAGTTTTTCCTCGTACGGTTCAAGCCAAGTCTTCTTTATATATACAACCTCTTTAGAATGATTTGGAAGATACTTTTTTTTATATGCTGCCACGCGGTTATTAAAATTGCCTCGGTAGGTGACTGCATAATAGAATGCCAAAAGTTATAGAAATCTGCCCAACCATCCGGTTTGGACCCCGTTTTCATGGCTCCCGATGCATTAGAGGCAGCGCCAGCAGCTAGTTTCTCCTGTAGCGTGAAAATTGGAAGGCAACATGCAAGCACTGCTTTGTTTGTTCAGTCCGAAGGACTTCTATTACGACGATAACTTGAAAGCATAATGTCTCAGGGTAGGCATGATCATCACGGCCTCAGGAAACAACAGTATTACCGTAGTAATCTACCTATATGCTTTCAGTAACTCTGCGGGATGGAATACCCCGCACAAGTAACAACTGAAGAACAATCAAAAAAAAAAACATTTTGCTGCTGCTCATCATATTCACTTTAACCCTTTAAGCACCCTAAGTGCGACAATGATACTGGCAAAAACGCATTAACCAAGAGCGCTGAGTGGAATGGATGCCGGCATCAGGTTTTTAGGTCCAATGGAATCATATAAATAGGGGATACAACGCCCAAAATTTCCAAATTGAGTTTTCGGCGCACCTTTCGTAATACAAAAGATGCTTCCTATTTGTGGTGACAGGGAATCAGCACCGGGGGTCCTGGAAAGTTGTAGAGGGCGCACGGACCGCAAAAATTGGTATTGGATGCTAGTACCAGTGGTATTTGGTACAGTAGTACAGTAGGGCCTGGGCCGTAGATCAGCGGGGACAACGGCTCACGATCTTTACAAGCATTTAAAGACAGCACGATACTCTGGCAAGCTACCTAGGTTAAATTACATCCCATGTTGTTTCCATTTCGTTCCTATCTCGTGAGCATTCTTGATCTTCTACCCTCACAGTTACATCAGTCACCGTCTTGAT
Organism: Fusarium oxysporum Fo47; assembly: GCF_013085055.1. Taxonomy (NCBI): domain Eukaryota; kingdom Fungi; phylum Ascomycota; class Sordariomycetes; order Hypocreales; family Nectriaceae; genus Fusarium; species Fusarium oxysporum. The sequence goes on from NC_072846.1 coordinate 3,131,849, forward strand.
ACCTTTATCCACGTGCCCAAGCTCCACAAATTCTGTCGTCGAGTCACCGCCTGAGACGATAGCTCTTGCACTCGCGCCGTCACTTTCAGGATCAGGATCAACTGCACTAAGCTGCCTGATGTATCTACTTGCACCAGGCCGAGTTCCTGTCTCGGTACCTCGAGGAGTCGGCTTGTTGGTACTATCGAGATGACTTCGGAGACCGACCTTGTAGGAAACAAGGCGAAGCAGAGGCTGAAGAGCAGGAAAGCTGCCACACCAGAGTCCAACATGCAATTCAAGCGTCACCCAAGCGGCAACTCGAGCCATTTTGTAAGTCCTGTAATTATAGGGTTAGCGGCTAATAATGGGAGCAGAACAACCAAAGCAGGCAACGCACGTGTCAACGCCAAAGTCAGTAGTTATCATGAAGCCAAGTCGAAGAATTCCCATAACGATGGCAGCCAAACCGACACAGAAGACGAGAATAACTTTTATCGCCTTGGAACCAAACGTCATATTTTTGTGGATGACCCAGATTGGCAGCCCGAATAGCGCGGCATCGATCAAAATCCCGATGAAAGCATCCGCCCACATTAAATGAGCTTCCGATTTTTGGCTGACACAATTTCTATCAGGATTCATGCCGTCAAAGAGGTCGCTGAGACAGTATTAGAGAATAAACTGAACAAACTGACAGAAACAGGCACACGTACCCGATAGGTTTGCACTCTAGGAGGAAGAAGATGAATGCTGCCAGAGTGATCGAAACGATGACAACGCCGATACCCCATACGCACCGTATAAAGACACCTATCGGTATTTCAACCGTCAGGTTGTGCGAGCAGGGCACAGGATGGGATACGTACGATCTCGACCTAGACGAGGAATGAAAACCAGAATCGACAGGCGAATTAAGCCAGACGCCAGGAAAAACAGCATTTGTGCAACAGGTAAAAGCTTGGGTCGCCTTTATTAGTCTGGAACAAGAAATGAACCGGTCATGGTTGGTTGGAATAAGCGCATACCTCGAAAAAGGCCTTTAGCTGTGCAGGAGAGAGTGTGCTCATCATAGATCCTGATCCATTTTGTACTTGGGCGATCTCGAGGGAAGATATAGCGACAGTCAAGGCCTGAAATCACAAACATGTCAACAATGACGCAGTGGGGAAAGTTCGCAGGGAGTCTCACGAAGCCAAGTAACGCCAGCATGTCATCAACCCCAAGAGCCCTGGCCATGAAGCCGCGAGCGTACAGACGCCCGATCATGACAATGGATGAGAGCACGATAAGGCATACATTCAGGTACAAGAGAACCGGGCCTTGGGATTTAGCATCATTGTCCAAACCGCTTGCCATGTTCCGTGTTGGCGCAATGTAGCGACACTCCAGTTAGTTGGTGCGGCAGAGGGGTATATGCGTATGTCGCAGTCTAGGCTGCCTTATGTTCGTGCTTTTACAGTAGAGAAAATTAACTATAACCGTTGAAGAGACATGCATGTCTCTTAAGGGCCCCAGAGTGGCATCCCATAGCACCCGAAGTCCTTCGTAGGATAGTTGACTGTCTGCAGCCACTTTCCAAATAATACGACCTTATCTCGCTAGCAGCTACATACAAGGAGAATGGACAGCAGAGTGGCCAAGGGAGGATAACCCACCCACTCAATCAATTCATGGATGGCCCAAGCCAGTTGGTTCGGAACGAGGGGAACTTCCGCGGGCCGCCCTCCCCAGAGGAATTTGCCTCTAGTGTGAACCTCCACTTTCTGGCAGGGATAAATAGCTCGAACCCTGAATGACAACGGCGTCCCGATAGGATTGAGAGTATTGCACACCGGCTTAGTCAAACTTTTGAGTTTGTGTGGCTAATTGGTGGTATTAGACGAGTAGGTACGTGCGCACTAATCGTTCACAACAAAACGACCCGCCAAGCGAGAAAGATGAGTAGCAAGTACAGAAGAAGCCTCTAGAAGTCTGTGAAGCTTTCTTACGGTAGCCCTAGCAAGTGTTGATGGGCTACCGATTGGACAGGCGTTTTAAAACTTTCCCTGACTCGTGTCGTGGTCTGAGGCTTGTGCTAGTCAGCGCCTCGATGACAGTTGGTGGAGATTGGAACTCACATGTCAATCGAATAACTCTAAAACGTAAACCACAGGCAGACAATCTGGGGGGACAACAAATGAAAAATACATTAAGGGAGAAAATAAATACGTTGAAAGAGTCTATTAACAGGAACTGGGAAATATAAGTTGTTGTGATCGAACTAATCAGTAGTCCAAAGAGGCCAGAGCGAGCGACGCGAAGAGGTCCCAATCCATCGGATCGACGTCGATAACTAGGCATGAGACACAGACCATCGTATCTTTACGTTATTGGTGAGCGACTGAATAATGTCTCTTGCGGAGAGGGCGGTCGGGCATGTGGAGGAGAAGGACTGGAAAGGGCCTCGGCGCCCCTGAGCGAGTCAAACGCCCGCGGCACCATAGGGCTCAGTGAGTTGGCGGAGACGTACGCGACGACCCTCAGCGTCACGTTCCAGAGCGGCTGCAGGACCTCTGACCAGTCGTAGAGAACGTCGGACATGGAGCAGACGACGAAGACAGTTTCAACGGTTACGACTGCGTGGTCAAAGGCGCTAGAAATATGCAGCTCTACGTGCGGCTGCCATAGAGTTTCGCCGTTGGAGTGGATGTGGCGGGGACGGAAGAAAGGACGCTGGATCAGTATGTACAGTGACGAACCAAAAGTTCCCGACACACCCCGCACCTTAGCGCGTTTTCATCCACAACAACAATATCCCCCATCAACTTCAACACGCGATTACTCTATCAGTTATGCCTCGATACAGGCGAGGGCTACATCATTCGCCTCACAAGAGGACAATATGCCACCCTTACCACGAAGCCATTCAGACTTAATCAATCATCCAATGGGAATTCTATTTGAGGAAGCAGAAACAGCGCATCTTAGGAGTCATGACGAGATGGAATCATGGACTGAAATTCCTCGAGACGACCCTCGAACGAAAGGAAACCAAATTCTAGACTTCATGTGGGTCTACGTATACAAGTTTGACAAGCACGGCCGCTTTCAGAAGTGCAAGGCGCGTCTGGTAGTAAGGGGCGACCAGCAAGCTAGGTCAATTCACGGGGAGACCTATGCGGCAACCCTTGCGGGACGATCCTTCAGAACGTTGATGGCCATCGCCGCACGCTTCGATTTGGAATTGATCTGCAACGCCGAAAAGTTCAAGGAGACTGAAGTCATAGAGAGAGGCAATCAGAAACTCCGCGTGAGCACGAGACCTCATGAGGGTCAAGGCATGGCAGATTACCTCTTCGATTTTGTTCTACTCGCTGATGAAGCGGTCTTGAAGGATATAGAAAGAGGTGAATACGTTGTTAAGGCTGTCTCGTTGCGATGGAATGATGACTTGGGGTGGGGATGGGTGAGGATCCCAACAGGCTATTTGTTAGAGTTATGGACATAACTCATGTGGAATGATGACCGGACGGAGAACTGTCCCTGCTTTGACGGATCTGAAGAAGATCTCGCGCACCAGATCTGGCCTGGGGGTACGGCACTTCACTACACTGGAGACTGTTCGGAGGTTCGCTCATGGCGGCACTACAGTAACCAAAATGAAATGTACTAAGGAAGCATATAAAAGCAATAACAATGGTATCAAGGCACGATATGAACATCTATTGGGGCCAGCTACCGAGGCGCCTCAGTATGAGAAGCTCCAGTGGATCTATATAATGCCTAACCACTCCGAACCAAAGGCTTATATACAGTAGCCCAGAGCCCATTACCTTAACCCTTATAGCCTCTATAGCTATTGTCTATTTATTCAATACATTGCTAAAGTAAAACTACTAACTAATTAATAAACTTAATTAAAAGTGTTTATAAACTATTAATAATTATTAAGCTTTAGATTATATTATTTACATTAAAACGTAATAATAAAGGGCGCTTTTATATATATTATGACCTACTAAGAGTTGCCTAGTTATAATTTCACAGCTCTTTACCATACTATATGTTAGAGATGTTTAACTATGCTGTTCTTGGAGCTCGGGGCATGAGGTAGTAGTAGCCGCGCCTTTAAAGAGAGTGGAGAAGTAGATGTTGAGATTGATACTAAAGATTAATATATCAGCTCAAAGCCTTTCGAATGAGTTCATGATGACCCTAGCGGGGTATTTGGATGACCGCAAATCAATACCTCAAGGACTTTATAATGAGCTTGCTTGCTATTTGTAAAGGAGAATATAGAGGGTTTATATTTCAGAGGCTGGTTCATTATTTGGAATTCCACAACCGTGAAAACCTTCACCGCCATGCCTGCCATCTAACTCATCACCCACTTGAGTTCGTACCCATCTTCACTCTGGAACCCAGCCCATCCACTAGGCTCACTACTGCCCAAAAACCGATTATCGCTCTCCAGCAGCGCCGCTTCGCCAATCCCTAGGTCCTGGGGGTCCCACTGGAACGGAGGGCAGCTATCAAGTTTCCAGTCGAGCGGCCCAGCCCCCTGCATCTGCTCGTGCTGTGTTGGGAAGCTCTGCCACAGCGCGCTGAGGTTGTCGTTTGATCCACATGTGCTGTCGACGTTGCTGAATGGCTGGCACAACATTATTAGGAGCTTTAGGGACAGGCTGGCGTGGTCGGCATCGGCGGTCGACGGAATTCCGAAAATGTAGGCGAGGGACAACGGGTTTGAAGGGCTGCTAATACTGGTTGAGGGGCGGATGTAAGATGCCAGTTTGTCGTGGATAGGGACGAGGCAGTTCTGAAATTTGAGAGCTACTGGGTCCACGGTGCCGCAGAAGGAGACTATGTCGAGACAGATGCGGGCTTGGGCGAGGTCGTCTTCCCAGAATGAGCGAGGGAAGAGGTGTACTTGCTTTTGCGCAACGGAGTGGAGGAGCACAACGCAAGAGGTATATGCTTGGAAGCTACCGAGGAAAATATTAGGATCAATTAAATGGACTAATGCGGAGACGGTTGCAGCTTACATAACAAGCCAGCATCTTTTGAATATTCCCGCTTCTGCTCGCAAGAGGCTTAATATCCGGGACGAGTGTGTTGCTGCAGTAACACCCTGATCCACATGGTTGAGAAACGTATTCTCAATGGGCTTCCATAGAATGCTGTACCCATGGCCAATACCGGAATGCTGAACGAACTGTGAGGCAATGCGGCGATAGAGAAGCATTGTGGCTCCGAGAAAGAGTAAGTGAGTAGCTAAGATGCTTCGGCGGACTTCAACCGAAAGATCTTCGCGGTAGAGATTAGGGAGATGCATTTGCCTAGGGAGCTGATTGTGCCAGTCCTGAAGGTCTTTATTTATGGAAGCTATGGCTTGGCTGGGCAGCTCCTTAAAGGACAGATGCATCCGCAGAATATCCGCGTTTAGAAGGGAGATCTTGGTCATCTCCGTCTGGACAACTGTGGCACCCCGTAAGAAAGGTAATAGAAATGGTCCATGAATCAGCTTACTGTGGCTAATATCGGATGCATGATCGACTTCCACGTCCACCAACTGTACTGGTGTCAGCTTTAGCTGGGTATGAAAGAAATGTCTAGGTTCAAATACCGGAACTACTTCCCGGAAAGATATCTCACTGCCCGAGATATACCCAAGAGTTGAAGAAAGCCAGCTTAAACAAAGTTAGCTCATGTCAGTGGATCAAGTCAGATCAGCTTGCCTTGAAAAGAACAGTAATGTTCTCCAAGTCCTTCGATAGTCAACCCATTCCTCTGGGGATAGACCAGGATAGTGGTAGCATTTGTCAATTAGGTTATGTTTCTTTGACATGTTCAGACCAATTTCTGTGCAAACAGAGTTAGACTTATCGAAAGAAATGAGACCTCGCAAGGGAAACTGAGGTGACGAACCAATGTAAGCAAGTGAAACAGTCGCCTTATTCATGATGTTGTACATAGCCAGCAGCGCGCAGACCTTGATTGCGTCGAGTGGCTGCTCCTCCATGAAGCTCCCAAAGAATTGCCTTGCCAAGTCATAGAAAACGCCTTCTATAGCGACCTCAAAGTCACCGGCGTTGTACTGGACACCAACAGCTGCAACTGCGGCGAGACAGCAAATGGCAGTCTTCTGCCTTGGTATGGGACAGCCATCTCTTCCAAATACATCCTTGTAGTAGCCTGAAACCTGTTCACGGGAAAAGACATGAAATAGTTTGCCACTGGAGCTGAAAAAGCTTTCAACTGCGGCTTGTGTAGTAGAGGCGCTGGGGATGAAGACGGTTATCAGGAACGCCGATGCATCTGCTGTTAGTTCTCTCAGTGCCGGGGAGAGAGTGGGGACATCGGCCTTTCCCAGCGTATCATCCCCGACCTGCGGTTCCTGTAGGAGAGGGGCATTTGTGCTATTCTGCGCTGGAGTAACTGACCCGAGAGATTGTTCCTCAAACCCAATCGTGGAGCTCGAGAGACTACTGACGCTTGGGCTGATGCTGGTGGAGCTGCTGACCTCAAGTGGCGACATATCATCTTTAAAATCAAGCAAGGTGCGGACGTCGTCGGCACAGCGTATTTGTTGTAGCAAACGGTCCGCTTCGTCGCCAGGTTTGGCCTGCAATGCAAAGAAGAGCTTCTCCAATGCATGCAGGCGCGATTTCAGAGCGGCTTTTCTCGAGTGGCCCTGTTGCGACTCATAGTGGCAGGACCGTCCCTTGGCAATACAGGTATCACACTGTGGTCGGCGGCCATCGCACTAGACAGGCACCAGTTAAACCCGTAATTGTGAACGAAGATGAGAGTACTAACCTTCACTCTCCTCTGGCGACAATCCTGGCAGGCCTGCTGCACGCTGCGGATTCTCTTGCCAAGCCTCTCGCAGGAGCCCTCAGCACCGCCAAACCCCACGAAATTATGGGCCTGTAACGGCTGCTGAGCAGCTGGCTGGACTGCGGGGAACAACAACGAAACCATGGCGGCTCATCACAATATACTTGGAACTGGGCCTGGTTGGGTATTCAGTCTTTTGGAAGTCCACTGCCGTAAGCGATGTTGGAAAATCCGGGGATCCCCCTTCCCTTCAGGATTCAGACTAACAGTCTGAAAGTCCTAGATTTAAAGTTTAAAGTCCTAGATGAAATCATTTAGAGATAAAAACCTGAGAAGAACTCTCATCTCACTAATGAACAATCAAGTTTCATAAAATATATATTTTCACCCAGCACTACTGCGCAATATAAACAACAAGCGAAGGAGAAATGTTTTATTAGTTCAGGATATCAATGCGGGTCAAAAGGATTTTAGTCATCGTTTACATTTTCCCTAGCCTTGACAGGACAGAACTTTCCTCCTTAACACATGTTTGCAAAGAAGAAAGGGTTTTGACTCGTGCAGCATGGCTTGAACAGTTAGCGGCTGACGTGGGCGGAAGTGTCACTGAGCGCAGATGGCGTTTTTAGCGTTTGTAAAGACAACGAATAACGTCCAGGGCTAACAGAAGCTGACACCTCCCCGGATAGTTCAAAAGAAAGTTTAAGTACTGCCATGGCTACCTATTGTTACGTCGCTTAAAGTGCCATTATGGTTTGATGGCTAGGTAGATATGCGCCGCTAACCCCTGCACCACAATTCTAGTTCCTCTTTACCTGTGAGGCATTTCCACGATAGGGGTTCAGCCAAAGTAGTGCCGATGCGGTAGGGATTTGCAACAGTGGCACACATGTTACACCCGTTGACGAGTCGGTATATGACTCAAAGGGGAGGCACGGTTGGTCAGGGCTGGGTATCAGGGGCTACGCTTGCCAAGGGCCTCGAAGGCACCATACTTGGTGAGTATCTCGAAAGAGCCATGTCCGCCAAGAACCGCTGGCGTCGAGAAGCAATCCAATTGCCTTAGATTGAGCACTATAGATCTCTGCAGCGCGTCGGATCTTTAATTTCGGGGATCATTTTGATGAGCTTGGAGGGCACGAAGGATTATGGTTTCAATATTACCTTCTGACATACTTTGTTGTAGATTGAATGATTGAATAGGGATGATGTAGGACGAGAGAGTTTTGTCCCACCCGCTTGTCTGCCATGAACTCAACTTTGATACAGTTGAGCGATGTTTATTCGGACAGATGGCTCACCCTGGCTACCGGCTCTACGCATGTTAAAATGATTTTAGCGCAGTGTCGCTCGCGAAGAGGATTCATTGATAGAGGAAATTGGACAGCAGCATCCTCTGAGGCTCTTTCGTCCCTGTCTGTTCTTTACCCCGGATATGTCAGTATTGCCAAGGGTGATACAGATACTCCATTCCAATACGCTGTAGAGACAGGTTCGCGCATACAAGGCTAGTCAGTGACCATGACTGAAGATCTAATCAGCCAGGGATAACAGCATGCAATAAGTCATATCGGGTTTGCTGAGAGTTCAACATTGATACAGCTACTGAAGAATGCGAAATTGATTGGAATCAAGTCCTGGAGCTCGACGCGGGGCCACAAAGTTTTACTGTCCCAAGAAATGGAAGTTTAGTTTTAGGCGGCTATGACGCTTCAAATTTTATGGGAAGCTGGTTTTCATATAGTATCTCCAAATCGAACGTGGTAAGCAAGCGTAGCTACCCACTCCAAGTTCAGATTACCGCGATGGAATCGACCACCCAGGTTGGACGTAATAAGATACTCAGCGCTCATCATATGTCAATCAAATCAACTTTGAGGTCAAAGTTGATTTGATTGACAGCCCTCGAGCTCAAAATTGATTTGTTTGATTTGATTGATATTCTATATCAATTCTATAGGTGGAGACCCCTGCGCAAAGTCGTCCCCCTCGTGCACACCAAAAGTCAGCTACCGACCCAGCTGCCCAACTTTACTCCGCCCTGCCTGACCCAGTTCTTCAGGTATTGAACATGTTCCAATGTATCTGCGCCCATCGAGAGCCTCTGAGAAGTCAACGTCAGCTTCGCTAGGCTGAATTGTCTCTCACAATCGCTCGCCATCGCTGGAATAGCAAAGACATCCAGGGCAAAGCTGCTCAGTGAAGGAAACGAAGCCCTTTGGTCTCTCCACCATTCGATAGCATCCTGCGTATCCTGTGGCTCGAGACGGAGATACCTTTCGAGCTCGCCGACACTGCCGCTCGTCGCAAACGCTTTCTTCGTCTTGCTGTTAATCCACTGAGTGTACTGATCATCCTCTTGGCCCATCGTCCTTGGCGCTGCGTCGTACTTCATTGTTTCTTCACACAGTCCCTGGTTCGCGTCGTACCAACGGGTAAAGTAGTCCTTGATTCCAACCTTGGCATCACGAACCCAGGAGAGTTGTTCCTCAGAGACCCAAGTGGCCTCTAACCAGCTGATCCCGAACCTCGGATGAAGAATGGTCGCTGCCGCAAACAAGGGAGATTCTCCGAGTTTGTCATAATACTCATTTAGCTTCTTCCACCCGTTGTTAATCGATGCCCGGATATAGGCTCGATGGCCTGCTGGTAATGTGCTCTTTTGCAACGTCTCGGACGCTGATCGCTTCTCCGCCGTGGAATATTCAGCCCGAGAATGCAGCGGTAAGGCAGATTCTATGAATCTCGTGGGCTGGCTCCGCTGCGGTAGCGCGTAAACCTCATCCTCGCCAAAGCGGGCAGGGAGACGGCGTATGCGGCTTGGCCGACTGTTGCGCTCACGGAAATTTGCCGACGCCGTTGCAGTCCGGTCCGCGGCATCCAGATTAGTTTCACCCACTGTCTCCGCCGCAACGTCACTATAGAAGACTTTCCAGTCCTCAAAGTGCTCCAGCAGATATTCCATTCCTATCAACATCTCCCATAGGCGTCCATGGCTGTCACCTTTACCCCAGCCTTGCGTCCGCATCGTCTGAAGGTATATAGGTTTGCGAATCTCGTTCACTTCGCCAAGAACCCGCCAGTCTTCGCTGGATAATATGTCATCCGCCGGGATCCGTCTTGCCCCGTCTTCCTCTTCTTGAGTTGCAAAGAGAAATGCCCTGATGCCTGTCTGCTTTCGCAAAGCCCTCTCAATCATCATGTACGTTGAGTTCCACCGTGTTTCGTTGTTCATGACAACCTCGAGCTCGGCCGTGGATTCCTCGCAGAGCCGATATCCCTCGTAATCCTGCTCCCGGGCTATTCGCTTGAACAGTTCACTCCGCAGCGGCGACGAACGGATAAACTTGACAATATTGCGGAGCTTACCAATGGGGCCCTTTGTGCGCCAATGATCCAGGTCCTGCTCAATAAGGCCGCGCATGCTGTTGATGTCAGACTCCAGCTCGAACGAGCCGGCGTCTTTGCCAAAGAGAAAGGCTCGCGCGACGAAATTGAGCGTGTGCCCATAGCATCGCATCCGGCGGGCCTTGATATCAACAGGCCTCATCGATGGATCGAGCTGCTGGTACATGTGGTACAGACAAGTATCATTTGCCGCCATGTTATCAGAGATGGCACAGCCAACTCGCCCCTCAATCTCCCATTCGTGGACGATGTCGACCAGAGAACCGGCAGGGTTCTTGCCGCTATGAGCACCAAATTGACGACGCAGAGCCAGCAGGCGGGGATTGCTGTCGCCCCAGTTGATCGATAAAGTGCGCAAATACAGCCATGATTACAAAGCGATTCGGTGACGACCAGAGACCGAAGCTAATGTGCACCGCTGTCAAGGCGTTACGGAGCTCTGCCTTGGTGGTATCTCGCTTCGCTTCAAAGAGCCGGTGTATCTCTCTAGTGACAGACAGGCTTGCTAATCAATCAACGGGTTTCAATATAGATGCAATATTATTGATTCAATTCAAATCAATTCAATTCAATCCTGCTTTTCGGATTACATAAGTCAATGCAATTCAATTCAATATAGGTGCCCGTATGTATGTATGTATGTATGTATGTATATTTTTCGTCCGGGGGGCCGTAGGCCCCAAAAAGTCTCCTAACGGAGCACAGGACGTGCTGAGCTAAACTATCTACAATCGCTGCCGTGCTGATTCTCGCTCGGATCATCTGCAAGGCCTCTTGGATCGGAGCCGTATACATGCTCGAGCGTTTTCTGTACTCATTACCCCCAAGAGGCACCTCTCTACTCGTAGCCAGCTCTACAGTAGTTGTCGGTGAAGCACGTCCCATGAACATCAATACAGTTGATCTCAGCAGAGCTTCCCTCGAGCAACGCTTCTATCTAGTTCATCCAGCATATCATCGGCACAAAGGCGCTTTACTTTCAAGAGGTCATCCCGTCAGCGGGAACTATTCCTCTCCAGCTTAGAATTCTCTTGTACAGATAGATCAAGTAGCTTTCCATACCCTGGGGCAGGAAGTCCATGATCCCTAAGATCGCCAGTAGCTGCAACCCAAGGCGGCCAGAACGCTGCTCTGTAGACGAGGCAACCGCCCCGTTCCATGGTCTCCAGGTAAGCTCTGTACCGTTTCAACCCAGCGGTTTTTGTCACGTGGTCTCAGCCAGTGAGACAAATTGTCGAAGCCTGGCGGTGTTCCAGGCAGCAGCCGAGGCTGCAAAGAAGAAGAGGGTCTCTGGGCAGTACGCGACTGCGGAGATCGGTCAAGCAGCTTCCGAGCTGCAAAAAGGGCAACGAACCATGTGGGGTCCGTGCCTCAAGGTCGAGTTCACCAGGGGGCCCAGAAAGTCGAGCAGCCGGCGGCTGCTTGTGTTGTTCGGGCAGCCAAAGCTGCAGTAGTCGGTCGAGGCAGCGTTGAACTGCAGGCGAAAGTGAGAGTGAGGGTGCGATGACCCTCAATGTCAAGCAGCAGGATGCTGCGAATGTCGTCTGGGCAGCCGAGGCTGCAGAAGTCGGTCGTACGGGAAGTCGAGGGGCACAGAGGCCGGAATGTCGCAGGCTCGCGAAGCCGAAATGTCGAGGTGAGAAGAAGTCGCAAATACCACATATGAAATGGCGCCCGGGGGCGATGTCAAGAGCTCGCGAATCTCAGTGTCGTTGAAGACACTCGTCACGAAGAAAGGTCAACTCTCTGAATCCCTTTCTTCCAGCAGCTGTTAGGGTCCCGTTAGCTCCACAGTTGCTTTTGCTGCCATTTTGGACTGCAAAAATTCTTTACCCTAGCAAAACGCTAACAGCGGGTGCCAAGGAAAATTTTTTACAAGAGAGAGTTGAATATAGGTGCCCGTTGATTGATTGATATATAGTTTAGGGTAAGAGGTCGGTGAGGATCCGTGAGATCGGTGACAAAGGCAGGTGCTTGCATCGGATTGGCCAATCTGGAGGCCCCTGTCAAGCAAATGCTGCCTCTGAATGGCTTGTTTAGCAGACCCCCTGGGTGGGACGAAGCGTGGGTGGCAGGTGGGAGTGCGGATGTCAGAGTTGAGTTTGCATCGGTATCGCAGTCGCTGATCACTTTCGCAGCCAAGTTGGGGTATGTACCTGGACTGCACGAGAGAGGTGCGTTGCATATGCACAATTAAGTGGTCATGTGAGGCGGTACGTTCAGGCACAAGTGTTGAGTGGATTGGCTCATCGCCCCTGGCCCATGCATGTCGCGCGTAGAAAAAGAGTAGCAGTGACATTTTAAATGGGGGTACCTTTGTCTGCGGACCTGCCGATTAGACCACATCCTAATCACGACCCTAGTGTAAAAGACATCAGGACCAACAGGAATAAGCAAAAGGACGCTATCCTTCTTTTTGGGGGAAGGGGACGAGAAAAGAGACAATTGGTGGCTTGAACAGCGCGCCTTGCCCCAAACAGCACCTTGCTGTGGTATGGACAGGAGTCATGTTCAGTTTCATGAGACATTTAAGACCCTGACCAGACGCCAAAGTAACCAGTGCTTGGTTTCTACCAAATACTCTCCTCTCTTTAATGAAATTGGAGTCTGTACAGTTCAACTCGATTATTTAAGCCCCTGCTCTGTGTATCACCTCGCGGCAACTTTTGCTCTCCTGTTCCTTGTCCCTTTTATCTTTGTTCAAATCCATCAGATTATCCCAATATCACTACCGCAACATGGCTCTTCTAGCTTGGCGGGCTCCAGCTCCTTTGTAGGTGTTGGGCTGCCCTCCTTGAGGCCGACGGACATGTCGCGACGCATGCTGATAGGTCGTCGCGTTCGGACCTTGACCATCTCACCTGTTTCCTTGGCAAGCTCGGGCTCTTCGCGCTGAACACGCGCCATTTCCGTCTTGGCCATCTCGAGGACCTTGCGGAGCCTCTTCTGCACCTTACTGATCTCATCGTTGCAGTCTCCTTCGAGGAGAAATTGGTGGGCACCATGCTCACAGATGTTCTGCACAAATGTAAGAGCCGTTCATTTAACCTATTCGAGTCCAAACGAATGCAGATTCTGTTGAGCAAGCTGAATACTGCCTGGAAGCCACCGTCTCGTCGCCAAGTGCAGCGGCTGTTATCTCCGACCTATTCTGAGTACCATAACCAAGTCTCCTAGCTCTAACTAACCGCTCGCTTTAGCGTAATCATACGCTGGGGCAACCAATTCAACGGTTTACGGTCAGTTTTACGCTGTAAAGAGCCTTTCCAAACCTACGCTCGCTGCCCTGACGTGAGGGCAGAGCTAGCCTCCGGGTCTCTCGAGTTTCTTCCAAGGGTGCTGGAGTCTGTCAACAGCCCTCACTTCTGGATACGCTTAGAGACTGTTTTGGCTATAATTAAGCCTGTCAGCAGTCGTCAGCACGTCTCAGAAGCCGACCGGGCTCACATCGGCCATGTGATCCCTCGTTGGCTGGAGATCAAGGCAGAATGGAAAGCACTTGAGGATTCTCAGCAACATCAAGACGTGAATTTCAGCGAGCTGTATTCAATATGGCTAAACTGTATGGGCTAACAGACATATGATATTCATTATGCGGGGTTTGCGTTAAGGCCTGACACGGTTGGGACTAAGCTTGAAGAACACATGATGATGAAAGTGCTTCAGTTCATCAAGTCGGCAGTCAAGCCTGCTGATTACCTTGATATTGTTCGAGAATTCAACCACTTCCGAGCACAATCCGGGGGCCGGTTTGCTCCAGGGGGCTTGGTCTATTCAAAGAATGGACGCCATTAGATGCTTGGATGCTTCTTGATAACCAGGGCAGCAAGTTGGCTGCACTTGCAGTCCGAATCTTTGGAACCATAGCCAATTCGGTTCCCTCAGAGAGATCATTCTCAGCAATTAACTTCCTCCACAGCAAGGCACGCAACAGGCTCACACCCGCCAACGCTGATAAGTTGGCGTTCATCTACATGAACGAAAGGGTTTTAGAGAGGATAGCGGAATCTCAGAATCAACCTCTTGATCATTGCAACGAGGCTAATTCTACGGTGATCAGCTGGGAAGATTTGACAGAAGACGGTTGGCTTACTCTTGAAGATACATATATGGAAATCCATTGCGCATCGAGTCTGGAAGTTGACGCTGTTATGGGCGAGTTCACTCATCAACCCGCCTCCGACGGAGAGGAGACGATTGTGGACAAATTTGAGGACCAAGATGGGTCAGAGAGTGAAGAAACGGGGGGGATTGACCTAATTTGGCTTGGTTATTTGTAGTATATGACCGTTGGGCGGCTTCATATATGGTAGCCATATTGCAATAAAAAACGCGTTTTTTATTCGGAATAAAATACAGTTTCATTATAATAAAAAACAGTTTAATACACATTTGTATTAAACACGTGCCCATCCCTAATCTCCTTCACTGGCTCTGGACCCACTGGGCGGGCGATCCAAGAGGCAGCTGCCAAGTCAAACCTGAAGAAAGTCATCCTCGAACTAGGCGGCAAATCACCTGTCATTGTGTTCGAGGACGCAGATCTTGACCAGGCTGTTAAAGACACTATGCATAGTATTCAGTGGAACAGTGGACAAGTCTGCATAGCTAATTCTCGGGTTTACGTGCAGGACACAATCTCTCAGAAGTTTACATTTGCAGCTGTGAAGGCTGGAGATCCTACACAGAAAGGAGTTGATCATGGTCCTCAGGCAGATAAAGACGCAGTATGAGAAGGTTTTGTCTTATGTCGATGAGGGCAAGAAGTCAAGCACACTCGCACTTGGTGGGAAGGGGAGCTTTGATAAGACTGGCGGTTTCTTTATTGAGCCGACTATTTTCTTGGACACAGCAGAAGATGCCAAGGTCATGAAAGAAGAGATCTTTGGTCCCGTCGTCAACATCAATGTCATCAAGACAGAAGAAGAGGCAATCCGCAAAGCAAATGACACAGAGTACGGTCTGTACGCGGCAGTCTACACCAAGAACATCGACCGAGCTATGAGAGTTGCCAAAGAGCTCAATTCAGGCTATGTCGGTATTAACTGTACCAGCCCAACTACGGCGAGGGATTTGCCTTTTGGTGGTTACAAGTCGTCGGGCCAGGGGCGTGAAGGGTGGCTTTATAGTATGGATAACTTCTTGGAAGCCAAGAGTGTCATGATGAAGGTTGAGGGAAACGGTTCCAAGCTGTAAGACGAGCCTAGCAAATCCAAATTGGCATTCATTCTTGAACCTATCTACAGAAGCACAACTGTATAGCAACAGAAGCTTGCATTTTCCAAACCTAGCTCCAGGTTTACTCAAGCCAAAAAGAGTCCAAGTCCAGAATAAACTCAAAGCTCACATTGACAAAGCTCTTCCACACATCAATCTCCCGCAACCACGGCTTCGTCTGTATAGCAAATGTAACCGCCGTGCAGAACTTGAGCAAATCATCAGCATCCTCACCCATGACAAGAACCAAATCCCCACGGCTCATAACACGATCGCCAAACTTATGCTTGAGGGTTTCCAATCTCTTGCTGACAGTGTGATGCACGCTGTACTCGCTACCAGGCATGTCTTTAGGCACAAACTTCCACTCCCACGACCGCGCGAGACTGTCAAGGAAGCTGGTGTACTGGCGGTTGAAGTGGCCGACCATTAAGGGGTAGTAGTGGGGTGCTGACCAGAGACGGAGGAGGGCGAAGCGGGCGTTGGGGTGGTTCTTGGAGAATGTGCGGGCGGTGGGGATTACCTCTGGCCATTTCGAGGGGGCGATAAAGGTGGGAGGGAAGATCATTGGGAAATTCCCGTATTGGTCCTCGTAGTTGATAAACAGATCCAGTTTCTCGGGACGGTGAGGTTCCTTGTTGGCTGTGGCTATGCCGAGAACGACCTGGGGGTGGTTTTGAGTGTATGCTGGGGCGATTACACCAGCTTGATACACTGTAACTTGTCAGCAGTCTCTCATGAGCAAAGAGAAGGATGAACGAACAATGAGCTATGATAGGACGGACCGTAAGACTCCATTCCATGGGATACACATCACCAAAGAACCTGTCAGTCTTATAAAACTCCTTCCAGTCCTTCCAGAATCCCTTATCACGGAACTTGTAACTCGTTCTCGTCCGTCGATCAGGTCGAGTCTTGCTTCGTTCCTCAGTATCAAACAAGCCAGACTTTCTGAACTCATCACACTGGTTAGACTTTATAAACATGGTTACTAGCTTGGTGATGTCCGAGTCTGGGAAGAACATGGCCATAGTGGCAAATGCCTCAACAATGTCTTGGACGATGAAAGAGTGCGGCCATGGTGAAGACCGGTCTTCCGCGTAATCGTCGTAGTCACCTCGGAGGTCAAGCCAGTCGAGAATCTCGGCGATGTACCAGATCCAGTCTGTTGGGCCGGCATGCGGAGTTTGAAGCATGGCGCGGAGGCGTTCGCGGAATTGTTCGTATTTTGCGTTGTAGCCTGGTTCGAGATCACCGGCGTGGAAGGACTCCTTGAAGCCTGGTACTGGTCAGTAATTGGTCTCACCAAACGGAGAAGATGGGATATATACTGAAAGAGCGATCCCGCTCCATGTTCTCCATTGGATCCGACATCTCGAGCCGTCTATCAAACGTCAAACTCTTGTACGTATTTAGTAAACCAGTTCGTTTAAGAAGACCACGTTGTGCTTTTGAAGGCTTTTCGCGGCGAGCTTGGATGAGACCAGTCTCCCAAACCTTTGGCAGACCCCAGATATTATTCTCATCGTGATCTTTCGACAAACGAATAGCTTTCATGGGATCCTTGCCCTCGTTGATGGCTTCGAGTCCCCTGGCGAAGTGTCTAGCTTTACTAGGTAACACCCCATCTTCGATATTCGCAACGCCATTTCTAATCTCTCGGAAAGCAACGGTCTTCTTGTTGGAGGTTAGTTCATCAGGGAAGAGAATAGCGTCTTCGGCGGCGTTTGCCTGGTTGTAGAACATGTACGGCAAATCATCTATCTCAGACTCGTCCCGGCAGGTTAGCTTCTTCCCGCTGACGTCGAAGAGGCTGAACGACGATCTTTCATCGGTGACGGTGTCCCAGATGCTCCTGACGTTCTCGCCAGACTTGATCTGCCGCGTGTGCATGGTCTCTTCGTTCCGGTGCAAGCTTCGGAGGAGATGCTCCATGTGAATGTACATGTCGCGCGGCTGCTTCATACGCCAGGCGTTGCGAAGTTCCTGTGATCTTGGTCAGCTGATTCTACTATCTAGTGTTGGTGCAGACGTACCAGGACGATGATGTTGTACATATCCACCGACGACTGGCCGGGCACAAGGTCCCAGATGTAAACGTCGTAGTAGTCAGAGAAGCCAAACCTCCACTTCCGCATGACGTCCATCATCTTCATGAAGTCAGGTCCCATCTCTAGGACATTGTGCCACTCATTCCTAGACGCTCTTCCAAGCCCTTGTTTCTTACGATACGTCCAAAGCTCCTCGTCAGAAGGCGCAGTGATGACACGCCCAGTCTTGCCATCTCGCACCATAACCAAGACTTCTCCGGTGCGCATGAGAAGATACTGGATGAATCGTCGAGTCACAGGATCGTTCCTCTTCATGTTTCCAACCAGTACATTCCTCATCTCGACGATATCATGTTGTCGACGAGCTTGGCTTCGACCGCCGACTTGACGATGGTGGGTACTGCGCTCAGCGTCGAGATCGTTCCAGTACGGGAAGAAACCCAGTTGCTGGAGCTGCTGCATGAACCTATCCTGCGCCCAAGATGCCCAGTTCGACGCTGGGAAGTACTGCCAAATACTAAGGATATTCAGATCGGAAAACTCGGACCAGTTTCTGCAAAGTTGAATAGCATGCTTGAAATCGCAGTCTTTGGCCATGACTGAGAAATGAAGCCAACCATCTCGAGACATGGCGTTCTCACTGGCGTGATTCCAGATACTTTTGCCGCAGATCGTTACCTTCGTCTTTGACTTTGCGCGTCGAGATCTCTTGAGTTTCTTCTTCTTCCTGTCAAAGTTCTCCCCCTGCTTGAGGATTCTATCAGTGAACCAGTCGTTGGTGTGAAGATGGTGATACCGTCTATCGCCCTTAAGGAGCTCCTCCAGAGTCTCATCGTCATCGTCGTCATCTTCGACGGAGACTTTCTCATCAGATTTATCGCCGCGGGCAAAATCGGCACATGCGTCTCGAATGTCTTGAAGAGTGGGCTCTGCGACCTTCAGGCAAAGATCTCGCATGTCAGACTCGGCGACTGTGGTGTCTTCAAGGAACTCTTGCACGCTGTTGGCTCGAAGGGCAGCGGGGAGGAGAGATACTTGTGAGAGTACAAGACGACAGAATAGGAACAACTTGATCTCTCGGATATCATGGATAAGGGAGTTAATCTCATCATCATCCATAGGTGCTGTCTTGTCCCACGTCTCGTGCGGGTTTTCAAGAGTCCCGATAAGCTGCATGCCAGACACGTTATCCAATTTCTCCTTGACGCCTTGACTCAGACGCTTCCTCATCTCATCTTCTGTTTCGATGCTGTGCTTATCTGGCCCTCTCAGATCAGGTTCGTTTTCATACTTGCCGCTTTGCTGCATCGCAAGAAGCTTGTCCTGTCCCTTGAGGTCATGATCCTCTCCAGCTGTAGAAGTGCTGCCGGTGACATCGGCACTCGCCTCGGTGTTGCCTTTTGCTTTGCTTTTGTTCTTCTTCTTCTTGTTTTTCAACTTTTTGGCGTGAACCTTGGCCTCGTTGGCGTCGTCAGGCTCGTTGGCCTCGTTGGCCGGTGCAGGTGCCTCTGCGGGGGTGCTCAATGATGCATCAGCTGGCGCGGGCTTTTCCTTGGCAAGTTCTACCAACTCCATCCAAAGAAAGTGCTTGATCAAGTCAATGTAGCGGCTTCGCTTGTCATCTTCCAAATCCTGGATAGGATCCCATGTCGCATCATCCGAGTCATCTTCATTCATAGCCATGCGCTCTCTGTAAGCATCCTCGAGAAAAGCATCTTGGCGTTTCTGCTCCTCCTTCTCTCGCATGAAGTTGAGTCTGGACTCGATTTGCTTCATATGACGCTTGAACAGAGCTGCTTCCTGCTTGACCTTCTTCTGTTCCTTTTCCTGGTTCTCCTCTTCCTCTTCTTGCGCGTGGCGAACCCAGGAATACCACTGCTCCTTCTCGTAGCGCAGTTTCATGAATATTTTCCCAGCTCTGTTGAGGGCCTGATCAACAATGTGTCGATGGCTGATGAGCTTGTCAATGTATGCTTGGTGGCCATAGTCATAGTTGATGGAGTAGAAGTTACTGTGGTGGTACTTGCGTGCATCGATGACACGTCCAATTGTGACGTATTTCTCGTGGAGGTAATCAATAACTTCTCCAAGAGTCTTTTCATCTCTGACTGAGCTGAAGTCATCGTCGGCAAGAGGGGTTTCAGTATTTGCAAAATAAGCTGGAGGGTCCTTATCGAGAGCATCAAGCCTTGCATTACGTGCCTTGTAGCCAATGTACAGGCCATGTGCTTGCTTAGAATGATAGCGGCAGAAGAGCTGATTTGCATGTGTGGCCTCTGCTGTGCATCGCCGTTTGTCATCGAGCCACAGCGCCTGGAATTAAGGCCTAATCAGTATCACAGCATCAGGAAGCATACAATTCTCATCCTACCTGGCATTGTAGCTCAATTGGAGCCATGATGTACGGGCTGTGCTGAAGTTTGTATTATTGATTAGGATTAAGGTTTTGCATCCCGACTGTTCACGTTTCAACTGACGCTGGAAATGCTGGCTGACTAAGTTTTCGGCTCGGATTATCATATGCAGCTTCACGCGGGGCCCCATAGATAGATAGAGTTTATTACGCCCGGGAGAACGAATCCCATAGGGCCAACAGGTACGCTAAGCTATTTACGATTCCTCCGCATTGATCCGGTCTACACAAAGGAAAGCCCCACTTCTCTTCTTAAGTCTTTTCCACTCAAGCCTCGCTTGACTCTGCTCAACAGGCCTGCTTGAAGGCCGACTTCTCCAAGTGTTCAGCATCCTACCTTCAGCAGCTGAAGCATGGTCTGCCAACTTGAGGCTGTTTGTTGTTAGTGATTGACTGCGGTGTTAATATTTAGTAATTTTCTGTTTCTCCCCTTCTCAACTTCCCTCTCGGCTCAATCTTCCCGTCGTCATCGCAAATTTGACTGCCGCTCGCACCGCCTCTGGGTTAGGTGTCCACTTTGGTCCGTCCGAGGCCGACTTTCCGCCCAGAAAGAAGGAAAGGTTGCCCATCATGCCTTGTCCAACTTGTCGCATGGCTTCACGTTCTATCTCCCATCTTGTGCACCGGAATAGAAAATGCTCCATCGTCTCTGGTGCGTGTCCACACTCGCACATATCTGATTCTGCGGCTCCTATCTTGCTTAGGTAGCTGTTGATCCTCGCCATTCCCGTGCGGAGCTGCGAGAGCACGTCAGCTTCTCGCCTCTTGAGGCCATCGTATAGTGCTTGCGTATGTTTGCCTGGTAGAGCCCGGTCGATCCTTTTAGAGTAGCCGCCTACTCTGTCGGGTAGTCTCCGTTGCTGATGCAACTGCGCGACCGCCAGCCTGGTTCGCGTAGAGCGGGCCTGGTATGGTAGCGATCGCGGAGTGCATTCTGCTCTGGTTGCCTTCTGGGCTTGTCTCTTTGCTTCACGGCTCATGGTGAGGCTGTCGTCTTGGGACGGCACCCAGACCATCTTGACTCTGCTGTTTCCCTTTCCCAGTCGCTCGACGTGCTCATAGATCTGACGGATGGTGACCTGGCCAGACTGCTGTCGCGGCCGTGCGATCGCTTTGAGTGATGACTGGCTACTTGATAGCACCGTAAGCTCTCGGCATTGCAGACCATCGGGCATGCATCGCAATGCCATCGCTATCGCCTCTAGCTCGGCCGTGTTAATGCCCACGGGTACCCGTGTGCCTATTGGGCCCCCGTGGGATCACATGCCTTAGTCATCAACCAGCTTAAATTAAGCATAACGTTAAATGAAGGGATTCAAAACCAGTGGCTAGCTATTGGGCGAACGCTTGTTGCGGCTAAAGTGACGGGGGTAAAGATTTGCATTGGGCGGGAGGAAAGACCGCTTCCGCGAGCCTTTAATTAGCGCAACCGGCGTAAATTTCGTCCATCGAGAAATCTGCTTACCTTGCGCATCGCTGGCACGTTTTTATTGTCTCTTTATTTCTCTAGCCTTCCGGCTTGCTGCTTGTAAACTATCATCGAAATGACATATCTCAGCACGCTTCGTTGTCAGCTCTTGATCGTTACGCTTCTTGCAAGTGCGTTTTGCGTGCAAGCTCGTCGAGGTGGAGGAGGCGGCGGTGACTATGACGGTGGATCAAGCAGTGGCGGAGGAAGCAGTGATGGCGACAGTAGTGACAGTGGTCCTAGCCCCGAGGAAAAAGCACGCAATGATGCATGTCGGATGGAAGTTGGTCATACCAGTCCAGTCTGGCTGCATCGATGGGTTGGCACATACTACAATGGAACAATAGTAAGTGGAGAGAAGTCCCTGTAACCAGAAACGAGAAATGGCTGTCATCTAACACTCAAGAGTAGGAAATTTCAATCGAGCTCGATCGTTGTAATGGCACTTGCAAGGAGTCAGAAAGTACGGTCAACTGGGAGCTGACTGGCGTACTGTCTATACTGGATCCTATGCATTCCGCTGCAGGGAATAGCAGGCCTCTCGTGCCACGCCCAAAAAACCCCTTCATTGGCGTTCTATATGGATGGCCCAAGGGCGTCAACCAGTCCGAACTCCTTGCACATCGCGACGACACATTTCTTCCGCCGTCTGTCAACCTCGCCATGGAAACTGTCTCAGATTTTCACTATAATGAAGTCATGTACGGGCTTAATCCGTCCGATACTGTGAGCCGTAACAATCCAACCTGCAGGGTACAGGACGTGACCAGTACGGACGACGGATACGAATTCGAATGCGTATATGATGGACTTGGAGTCTACAGAGCAACGGACAGCAGCCAGTTCACAGCCCCAATGACCAACTCTAGCGGAAGGAGCCCCTTGTTAGTAGAACCTGGGAACAACACTATGCTCTCCGGCAGCTTCGATCCGAATTCAGCTGAATTCGAATGGAGAGGTCCCTTTAACGCATTTGCTGGATCCTTCGGTCAGGATTCTATGAGGAAGTCTTACACAACCGAACGTAACCACATAAGCGAGGATAAAGCTCCTTATATGGGCGAATTTATAGTTCGCTTTCATGGCAAGGTAGATCTTGAGCATAGCCATGAGATGGTAGTTAAGAGCGGGCGTGATGTGAGCTGGGATAAGGACGAAGCAAAGATCCAAAACGTTACTTATTGTTCAGCGGCCCCCGGCAGATTCTCTTACAACCTGTGGGAACTCTCTTTGTTTTTCTGTGTACTTTTAATAGTTTATACATAGAGAAGCTTAATGCGAGACTGACAGAGTGACCAACTGAATCACAATACGATAGCGTCGGGACACAATGCAGAAGGTAACTGTGAGAACTCATCTTTGAGCACTACTGAGAAATTCTTCTGTTAAAACCTAAAATACTACGTCACCCTTTGCACTTTAGAGCGATGGTGCAAGGGGTACAATCAGCCGAAGGCTGAGAGTCCGCGGGCCAAGCAACTATTTAGAACCATTACATTATTTACGCACGGGAGCAAATTTTGTATCATTTCTTCTTGTCGTGAGCAGAATCACCTAGAATTATGCAGAGCCGTGGTTGTCTTGTAGGGATTCCGTGCAAGAACCTGTCGTCTCCGAAGCTGCTGATCCCTCATCTTCATCTTCATACCATCCAGGGGAGACGCGTAAATCAGGTGATTGCGATCAAATGGGGCATCCAACATCAAGCTCTCGATCGTTTTCACACGAGAGACAGCCACGTAGCTTAACCCTGTCTGGAAATCCCAGCAGGAGAGATCGGTAACGATCATATCTTCTGTGATGCTCTGTGACTTATGAACGGTAATAGCGTGGCATACGATAAGGGGGAACTGGGTGCGAATGCAGAGAGTGGCTCCGATGAGGAAGTCTCTCTCTACAGGGAGAATCGGGACAATCTTCTTGCCATCAGGGGTGGTCAGGAACACCGGTCCGTTGTACTTGTCAAACTCCATCATGATAACACGGGGAGGGTCTTGGATGGGGTCAACCCCTGGTGCCCAGCCGATGTCGTAAACTGTACCGCGAGCGCCATTGCAGAGGCCAACGGGCTGCCAAAGGTTAGACGTCAGCATCAGACGGGCGCCAATGCATATAGGGATCTGCTTCGCAAGGTTGCCCGCCTTGTCGTCAGGGGCAGCAGCCGCGCCAGGGCCGACGTTCTTAGCTGTAACCTGGATGACCGGCCGGCAACTAGCCAGTAGTATGAGTTGAAGCTTTTTGAGTGAAAGGGGAGACCCTACTGTACCAATTACCTCCCGTCAGACTTGCCTATCCTGATATCATATCCGATATGATAAATTATCCTGATATCAGGATAACACACTATCCTGATATGATATCGGCTTAGCAGGATAGCAGAGATGATATCAGTCTAGGAGTTTTAGCAGCTTTAGCAGAGATGATATGACGACAGATATGTCTAAGCTTAAAGGTAAATATTTCATCCAATTCTAATCTAGATCATCATCCGAATCAACATGAACACTGCCGTTTATTTCACCGTCCACAACAAGCCCTCTACCACCACGTGATGACGGTATAATGAGTCCTTCACGCAGCCAGTTGCCGATGCATTCAACCTTCTCCAGATTAACACATGACATCCTTTCCCGATCCCATGATAAAGTGCGTCTTCCTCCACTGAATGCAGACTCGGGGTCAGCAGAACCAGGGGGCACAGACAATATGTCGATGGCCATGCGACTGAGACGCGGATATGTCCGAACCTGATCCCTTTGACACCACCAGACCAGAGGAGAGCCTTCGATCTTTATCGGCTGGTTGTGGATAAAGTTTTCGAAGTCATCTACGTCCCTGGACATGTCCTCGGCGACCATAATCTCGTTCAGAAGCCGATCAAGCTCGTTTGAGTGCCCTTGCTGCGACCTAAACGTTTCGCTCAGCGCCTGGGCAGGTCCGAGGGTGGGCGCCATCTTGTATTCTTCCTCCCATATCGAAAGTGCGTCCCTAATGGCAGCCTCGGCCCATTCTCCCTTCCAGTTTATTTCAAGATATCGCGCTCGCTTCGACGGATCAAGGAGAAGGGCAGTTGCGTAGATAGGGGACTCCCCGGATAAAGCATAGTACTTATCGAGTACGAACCAGCCCATATCAATAGAGTGCAACATGAGAGGATCATGTGTCTCCTCAGCTTCATAGAGCTCCTAAAGAGAGGATCAGAAACTAGTTGGTTGAGTTAGGCGAAAGCTGAGATGATACCTTCTTCTGTTCGTAGTGGCGAAGTAATATATCCATGATCATGAGGTTTTGCGAGAGCGTAGCCGTCACGCCTTGAGCCCACAAGGTCGTAGACGTGAATGGTTGGAGAAACGCGTGCGTTTTCTCCAGGTAATCCCAATCAGAAGAGTTGAGAATATTGTCACCTAGAGCTTTGTCGTAGTCAAGTAGGAACTGCTTTACTTGCTGCTTTTTCCTTATCAGATTGTCGATCATCCTGTGCCATGAATTCCAGCGCGTATCGTTATCAATACCGAGCCGTAATTTGATGCGCTCATCCCATGCATCACTGTGGATAGGTGAGTTACGTAGCCACAGCCCGATCCGGTGTAGTTTGCGCAGCGCTGGCACCATAACCCAGCCCCCCCTTCTGGTGTTGTCTGACTTATTATCTGATCTCAGTGGAGGATTTACCTTCTGAATGGAAGTTCTTTTGCATCCAACGCCGCCAGGATGCTCCGTCTGAGCTTCCATATGATCTGGCTGGTTTGTAGTATCACCACCAGATGCGTCGTTTAGGATGAAGTTGAACGGTTCGTAGTGCTCATCTCCAGTGATATCGCTAGCAGCATCGAGGGCGGCTTGAAGCGCTTCACGTGAAGACGCGAAAAGAAAGGCTTGAAGTGATAAGTTAATAACATGAAGGATACATCGGATACGGTGCCGTTTTGGATCCCAGTTGATCTGCTATAGATTAGGCGACTAGATGGGAGAACAAAACTGGAGTACGACGCACATTGCTGTCCTGCCTAAGCCTGGTTGATAAATGCTGCAAGCATGTGTCGTTTGATGCCGCATTATCACCCGTATGACAGCCGAGCTGATTCGCGATATCGTAAATATCGAGTGTTGAGAAGATAACCCGAGACTGATGTTCACCGGAATGGCTGTGTCGAATCTCTGGTAGACTCAGAAGCGCTCGTCTGGGTTGATAATCTTCGTCAACCCATCGTGCACACACTGCTAGCACACCATGGCGGTGCGGCGATGTCCAGAGATCAGATGAGATGTGGACCTTTGAAACGGCTCTTTGTAACTTAGCCTTTAACTGCGACTGATAAAGGCTAAAATTCGCAGTAATATGACGCATCGCCTCATGCCTCGATGTCATTATGAGGTCCTCAATTGCCGGATTACAGGACAGCATGACGTCCTGCATCTCATCCCATGTAACTGCCGAAAAGGGAAGGCGACGATGTGTGAGAAGGCCAACCATGCTCTCAGTATATCGCTGAGGATTGAACACTTTGCGGAGGGCCGATTCTGATGGCGTTGCTGTATAATAATTATCGAGCCTAGCTTGCTTCAATGGAGGTCCCATGTCCGATGATCGTTCGAGTACTGTATTGTCTGAAGAGTTAACGATCTCACGGTGTTTGCGTTTGGCGTGGTATATGGCGTTGTCTCGTTTAGGGTTTGACCAGGCCTGATCAGAAGAACAGAGAAGGCATTCATAAACCACTGCTCCCTTCGTTCTGCGCTTCCCTGATGGTCCGAACTGGCCCTTTTTGGGATATGTCGCACGGAATATGCAATCGAAGTTCAGGACCTCAGATGATGCTGATTCTACATCAACAGTAGGGTCAATAGTCAGCTGGGGCTGTGAGGTGAAATCTGTGGGTTGCTGTGATGAAGAAGCCATTATTAAGAGTAGCAGAGGCACAAAATAATACAACGTATTATATCTACACACTTGAGTGATGTTTGAGAGATTCGAAGATTGTAAACATGGGAAAATCGGATGTTGTCAGGCGATAAAGTGGCATCCGACCAATCAGAGTGTGCAGCTTATCCTGATATCTATCCTGATATCAGGGTAAGGGAGCCTAGCTTTATCCGATATCCGATATATATCATATCAGATATAGCAGGATAGCAGAGATGATATCAGGATAGCATATCAGGATAGGCAAGTCTGCCTCCCGTATCAGGTCCTAATACACGATTTGATGGTCCGTGCCCTTTGATATTGGGTCCTGATACACGAAATCATGGCCCGTGCACGCCACGCACCCCTGTCACGGCAGATCAGATCGTTTAATAACAGTAATTTCCGCCTAGTTATATTCAGTATATCTCCTCTTGATCTCCTAGTAGCTAATGACTAAATCAACTCTACTAGAGTTGATTTTACAGACCACTTTAAACCTAGTAGAGTTGATTAATGCCAGGGTGTAGAGTTGATTTTGCATTATTCCATATACAGAAATCATTAAGCTGATCGAAACCGGGGTTAGCGCAGAACACGACAGGACGCGTCGCGTAAATTACCAACTATGGCCCGTTACGAGTGTCGAAAATCCATGTCAATTTCTAGAGCCTTGATTGGTCTAAAAGTCGTAATTGGCCCCGTTACCAACCGAAATCCTTGAATAGAAGAAAATCACCTCTCTTTTATCTCATAAGCTATATCTTTAGTTAGAATGAAAACCACACTCGTTTCCTGCCAAAGGCAGGGGCCATCATATCAGTTCCTGACCAATCGGGTCAACTCTCGCTGCACATCTTTAAATGATCTCACGGTATCAACTACACTTTCCTCCAGTGTCCTGTACCTCAATCCCAACTCCTCCGTCGCCCGACTATTGTTAAACCCATAAACACCCTCCTTCGGGTACCCACCAGCCTCTCCCTCGCAGCTCGGCAGCGCATCTTGATACTCCGGGAACCACCTTCCAATGATCTTACAGATGTCTTGGTTGGTGAAGTATCCCTCTGTCAAAAGGTACCTTCTGTTCCCTCGCGCGGTAAGCTGAGCTTCCATGGCTTTCACGTGCGCCACAGCCAAATCCCGCACGTCGATCCAGAGGAAGAAAGACACGCCTGTGTCTGGAATCTGCGATTTGTAGGCCCCCGAGATGAAGTTATAGATGCGCTGACTTGATATATTTATCTCGTCCAGACAAGAGAGAGGTTGAATGACGGGACCAAACGCTAGCGTTGGGCAGATTGTTGTGAGGGAGAAAGCGGGCTTCCGAGTATCCATCAAGTCCCAGGCAGCACGCTCGGCGAAGAGCTTACTGGCCCGGTACCCGTTCAATGTATTTTGAAAGGCGTCATCCATGGTAAGCGGGTTCCAGTCTGACTCGGTGTACGTGTGCTGTGGAATACTGTTGGGCTTGTAGCTGTTCAGGATTGCAGCAAAGGAGGAGGTGAGGATCACGGTTTTGACTGATGGGGCGTGGTCGCAAACCGCTGTTAGTAAGGATGTGGTGCCGACAATGGACGGGTCCAGCAATTCTCGCTTGATGTCAGTCGCCGAATAATAGAAAGGTGAGGCGACATGCATGACGACGTCCAAGCTTGTGCTTGATTGAAGGCATTCATCGAAGGCTCCATGTGCGGTAAAGTCGGGGATGACACAAACGGCGATTTCGGCTTTACTAGTATTTTTGTATCGTGCGAGTACTTGGTCACCTTTCTCCTTGCTGCGAACCGTAATCGTTATGGAATGTCCATTACTCAGGAGGGCATCAAGAATGTGGCTGGCAACAAAGCCATTGCCACCCGTAAGGAGGACGCGAACCATTTTTCTGACACGTGAATCGAGTTAGATTTTCAGAGCGAGATCCTATCGTCTCCTGGACAAGCACATCATTTTATATGGACACACGTGGAGCTATCAGAGGGCACGTGGGTGGTACTATCTGGTATTGCTTTTGATATGGCCAATCAGAGTTCGAGATGCAAAGTTCCGTGCATACTTCTGGTCAGTCGTGGGCGGGGTAATAGCGCCTCGATAGGCCAATTTTTACAGCCCAAGGGTGCAGAGTTTGGCATTCGAGTACCTGCCGAAGATGGGATACGTGACGACGAAGACGGTATAACTCATCTTGTCGATATCGTAAGCAAATTAAGCCTAGTCCTACAGTCCAAAACCAATTGTTGTACAATTGATTTATGTTACCCCGCTTTCCAGGAGGTAGACTTGATTTTTGACCAGGGATAGACTTGAATTTCGAAAATCGACTTTTTTTAGCGTGGAGCAGATTCGACTTGGACAGGGGGCGTTCGCGCAAGGCAACACTTTACGTCAGCGCGTCAACAGCTTCTGTCACGACAAATGTAAAATTCAGCTAATAATTATTATTAAATCTTTTTAGAACTGACTTACCAGGCCATGGCGCTTATGTCTACGAGGGAGCTAGGTCATTCTTACCCTGTATACCCTTTTACGTCTTTTTCTGAATATCGAATTGTTGTATGCCACGGAAGCTGTCGATCATTTCCTTATTTGAGCATCAAGAAAGGCGAAACATGGGCCCTTCTGCGCTTCCTGCCATGCCCACCAGACCAGATAGTACCGCTTCATGTGGGGGCCTACCATACCATCCCTTGAGCCAAGACTATACTGTTCAAAATAAGAGACACTCCAGGCGCTTCGACGTGATGTATATCAAGCCCTGTTAACTCACATGTGGCATGCTAGGTACCAATTGATGCATATAAATAGCTGAACTGAGACATTAATCGCCAGATATGGCTTAAGTTCTAGACTTGAGTTAGGCTGAACTTTGAGACTGTTTTGGACCTTAAGGTGTAAAGGAGATAACTTTTATAACTAACCGCCAAAAGCCAAGATAGGCAATATAAAATATGAAACCTATTGAACCTTATAAACCTGTTTTTTCTCTCTTTATAATGCCTAGATAACACTAAATCTGTAGATCTATAATATTATTAAAAGAGTTTCCTTTTGATAATATATATCTTAATAGCTATAAGCTACTTAATCTAAGTCTAAGATATATATATAGGAACTATTTTATAGACTGAATTATAGATAAGGTAGTGTATAATTTGGTAGATAGTAATGATATGCTTTTAAATAAATGCTATACTAGGCAGGCCAATGTAGGAAGCCGTAAGCTTAAGTATTGTGGAGTGAACTCCGAGATTGGCCTGGAATGTTTTTCGGGCTGTGTTAGAATGATTGATGTTCATTTTTGGGAGTTGACTTATTTGCCTCAGCTTCACGTAGTACGGCGAACACACTGGCGAGAATATTGGGTCAGTGGTTCTTGAATTGTTAAGGGAATATGATGTTGGCAGAGATCAGGTCGGATACTTCATGCTGGATAACGCCTCGTCGAATGATACCGCTGTTGAGTTCATACTCAAGGAGCTCTGCCCATGGATGACGCCCAAGCAACGCCGCCATCGCGGCTTCGTTGCTTGGGCCATATTATCAATCTCTGTTGCCAGGTATTCCTTATGGGCCGGGGCTGTGAAACATACATGGCTATATGAATATTCACCCCGATTTTCGTATATTCATATTATATTCAACTTATCTAGCAAAACACATATTCATATAATGTATTCATGCATATTCATATAAGGGCTCACGTGATGCCAAGCTACTGCAGTGAAGTGAGAGGCATCGATTGATGTAGCTATATAGCCCGAATACTTCTTAATCGCTCTCGTTTGGCCTGTACGCTATTATATGTTACCCTCTATAGCCCAGTGATCTTATTGGACTGGACTAGCATTGGCGTGGATTTGGATGGACTGGATTTGGCTGGACTGGATTCACAGTTTCAGAAATTTGGACTGGACTGGATCGGGAGGTCTGGAGCCTCCTGGAGCGCCAATGGACCATTCCTAATTAGGAAAGAAGCGAGCCGAACTCCATTTCTTGTTTCAGGCACATTGTTCCGCGTAGTGTTGATTGGTCTCCACGATGCTAAACCCGTCAATGCCCATCGGCAAACCAAATCAGTAATGCAGCGCGAAGGTGAGACGTCCGTTTGCCTACATAATATGCAGCAGCACGAACCCGATAACATGCCCTTTACCATTTGACCAACAAGGTAATTGACGTCCCAGAATGGCCGCACCAACAATCACCCACTTCTTCTCTCGTTCTTCTAATAGGTCTTCAGAGTCAGACAATGTTGTTCTCGCTCCAGAATCGATCAACAATACCGGTAGTCGCGATCCGGATGCCCTGATCCAGCCAGATGAGTTCAAGCTTCAGGGCGAGCAATATACTCGCTGTTCTGTGATCGCAAGAGGCCCTAGATCAACAAAGAAACGCACGTCGGTGATCTGGCTATACGGTGAGGATCTACAGTCAAAGAGAGATCGGAAACGGGTATGGTACTGCTACCTCTGCGAGAAACAGCGTCGTCAACAAGAACTTCCAGCAGTCTCAAATGGCAATTCTACGGCACTTGATCATCTCCACCTGAAACATCATATCGACAAGACTACTGGAGAACTCAAGTCCTTTCGAGGAAACTCGGTGGACTCGAGCCAGTCCTCGATATCCGATTACCAGGACATGAAATCGACCATCTTCTCCCGCCGCTTAGATCGGTTCAAGGAACTCCTAGTCCGCTGGCTAGTCTGTTGCCATATCGCCTTCTTCCAGATCGAGAATGACTACTTTCGCGACCTCCTCTTCTATCTATTCCCACCCTTAGCTGATCTCCTTCCAAAGGCAGCATCGACCATTCGCCAGTGGGTGATGAATATGTTCGAGGTGAGGAAGGAGAGACTGCGGCAGGATATGCTCGACAGTCGGAGTTCCATTTCGCTGTCCTTTGATCTGTGGACGTCGCCGAACTACCTCGCAGTGCTTGGAGTAGCAGCACATTTCATCGACAAATCTGGGCTGCGTCGAACTGCTGTCTTGGCGCTACGCGAAGTGGAAGGGGAACACTCAGGGGAGAACATCGCCGATGTCCTGTTGCAGGTTATCAAAGATTATAAGATTACGGACCGAGTTGGCTATTTCATGTCCGATAACGCATCGGCCAACGATGTGTGCGTTGACTTTGTACTGCGCGCTATCTACCCAAGGATGTCAGATAAGCAGCGAAAACGCAGACGCCTCCGATGCTTCGGGCACATTGTAAATCTCTGCGCGCAGGCTTTCCTTATCGGAAAGGACGCCGAAAAAGTCTGCAAAGATCTAGACGCTGCGTACAGGGAAGGTGATATGAAGCGAATCCGGGAGCTCTGGCGGAAGCGCGGCGCCATCGGAAGGCTTCACAATATCATCATATACATCCGAGCCAGTCCTCAGCGCCGTCAGTTTTTCAGATCAATTGTCTGTGGGGGAGAACTGTCTGAGTTTGATGGCTTAGAGGTGAGTTTGCGCCCTCCATAAGCCCATAGTCAGAACTAATAGTTAGCCAAGCTTATCCAAAGCCAGCAGACACGCTGGAATTCATACTTCACCTCGATCGGTAGAGCTCTTAACGTCAAGGAGCGAATTCAAGTCTTCTGTGACCAGTATGAGGCTGGCCAGAGCCAGAAAAGCCTCACCGAAGACCGCCTGTCTGAGCAGCAGTGGGACGAGCTTGCACACCTTCATGATCAGCTGGAGACGTTCTATGACGGAACCCTATCTACGGAAGGCAGGCTTTCAACACTAGCGGATCACTTTCAGACACTTGACTGGCTACTAAATGAGATCCAGCAGGCTAAGATTAAATTCGAAGAACTCCACAAGGAGGCTGTTCGAAGGAACACCAGTCGAGGAACTGTTGCTGCTGAAGCTGATGACTTCGCATTTCTTGCCGCTTCAGCGGAAGCTTCCTGGCGTAAGGCGGAGGAGTACTTCAAGAAAGCGGATGAGACACCGGCATATTATGCCGCTATTGCGCTGAATCCGACTCTCAAAAACCAGTGGTACATCGAGACTTGGACAGATGAAGAAAAGAAGTCATGGATCCCGAGCGTTACGAAGCTTGTTAGGGGACTCTGGCTAGAAGAGTATCGGGGAAGACATTCTACAAAGCATACGTCAGCTTCCGCTTCGTTCTGCCCAACTTTGCCTGCTCCGGTTAGAAAGGAGAAGGCCTTTGTGGCGGTAAAGAGCCATAAACGACTGAAGCTTCGTCACGAGGCCCTGGCAACCGACCCTCCAGCCGTCGACTTGCTCGATCAGTTCCTTGAAACAGATGTTATCCGGCTTGGTGAGGACGAAACCTTTGACGCTATCCGTTACTGGAACGATCGCTACTATACGCAGCCGGATCTAGCCCGTATGGCTCTGGATGTTCTGGCCGTTCCATCAATGTCAGACGAGTGTGAGCGGCTATTCAGCAGCGCCAAGATACTGCTTTCCGACCGGCGGTCGAGGCTTAAGATAGATATCATTGAAGCCAGCGAGTGCCTCCGATCCTGGTTCGGCCCACCTGCACAGAATACTTTTGAGGATATCAACATCGGGAGACTAGAAGGGGAGTCTGATCTGCAGGGGGCTCGGCACGGCGGGGAGGGATCTGAAATTAGAATGGGCAATGAGGACCTTCGGGCCGTTGAGCAAGAGGGTTTTCAGGATGAGGACAATACCACTCAGGATGGCTTGCGGTAACCAGTGTAATTGATGCCAAATACATAGGTACCGCAACAGCATTGAACAAGAATCGATTCCGCAGTAAATCTCTCGGCGACTCTTTTCGCAAAATGGGGAATACTCCTAATCCATTTGGAGAATTGGATTTGCATTGGCGCTCCTGGAGCTCCCAGCCCTGTGCATTGGACTGGACTGGATCCGACCTCGAAATCCAGTCCAGTCCAATCCAACAAGATCACTGCGCTGAAGGAGAAGAGACAGCCGAAGGCAAAGTCCCCGAAGGTGAAGAGGCCGCTGCCGACCTCACGGATGAGACCAAGGACAAGGCTGCCGAAGGCGAGGAGGCCGCTGGCGATCTCCCCGAGGATGTTGAAGGCAAGGCCGCCGAAGGAGAAGAGACAGCCGAAGGCAAGGTTGCTGAAGGCGAAGAAGTCGCTGGCGGCGTTGGCGAGGAGGCTAAGGACAAGGCTGCCGAAGGTGAAGAGGCCGTTAAGAATAAGGCGGCTGAGGGCGAGGAGGCTGACAAAGAGCCTCTCGACTTCACCATCCTCAAGGGCACCACCGTCGACAAAGAGGGGAATCTCGTCAACGAGAAGGGTGACAAGCTCGGAAAGGTCGTCGAAGGAGAGCTCAAGCAGCTCATCGGCCTCTATTCTGACGACCAAGGTATCATATGTGTTGAATACTGGTGAAAATAAGACCGGCTAACCGGATGACCGAACTACCGGTCAGAAAGCTGTCTCAGCACTGTAACAACCTCTTAGATAGGTCATTACTGAACAGATAGAAATAGGGTTCCAACCCAACTATCGGACAGAGAGAGGGACACACACAATTGACCGCAATATCTGACAATATGGGACAAGACCGGCAAGCAACTTGGCAAGGCCGAGCCCATCCCTGAGTGGGACCGCGAGCAGAAGGACTTCTCAATCCTCAAGTATACTACTGTTGATAATAACGGAAACCTCGTCAACGACAAGGGCCACCTCATCGGACGTGTCATTGAAGGCGATATCAAGCAGCTTATTGGTCTCACTTCCGACGACCAGGGCACTATCTGGGACCGAACCGGCAAGCAAATCGGAAAGGCTGAGCCTCTTCCCGAATGGGAGCGTGGTGAGCAGAAGGATTACAGCATCCTGAATGGCACTACTGTCGACAAGAACGGAAACCTCGTTAATGAGAAGGGCCACCTCTTTGGCAAGGTTATCGAGGGTGAGATCAAGCAGCTCATCGGTCTCACTTCTGACGACCAGGGTACCATCTGGGACCGAACTGGCAAGGCCGTTGGTAAGGCTGAGCCTCTCCCTGAGTGGGAGCGTGGTGAGCAGAAGGACTTCTCCATCCTCAAGGGTGCCGTTGTCTATAAGGAGGGCGGTCTTGTTAACGAAAAAGGCGATACCATCGGCAAGGTGACTGAGGGTGAGATCCGACAGCTCATTGGTCTCAAGTCAGACGAGAACGGCAAGATCTGGAGAGACGGCAAGGTCGTCGGCCAGGCTGAGTCTCTCCCTGAGTGGGACCGTGTCCCAAAGAAGGACTACTCCATCCTTAAGGGCACCAAGGTCAACAAGATCGGCAATCTTGTGGGCTCCAACGGCACTGTTCTCGGTAAGGTTGTCGAGGGTGACCTGAAGGAGCTTCTTGGCAAGCGATCCGATGAGAACGGTGACATCTGGAATGACTTCGGTGAGGTTATCGGTAAGGGCGAGCCTGTCTCCGTCGCAGAGCGCGAGGAGAAGTCATCTGCTCCCTTCGAGCACTTCTCTGGTGCCACCGTCGAGTCTGATGGCCGTGTCATGTACCAGGGCGAGCAGGTCGGTGTGGTCATCGAGGGTAACCCCAAGGAGCTCAAGGGTATCCAGGTCGATGAGGATGGTGACATCCTCGACCGCCGTGGTAACACGATCGGTAAGGCCAAGCGCTGGGAAGCCCCTGACTAGGAGCCCGAGAAGCCCATCGACAACTCTGCCCTTGCTGGTAAGCGTGTCAACAAGGCCGGTAACCTCGTCAGCGAGTCTGGCGAGATCTACGGTCGTGTAATTGAGGGTGATGTCAAGAAGCTTGTCGGACGCATGTCTGACCGAGAGGGCAACATCCGAAGTGAGTCTGGCGACATCATTGGCAAGGCCGAGCTTGTTTCTGAAGGCGAGCGTGGTGGCAAGAAGGATGGTCCTTTCGCTGGACTTACGAACTGCATCGTCTCCAAGGATGGTAAGGTTGTGAACCAAGCTGGCGAGACTGTTGGACGACTTGTCATTGGAGATGCCAAGGCTTTGGTTGGACGTGCTGTCGATGATGATGGCGAGATTGTCGACTCAAACGGCAATGTCATTGGCAAGGCCGAGCGCTGGGAGGAGCCCGAGAAGGAGCAGAAGCACAACCCTCTTGCTGGTCGCAAGGTGAACCGTGAGGGCAACGTTGTTGACGCTGATGGTAACATCATCGGTAAGCTTACCAGTGGTGAGCTCCTTGACTGCGCCGGCAAGGAGATTGATGAAGATGGTGATGTCTTCAACCAGAAGGGGAGCGTCATTGGTCACGTTTCTCTTCTCGAGGATATCCCCAAGGAGGAAGGGCCCGAGCCTGAGGGTGAGACCGAGGAGGAGCGCATCAAACGCGAGCAGGCCGAGGCCGATGAGAAGAAGCAGGCTGAGGAGGCGGAGAAGAACAAGAAGCTTGCCCAGTCGCTCGCTTACCAGATCGAGCAGACTCTGGAGCGACTCCGACCTATCTGCAGGTCCATCAAGGACAAGATTAGCGCCGCCGAGGCTCAGAAGCCTGCGGACCGTGACGAGGAGGAACTTGTCCGACAGGTCAAGCCTCTGATCGAGGAAGGTGGTAAGATCTTGACTGAGACCAACGGTATCATCCGGGGTCTTGACCCTGATGGCCGTATCTCCCGCAACGCCAGGCAGAAGACTGCTGCTGGTGAAGCTACTCCTGAGGAAGCTCACCTTGCCAACCTTCTCAAGGAGCTCTCCACTGAGATCCAAACCACCATTGAGGAGGGTAAGCGCAAGCTCGAAG
Source organism: Fusarium oxysporum Fo47 (assembly GCF_013085055.1). Lineage (NCBI taxonomy): Eukaryota > Fungi > Ascomycota > Sordariomycetes > Hypocreales > Nectriaceae > Fusarium > Fusarium oxysporum. Next base: position 3,167,812 of record NC_072846.1, read on the forward strand.
GTATGCCCCATGCTAAGAAGGAGATTAACCCTCTCTGGGCTCTTCTCGCAGAGCCTCTCTTCCAGATCGTCGCCGCTGTTGGTCTCCTGCTCAGCGGTGTGCTTGGTCTTGTTGGCAAGCTTCTCGGTCCCATCCTGAGCCCTCTGGTAAGTCATTATCATTTGTTTTATAACGATCCGTTGATCATCCGGCTAACAATGTCTTCAGCTGAACGGTCTTGGTCTTGGTGGCCTCCTTGATGGTTTACTCGGAGGTCTTGGTCTCAAGAAGATCCTCAGTGGCCTTGGCCTTGGTGTTGTTGTCGGCACCGTCACTGGCAAGAAATAAGCAAAGCAACATGACTGATTAAAAATTGTCTTTTAATGAATTTTATCTTTTGTGAATTTTGGGAAAGTAATATGTACGATAGTTAGGAGTCATTGTTTTGTTTAGTTGTTGGTCCTCAGGGAGGACGGAAACTCTTTTATTATGTAACATATGTGATCAGCGTGTCACGGACAAGAATTTGGCGCACTTTTCTCTGTATCTGATTAATTAAATTGACTTTGATTGCTATATTCGTCCCCAACTATAACGACCTGACTGGTCTGTAGGCTGGGGAAAGTGGACGATCAGCGCACTGACTATACCGCGCTTAGAACGAGATGTTAAAATGGAGCTTTATATAATAAGACTAACGTGGTTGATAAGCAGAACTTATCGTGGGGTCGTTCTGCGGAGTAATTTCGGGAAATCGTATGTGATTACACAACTACTATCTGATAAGTGCCCGGCACCGCGCATGCGAATATCTCGTCGGTTAGGAGCCAAATCGATGCAATTACAGGGCTGGAGGACTGCTACGCTCTGGCGGTCCGTTTGGTTCAAGAGCGACGCTGTATAGACGAGCGGGCGCTGAGATATTTGCATATGCAGCGGCTGGGGTCCAGGCTTCGCTGTAAGGACTATGATATAGTAATGCGCTGATCCTGCTGCTCCTTAATATTTAGAAAAAAAAAAGAATTAATAAAAGAATATGCCTTCTAAATACATAGATAGATACGGACTAATTAATGCTATAAATATATAAAGATCCTACCTAACGGCCAGCTTACCGTCGACGAGGGGCGGTCTGCCTCCTCCCTAGCCGAGCCTAGCGCCCTCGATGGCCTTGGCCCTGAGTTGGCCTTGGTCCTGGGCCTGGGTTATCAGGCACGGGGGTCCCTACCTATACCCGTATCCGGCCCTCGCCCTGGCCCCGCCGGCGGCGCTGTTTAAGCTCGTCGACGAGCCGGTTCAAGCTCCGGCCGGCGCATAAGAGCTCTAGCTCTGCAACTGCCTCCTCCTCGCTCTTGCCGGACGCCATGCAGACCAAGAGCTCGTCCTAGTCACCTTCCGGCGACAGAACTGCACCCTGATCCCGTTCCCCGGGCGCCAGCGGCTTCCCTACGTCTCTTCTAGTACCCATACGGCCGGCTGACCTGCAATCCCTTCCTCCTATTCCTTCTAGATATCCCGCACTGTAAAGACCTTGGCCAGGGCTGTAATAATAGGCATACCTGGTACTAGAGGCTCTGGAGCCGGAGCCGGTGCCGGTGCCGGTGCCAGCGACACTGCTGGTCCGGCCCCAAAGTGGCCGGTAAAGGTGATAGGGACCTTGCCCTGTAGGAGGGCATCGAGGCCGAGCTGAATTTCCTCTAGCCGGGCCTCTAACCGGATGGCGAGTCGCTGGCTATTCTGCAAGAGGGCCTCGCGTGTGCTCTCTAACACACCGCTAAGCTCTGGCAGCGCGCGTTGTACGAGCAGGCTTAACGGCTCCGTAGCCCCTACCGCGTCAAAGCAAACAGCGACGGCAAACTCATCCCATTTGGGCCCATTAAAAGGGGCGTAGGCGAAGAAGGGTAGCGATAGGTAGCGAGGCTGCAATACAGCCAGGTCCTGTAACAGTACTATACGCAGGCGCCGCATAAGCTTAAGGAAGCCGTCGGCGGCTAGGTCGTCGTCGTCGAGGCCACTTTCTGCCCAGCATTGCCGGCGCGCGCGAGCCTTAAAGCGAGGCTCCTACTCCTCGATCTACGGCCAGAGCTGCTTTTATAAGATATACGAGGGCTCGTAGGCCGCATGCGCAAGGAAGTAGTCCCCGGGTGACGCCAAGAAGCCAGCGATAATACGCATAAACTGGCGCGGTAGATGCATAAGATAAGCCTGGCAGAGCATGCTCTGGTTCCAGCGGCCGGCCTGCAAGATCTAGGCGAGCAACATGCCATAGGTCTCCGCGTCCTAGGCGCCTACCCTGCGCGGGAGGTGCGTCTTCTTTAACGCCATAAGGCCAGCAGCACCGAAGATACGCCAGGTCTCTTGTAGCTGCGTCGGGTACGAGAGCTCCTGCTCGCGGCCCCGTCTAACAAGAACCTTGATCCGATACTAGTCCTGGCGGCGCCGGAAGGACGGGGACGGCTCGCCAGCGACGTGCCAGCGCCAGAAGAAGAGCTATGCTAAGGCCCCTTACATACAGAATAAGGGGTCCTTATGCCGGAGGGCACCCATGAACTCTTTCTTTGCCGTCTTATTTAGCTTACCGTCTCGCAAAAGGGTAACAAGGCAGCCACAAGGGGTCAGGCCTTCTGAAGACGGATAGTCAAGCAGAGACAGGTCTGCAAGCTCCATCTTACGGCGGTTTTCCCCCCGTAAGAGGTAGTAGTAGCCAAAGAGGAGGTCAACTTGCATACGGAGGTTTTATGGCATATATACAGCCCCGCTAAGAAGGAGATCCTGGACCCAGAGCCATTCATCGGGTAAATAGCCGGCCTGGATCCTGTTAGTCCTGCGGTCTTTAAAGGAGGCGCGGTCATGCTTCCCCCGCTGCCGGCCGCGTTGCTTAAGGAAGCCTCGTACGGCAGCGCCCCGGGGGTTTTCCGTGTTTGCGTTGCCGTGGGCTACCTGGAGCCGCCAGAGCTCGATAACGGCCGCGATATAGGCATCGATAGTGCCCCTCGTAAGCAGAGATCCTTCGGCAAGGTCTGCTGCAGCCGGCGCAAGGGCCGTGGGTGGCACGTAGCCCTCGCGGTCGTCCGCAAGCAGCTCGGCGGCCTCGGCCAGGGGGACCTCTAGGGCTTCGGCTAGGCTTTCGGCCTCTGCCAGGGCCGCGGCCTCGAGCTGCTCTTGTTCGAGCTGCCGCCGTAACTGTACAGCCTTTCCTTTGCCCTTGCCCTTACCCCGTGCCCGTGGTTTCTTTTGCGGCGGGGCAACGCGTTGTAAGAGGATATCCTCTTTGAGCCACGCTGCTAGCTTGTCTGGGGTTACGAGCTCGCCGTCGGGCCAGCTATAAAGTGAGCCGTCTGCCGCAGCCCGAGGCGTACGGCACCAGGCCTATAAGTCCTCGTCTGTTAGCCGCCCATGGGACTCTACGTAAAAAAAAGAGACAAGGGCAAAGGGGAAAAGAGAGGGCGGCAGCCGGGGGAACGCGCCTTCCACTCCCGCTGCTTCGCAGCATTACTCCGTGCCGTGTTCGCCGGCTGTTCGTCCTTTTTCGCCTGAAGGCCCGCCCTCCGGGCGGCACGGGCACGCTCGTCTGCGGCCGTGTACGAGTCGTCTGCAGCCATCTCGGTCGATCAAGGCCTTTCTACGTGGTGTTTGTTTCCTGTCTGGGGCCTGATAAGTTGCGGGGAACTTATCAAATGCACTTATCAGGCGCCGCGCATACGATTTCACGGGCCGCTTTTTGCGGGGGATAAGTCGTCACGTGGTCTGAGCGAATTACGACGTAATTGCGGGCACCATCGATAAGCATGTGAACCATCCAAGTATGTGAACCACTTTTCTTACACCATATAGGTAGATATCATCATAAAAACACAACAAATCAATTAATCAATTAAAACTACTCACTATATTCTTCCCCAGACATCCCAATTACTACTTGACACGTTCTTGCATTATGTCCGGGCTTACCGCACACTCCACAGCGCCGAACCCGCGGTCCGACCGACTTTCTTTGACCACTACTTCTTGACGATTCTGCAACTACCTGCGCATCAACATCCATCTGATCAATTGCCTGCCTTGCTTCATCTACTGTCATTACTCCTCCCTTCTGTAGTCGGGTTCTTTTTGCCCTTCGGCACCGGCTTAGTATCTTATTTGCCTCTTGAACATCATCCAGCCTGGCTGTCAGTAAGGTAATCTTATGCATACATTCCTTTGTTGACTTCTCTAGAGACTTCATAGCTTCAATAACCGACTCTGGAGAGCTACTGTGATGTCTTCTGATTCGTCGTTCAAGGTATTCAGACTGAGAGCCAGCCTCAAGCACGGTCTTTGGCGTCTTTGAGACCCAAGGGGTTGAAGGGTTAGCGACCTCTTCAGCAGGCGTTGGAGTCCGCAGCTGCACATCAAGCTTTGAGACCACACTTTCTGGATCTAAAGGAACAAGCCCGGCTCCTCTAAAGGCTGACTTGATATTTCTTTCGGTCATAGTAGCTTGATGCGCTGCATAAAAGGCCGGGAAGAACTCGGTCTTAGAAACATGTGTTATAGAGCATCTGATCAAATGCTCAATTTCTCGACCATAAGCGTTTTTAAGCAGGTTAAAGTACCCGACATCAAGAGGCTGGAGTAGATGAGACGAATGAGGTGGCATACAAAGTGTAATAATCTTATGTTCCTCGCAATATCTCTCAAAATCGACAGAGTGGTGACTTTCATGGCCATCGAGGATCAGAAGACGATAGGAACCAACTGATCGGTTGCTTGTACACCGATCAAAGTGCTTTAGCCACTCAAGTCCTATCTCGTTATCGGTCCAGCCATTTTGGCTTGTCGCAATAGCCCAATCGCCCGGGAGGTTACTTTCTCGGTACCAGTTGGCGAGGTGATATTGGCCCCCACCGATGATAAACGGCTGGATCGCCCAGCCTGCCGCATTAATCGCCTGAATGACCGTAATCCATTCCCGGTTTCCAGGCTGCACTGATTTAGGTCGTCCACGCCTGTCTGTGCCTGTGACAACCATTCCGCTTGCAACCATGCCTATAAGGAAGCCAGTCTCGTCAAAGTTCCAGATATCATCTGATCGGATACCGTACTTTGCAATTGTATTCTGTACAAGCCTAAACCAGCCACGAACAATAGTCGGATCTTCGCATTTGGCTCTCTGGTAGTCATATCTCCGAAATAAACGCGTCTTTAGCTCTGGTTGCCGCTTGACGAAGTTATGAGCCCAGCGCTTGCCGACAGGTAGCGCATCGCGGTCAGCGAGCAGTCGGTTGGCCATTTCTTCAACGGCACGCAGTCGGGGAGGAAATCCTCGTATATCTAGGTCGAGAATAAACTGAACTATAATCTTTTCCTCTAGATTTGATAAACGGCGTGATTTTGGAATCCAATCGCGTCGAGATTGGAGACCATTCTGTCGGCGACTTAAGGTTATGCGATTAACTTTATATATATCTGCAGCGCATCGGAGGCTTAATTTAGGATTAGTTTGAAGTGCCTGAAGGGCAAGAAGTATTCTAGCTTCGTAATTTGGGTCTGACATGCTTGGTGGTTGATAAATCAATTGATTAAGTGAAAAGTTAGGTGTAAGAGGGAAAAGTGGTTCACATGCTTGGATGGTTCACATGCTTATCATGTACGTTAGCTAGAAACTAATGCATTAATAACAATTTAGGTATCTAATGTAAAACAAAAGTGTAATTGAATGTTGCGATCAGAACGGGCTGTTGAAAGTTTACCTGCTTCTCTGCGCGAAATGTTAGGATTAAAAAGGAAAGGAAGAGAAGGGCGGGGGCACAGCCCAAATGAGTGGCTGTCTCTTGAATCTGCAGCTGAACGAAACGGTGCAATCAACATCATACCCTCCCTACGCTATCTGGCCAATTGGCCTAAATGAGGCTCGGAAAGCCTGCAACGGCCGACAACTGAGGAGCAATGGCCCAATGACCTATTATAAAGCAGGTGGAGGACATGACGTGTTTGCGTCCAACGCCGCTTTTGGTTGGAAGCTAGGCGTCAGCTTTGGCAGGTCCAATAGAGTATCAGCTTCCACCGTATCGTCATGTCCTATCTGCGTTAATGTTGGATTCTCTAAATTCTGCGAGTTTTTAGACAAAAACCTTATGAAACTATGTTAGGTTATCAAGCGCGGAGCGGCCTGGGCCCCGCCCCCTAACACTAACCCGTCAGGAGATGAGGGACAACCCCCGCTTCTGTGTAGAAGCGTAGAATATCCTTCAGCGAGTACAACCTCTGCATCGACATTCCGTGCAAAATGAAACAGACAGTAAGCAAAATCAAGATATAGTAGGAGATTGCCTCTACTGATGCTTCTAGACTCGCCAACTGGCGCCACCATTCTCAGAAAAGAAAAGCCCTTCTGCATAACGTTCAGCAAGTTGCCCCATTCCTGGATATAGGAGGGAACACCCAAGCCTCTCTTGAGACGGACCTATACACCACTAGACTAGATAAGATCTATTTCTTCCTATGGCTTGCTGGCCTCTCACGACCTGCCTGGCCCCTTCATTGGGGATAGACCGGAGATAGGTTTACGCGTGAGACGAAGACAGGGGGTGGCGACAATTAAGAATAGAAGAGTAGGGGCTTGAGGCCATGCTGAGCAGATCTGGTAATGCCGTGCGTTTTGCCTGGATGCTCCGATGCACGTTTAGGACTCAGAGCAAAACCGCATTTGGTACATATAATACCTGCTTCCGGAAAATTGTAATAAAGGCTAAGCCTTTCAAGCCTCTACAGCTTTGCTGGGGGTAAAATAGAACGGCTATGTTGTCTATGAGTAGAGGAGCGGGCCATTATAACTAAATATATATAAATATAATAGACAGGATGGAATGGCGGAGATAGAGTAGATACTATATAAAGATGATAAACACGTGAAATTTAATAGATAATTGTAATGAATGTTGTTGTTTAGGCCTGTAGTCAAGCTGTTAAACTTGACAAGGGTCAGCCGACGAAAACGCGACGCGTTTCGTGTTTTAGGTTTCCGAATTTCATGAGTGCGTTTCTGATGATAATTCTTGAGTAGGGACGTTGATAGTGCCCGTATCGAATAAGGAAGCGAAGTCAAGTAAATAGTAAAAAACACTATCATTTAAATGATCTCAAGAATCATTGCTTCTCCTGTTCTTGGCCCCCAAAAATGGTAAGTTGGCAAAAAGATTGGTGCCTCTACCTCCACAGGGTTTCGCAAGCACAAGGTCACCGCACTGGACCTTCGAAATAAAGTAGGGGTATCATAAAATTTCCCGTAATCGCTTACTCGTCCAAAGCATCATCCATCAACAACAACCAGTTTCCCATCATGCTGCGGCCACCCAAGTAACAATTCCCTCATCCATTTCCAATAATCCTCTAGCGCCCACTTCCGCAATAACTGCAAATTAAAGATAATCGTATAAATTCCCTTCGACTTCGACGTATGTCCAAAGAGCTCCTTCTCCCAAAACGCGATCTTTTCTCCGTCCGGCGTCGTGATGATGAGATGCCAATCATGACCTTGGATAATAATACCGGGAAGAAACTCTGGTAATTTCCATACCTCTTCTGGATCTAGCGTCAGGCTCTCAGTTGCGTTCTTCATTGAAGTGACTTGTTTTGCTGCCAGTCGTCGTAGCCTAAGTAGTTTTCGAAGGAATTGCCAATGGGCTGCCATCCAAACTTCCATCTGTAATCTCGCGTTCTCCCATCCTTCGCCTGTCTTCTTCGTTTCGATGCTAACAGCAATCGGCCTATCGCTCAGAAAAGCGTGGTTCGTGTGGTTGAACATGCCCAGAGGCAAAAAGCTTCTCAGCGCATGGACGGTTTCGGAGACAGCATCCGCTTCTTCGTGATTGGGATCGATATACATGCAGAAATCAACTTTCTTAGACGCTGAAGTCGCTTGGTAATCGGGGATGATGGAAGCAGTTGTGCTGAGACGGTCAGTAACTGAACATGTAGTTGCAGAAAAGACACTCACCTGAGTCGAAAGTCGAAGAATTGCTCCATCCGAGGACCTTGCAACGGCCGCAAGGCAGCTCTCAAGACAAGATGATGAACTTCCATGTTCCAATCTGCCTCTGAGCATCCTTTGCTGTTGCAAGCACCTGCCTCTTGAAGAATGGTCTGAACTGTGTCAGGCGACGGCGTATGGCCCAGTTTATCGCGCTCGTCTGAGAAGCAAAAGTTGCTGGTGAACGAGTCCTTGGTCCACTCGAAGGTCTTGTATATCGTTGCGTCGAGTTGATCGATTGTTTGGCGCTGAGATGTTGGGAGGATCGCATAACCAGATGAACTTCTGTCAATCTGCAGGAGGAGATCTTCCAAGCTAGGTGGCTTGTTGTGAAAGTCTTTCAGTTCTCTAGGCTCGACTCCTCTCGGGTGAAATTCCAGGTCACGTAATTGCTTTGTTGGCGATGAGTAGCCGGACTTTGATGAGGCTGCAGATGACGAGGCAAAAGAGGTTCCAGATTCGCTCCTTGGAGCCTTGAGTTTACGAGGGCGAGGCGTTTCGAAGTTATCATCTTCACCGTCATAACAGGCCTGAGTATCCGTCACGCTGCGCTTCGTTGATCTGCGACCTCGTCCGCGGGAGGCCATGCTGTGCTCGCTCTGCGACGGGTCTGGAGTCGGGGGATTCAATCGACGGCGCTTTGCGCAAGGTTGTTTGTCGTGATGAGCAGATTTAGATACGGGCTCAAGTTGTCGGAGCCACTGTTGTATCCGCTGATCGAGCGACATTGCTTTGCGTGGAGTGATAAATTGTTGTGCTGCTGTCGGGGAATGCTTAGCTTTAGCTTACGATTTCTTTTTAAGTTGGTTAAATGCCGTCATGTTGTTTACTGTTTTCCAGGTTGTTGTCACGACAACAATCTTATCTGACTTAGCAACCGGGGCCGGCCTGCTAAAATGGTGATAGCTGAGTCAGGGCTACAAGTAGGGAAGCTGACATTCTTGCCACAACAATAAATTAATTACGAAAAAAACTGTTCTCTATGTGGCTTGATATTAGAGGTCCATATAATTAATTTAATAATATTGAGATTTCGCATGCTGAAGTTGTCGACGCGCGCAATGTTTCTAATTTACAGGGGTTTTAATGCGCTGCGCGCTTACTGAAAAACTGCGGGTATCTTGGCGAATTGATCTGACATTGCTTGTCAAGGATCTTTCAATTTGCGGGCAAGATCCCTTCATTTTCGGAAATGTGGCGTCTCCATACAGCCAATTACTGAATTTCGCGGGCAAAATCCTCAGGTGGCACCTGACCATGGGAAGAGTTGATCATGCGAAAACCAGGATAAGCAGGGCACTCCTGATGAACCAGGCTTCGGTGTTTCTGCTGTTGTCGACGGCGCCGATTCCTAGCCCGCTCGCTTTCGCTTTCGACCTTGTATGGGTTTGTGAAGGCTCGACGACCCATACTTAACGAAGAACTTGCTTCCTTTGACTTGATCATTCATCTTTTCCGCCGTGATTGCAGCTCCCTTCTTTATTTCAATTGCAATGCTGACTCTCCGAATAAGTCTAATTACGTGTTTAAGTTAAATTAAAAATAACGGCAGTTGCGAATCACACAACTCGTAGGAGGAGTTATCACATTTTATACAAGGGTGGCGATTAGTGCCGAACACGACGCGAGAATACGGATTAACTTTTTTTGCGATCCAGCGCCCATCATCAATTTGTTATGTTCAAGATGTCGCAAGTGGGTACTCGCAGGGGTATTCGCTTTTAAACAAGCGTCCATTGGTTCATGAGCAAATAGCAGGGATGTCGTACATTTTAAACGATTGCTGATTGGTTGCTGTGAAGCAGGGGAGAGAGCCCGCTTGAATAGCTGCTTACCCTATATACACTTTAAGGTCAACTTTTTGCTCTGTTTGAACGCACAGGTTAACCCTGACCCCACCAACCGTCATAGATTAAAAGATATAAAATACCTATATTATATAAATAAAAATATTTAAAGATTATAATACTAATTAGTAATAAGGTAATTATAAGTTGATTTCCTACTTATAGAAGTTATTACTATATACTACCTAGGATAACTTATATTTTGTAATCTTTTTTAAATATATTAGATAAAGTCATTAAAAAGCTACTAATTAACTTGATTATTTTTAATATTCTTATTATCCTATTTACCTAGATATATGCTTTAGTATAATTAAATCCCAGGTTCTCTAATATTAATATATATATTGTGACGAATGTGGTTTCAAACAGGGAAACTAGTCCGTACTAGGTTTATGTTTGCAGATTGCGTAGGGCGTTAAACTGGGCGAATTGGTTGTCACGTCTCTTAATGATCAAGTAATGCTTGTTAGGCTTATTGATGTAAAGAAGTCTTATTGATAGCTGGTGAGCTAAATCTATGAAAGTGCTAATGAATGTGGTCTATATACTAGAAGTGATCTGAGAGGATCACTGAGGCAGTTGGATCACGGTAGTTCCTGGAGCGTCGTGATCCTGTCTGTCAGGTGATCTAGCTCTGATTGGCCCGTAACCGTTGAGGGGCTGATGCCTTGCATGAGTTTTTGTGGGGTACACGTGACGTAACCGCTAGGGTCGTAACATATCGCCTGAATTAAATCTAGTAAGAAGAGTCAGGATATTATTTAACATATTTTCTAAGAGGTTACCTTTATAATATATCCTTTAAGTATTCCTAAGCTAGTAAATATAAAAGCCTTAGAAAGGTTAAAGGCTATAATTATTATTTTTACAACAGCTGTCAAACTCTAAATATATTATTACACCAGACTTTAGGTCTTTATAAATTACGCAGAGAGAATTGCTTCCCTATGCAAAGGTTTCATTGCAGTCCAAGCTCCTATTACTGCCCTAAAACAGTCTGTTGTCAGTTTCACCCACCAAAGCGAGCTCGTGTATTATAGCAGTAGGGTGGTGATGGATACACAGCGTTCCATGGTGATTATGATAAGGAACTAACTCAGTGAGGAACAAGCGCGACCCGAGAGATAAGATTAGACCACTTTCGATTGTTCGTACTGTGGAGTTGTTAGCGCTTCGGAACAATTCCGCTCTGGCTATCGCTGCTCGCCCTGTTGTGTCGCAAATGTCAACCTTGGCAGATTTGTGGTCGTTGGAAAAGGTTGATCCACTTCATGGACCATGTGTCTTATGCTGTTCGGTTTACGATTGTTGCGAAATGGGAGGTGGTTTCTAATGAGCCTGGTGGTGATTTCAGTCAAGAATCGAAATGCGTATTGGACTGGTTCGTTGACAAGAGTGGATAGGAGTGGATAGAGCTATTAGCGTACTAACAGTTTGGAAGGCTGTAGTGGGGGGATGCAGATAATAATCTAACTTGCCCGAGAAACGGTTCAGCCAGCCAAAGTTTCGGTGGTCGCTGGCGCCAAACCTGTTTGGTTAGTGCTACTCGACCCTTACTTGCCTGAGTAACGCATCATGTTGCAAGTCCCATAAGTTCTCGAAAACCAGGCTGCCTACACCCATTTTTAGAGCCTGTCTTGATAATTATGACAGCTCTTTTGTTGTCAAATCTGACCTTTATTTGGCGCATACGAACCCTTTCTTTTGAGCCAAAAAGCTCGCGACTCTCATTGTTGGACCTTTCCTTCTGACTCAAATAAAAATCTCGGAACGTCTATATCTAGCTTCCTGCATCACTATGACACTTTATTAAATTCAAAGGATTTCATTAGGTCTATCATGTCCAGGTCCCGCCATTGCCAAAGAAAGGAATAAGCAGTCAACTCACTTCCATCATATCAATTTCAGGTGATGCACAAAATGTTCAACCCGTCAATTGACTCATGAATTCACAGTATACCTCCCACCACACTTCAAGTACACCTGCCATGACTAGAATTGGATTGTTTAGCATGATACAAACGTCTTTTACATGACTCAAGCTCGTTTGCTGAGCTAAACATGTTCCACTTCTTTATCGACCTCGAGCTTATCAATAGACACTTAGATATATTCCCTGAACCTTCTTGGATGTAGATATCGATGACGCCTGGCTTGACGAGTTCCGCCCGCGGATCGACATTCGATATTGCAGTGAGCATGCAGTAGTCTCAGTCGGATCCTTGCTAGATACAGGGGCAATACACCTTCGACTCTCTCACCTCAATTAGGAGTGCTGTAATCAAATTCCGAAATGCTTTGGGGTGTAAGCAAAGGTGTTTGGCCAGAAGGTCTCTGGTAACGGGGATCCTCGATATACGATAACCAATAGCTCAGTGAACAGTTCATGTCTGATGGCAAGCTACCGCTCGGGAGACATTGAATCCTGAGGATTTGACCATCTGGATGACCACGCACCAGTATCCTGTGAACGGTGGCAGATATCTCTTCCAACTCCTTCCTCCAATCTGCATAGCAGCATTCAACATCCTGAACAAACTGATTGAAGTGTTTCAAGTCGATTTTGGTGATGCTGTAGTTCTTTAGTAACTAAATAGCAAGGGTAAGGTTTAAATCTGAAACGTACTCATCATTCGTCAACTGAAATCCAGGGACTAGCATCGCCCCCCAGCCCATTTCCTTCACCAATGCCAGTAACAGTCGTCCCGCGTGAATCCAACTTTCTATCTGCTTCTTCTTTCTGTCCTGCGGGTTAAACTTGTAATGTGTATCAAGAGCGTATAACTCCCGTGTCATTTCATCAATAATCAGGTCTCTGAGAGGCCCGTGCGATTGCCCATCTTCTTGTCCCGCATCAAGTTGCATCCATGCACTTATTGCACTCGGGACATGTCGAGTGCCGTGGCTCGCGATACGTTTCTCATATTCTTCAGCTAGCGCAACCATATGGCCACGACTCAGGAAGTTGCGTGAGTCCAGCCGACCCTGGTCACATTGCATAGCGCTGTGAATAGTTTCCAGATCCCATACAAGTGGTTTCTGGGCCCTGAATGGGCTGCCATAATCAACCCCGCTGGGTTCTAAACCGCTTATGGCAAGAGACCAATTCCATAGCCTCTGGAATACAGCTGCCCGATCTGGCTGCAAGTTTGTTTTCAATAGGTGTGTGTGATAAGGCTGTAACTCTGGAGCGCATGCTAGGCTGTCATCAATGCTGTATGAATGTAGCTGTTGATATGGAAAGTCTGATGGCCGTTGAGTCGAAGATGCGACAGACGGTTCGTAGACGGTTGGTGAATCTGAATGACAGAGAGGTGTGAAGACCCAAGTTCCGCAGGCTTGCTCTGAACCCTCAGGGGAAGGCCCAACGGAGAGGTCCTGGTGCTGATGACCTATAGGTAAGGAAGGGTAGCATACCTCTCCCGGGCTTCCTGGATCAGATTTAATGGCATGGAGATAAGAACCTTCGCTATCCATGGCTAATTGCCCCTCGTGGGTAGTCATGCATCTGAGAAGATGCCGTGACAGACTTAATAGCGTCAGAACATAATAGTTGTTATTACATATATATGTGGAATTGGCCATCAGATGGTTTCTCAAGTACCAGGGTTCATGTAGTCAGAAGGCCGCATAGTAAACCTTGTAAACCCAATGTAATAATATTGTCAGGTCATGTATCAGTTGTAGACCTCAAGGTTATGATTACAATTTCCCATCCTAGCTGTGAGTGCTTCAGTAGAGCGGATAAGTAATATAACAGCTGCAAGTCATAATCTGTATTCGTGTAATACAGCTAAGATAATACTAACTTCCCACATTGTCACTGCGTTGCTAATCTCTTCTGTGTTTTATACACATGTACCCCTCGTATTCCCAACTCTCCCTGTCAAGGTCTCTTGAGCAAAACAGGGGTCCATTCTCTTATTTACCGCCCTTCCATGCATATCCCAAGAGTAGGAAATCCGCTCTCGCTTCTATGAAGTAATCCACTGACCAGTTTGACGTAAAATTAACATACCAAACTGACACTACTTCTTCTTACAGCTAAACACAATCGTAATATCGGACAGTTCGCAGGTATTCACCGCTGTATCATCATAAGGGTAGCTATATGCATCAGGACATGCCTCTTTGAACCATGCACTGCTGGCTGGACACTTATTCGGATCATTCCACGCGTTCTGGCAACAGTATTCATCTGTACCATAGAGAGAGCAGTCCGAAAGACAGCCATCCACTTGGTCCAGGCTCTTGAAGGGTTGTTCAGGGTTTGACAACTTGAGGTTGGTTGCAGGGCATAGCGTGTTAGAGGGATCATGGCCTCCTAAGAAGGGGGGCACATCACAAGTCAGGGTTTTACATCCCTTCTTGTCCGGAACTACAGATATGCCCGTAGTATAACCGTCGACTGATTATTGTAAGAACTTGAAGGCATGTCTTCTTGAGAACTCCTACTTACCGAGACTTAAATTATACCATAGTTTCTCGGGCTCTGCAGTAACTTCAAACAGAGTAACAGCCTTGGTTGACTTGCCCCAACAGCTAGAAGCCCCGCAATCGCCCACACGACAGTTAGTTCCATCGCCCTTACAGTGTTGACGAGCCCAAATTCTGCCTGACCAGGGAACTGGAAACGGTGCAGTTGTAAATGATTTGAAAGGGTTCAAAGCCAAGCCAGCGGGAATCGGGTCGTTTATTGTATTTCCATTAATTTCTAGGCTGCCTTGGATAGCAGGCCAAATAACTTCACTGCTGCATTGATTCTTTAATGTAAAAGTAATTGTATTTACTGACATAATAATTATAATATAATTTAAGAAATAAGATATGTATTTATTATTATTTTAATTTATTTATTATTTATATACTTAATTCCTATAAATATATTTACTATTAATATAAAATTTTAAAGTTATATTTATAATAAGTAAATATATTTTATATATATATATATTAAAGGTGAAGTGTTTCCTTCCTTTATATTAATAAGTTATTAATGCCTAAATATTGTAACTGGCAGAGTTTATTAAAGTTCTCTGCTCAGAACGGGTACTGGCGTAAACTACCCTTGCAGAAACAAGACCTAAGTTTCGCAGAATCTTATCGACAAGATTATAACTGGTACCTTAGAGATCTTGCTTATTGCTGGAAAACTGACCTCAGGGAGCAGTTTAAAGAGCAGTATAAGTTCGATCCAGACATTGTGAGAAATTCGATTCAATGCCGCTATGAGAGCCATACCAATAAGCCAAAGGCAAAGGAAAACTGCAAACCACGGCTCGCACCTGTGGCTGAGAGCTTAAATCAGCATAGAGAACTTAGCAAATCACGGCCTGCAAAAGGACATACTAAAACAGAAGTCCAGAGCCAGAAATACCAACTTAGGTCTAAAAAGAGGGAATAATATAAAAATATAATATTTATAGCTTAATTATTAAATTAAAAAATAATATAATTCTATATATAAAACAAGCTAAATCTTATGTTTCATATTTAATATAATTATAATATATAATATGTATATATATAAATTTAAGTAATTAATTTAAAAATTACAATATGCATTTTATTCTTTTATTATATTCTATTACTGCATTTCTTATTATAAACACAAAACAAGACTGCACAAAACTATGTTGTCAAAACCAGACTCCCCTAGATACAAGCTCTGCTGCATTGAAAACATGGACTTTAGAGCCTTCATCGAATACTCAGCATGGTCCTGCCATTCCAAGCGCAACGGAGGGTACATTTACTGAGGACGAGGAGGGCGCGCCCAGGAGCTCAGATCATCACTATGGAGACTTAACCTTCTTTGAACTTGGGTTAGGTGCCTGTGGAAAGGATTATAGTGGCCAGGATGAAACTGCAACCGTTGTCGCCTTGTCTCACCTCTTAATGGGAGAGCTAAGTAATAACAATCCCTTTTGTGGGAAAGGTGTTATTATTGAAGTGGGTGGGCGTGAAGTTAAGGCAGTAGTACAGGATAAATGTCAGGCTTGTGGGATTAATGATATTGATGTTAGCCAGAAGGTATTCCGGGAGGTGTTTGGATCCCTCGCACTGGGCCGAGGGAAGGTTGAGTGGTGGCTAGAGGACTGAGTTCTTGTATTTCTCAATCTATACTAGCTTTAAAAAATACTTAGTTAACTGCATTTTTAAAAGACAAAAGAGATGTCTTGCCTACTGTTACACGGCAGAATGTTATACTTGAGCCATCTTATTAGTTGTAAATGCAACTCTTGGTGATAGATGTCTTGAACCTCGGTTTAAGTTTTTTTCCGACAGCAGCACAAGATGAGATCGAGATCACATCATGCAATGAAAGGATCGTGATCTTGCCTTGACGGTAGGAACAATGGGTAACCAATTGATACTGAAGCAGTTATTACCAAGGAAATCGCGTTGGTAACTTGAATTCAGCCGCAAAACGTGTATTGATCGGTACTTTCAAGATCACCTGGGCCGCAGGCACTTTTCGGCAGACAGAAAACTGGACACGTCTTCACATACAAGTCCGGGGTCAGCACTGGTCAACCTTTCTGCTGGTTGTTGGCTCGCCCGTGGCCAAGTTTAGTGCCTGGTTCAAAACGCCGAGCGAAACTCAATTGAATTGGTGGCTGTTACAGAGCAATTGGGGGCAATGAGGGTCATTATTTTTATGGGTCTCGACACGGACTCCTCAGATACCGAAGTCTCGTACGGATTGTCCCTTCCCTTTGGGCTATGGAGTAAACTGGTTCTGCTGTGAAGATAAGATAAGATGAGATGAGATAAGGTAACTGATCTGTCTGTCTTAACCGTGGGTTATCAGTGGGCCACTTACAGGGAGAGCATATGTTCTAGCGCTGTTCAAGCGCCGTTCAAGCGCCTTCGATTAGATCTTAAAGACATCCAATTACGAAACCAAGTGAAATTTCATTAACATGGGCTAACCTATCCTGAGTAACAGCAAAGTTTCTATCCCTTGTGGTTTTAGGGAACGATTTTCAAAACTGCAATGAATCTCAACGAAGTAGATTTTCTACTCTCATGATTGAATTCTTATCAACCGTCTCAGACCTTGTTGAAACACCCCCTCGCCTTCTGGTTCCTCCACTTACTCTTTGTCGTTTTGTTGACTGATTTTCACGACTAGGCTCGTTGCTTATTGTGCGGCTCCAATCATGTCAGTTGAATGGGGCTCGATGAGAGAGACATTACTTACTTGGTACCGCGCGGTAACATCAATCCAAGACCTGGAGGAGTCTGTGCACATTGTGGAGGGAAGCTCTCAATAACGAAGGGCGGGTTACCTGCTATTGGAAGTTGAGAAAGAGTAGGCAGCGGGACTGGAAGCGAAAGGAAGCTTGGGCAGTAGTCGCCAGGCGGGGTAAAGATGCAGTCTTTGTGTCTTTCCCAGCATCTCCGGCATTTTCCATGAAGACCGAACATTGATGTTTGACATCGGACCTGTTTATTGATTAAAATCTAGACGAGATCCCTAGGGAAAGCTGTTTTGCTAACCTTCCGCTTGCGGCATTCAGTACAGGCGATGGTTGCGCGATGTCTCGTATTGTTCTCGAATATGAGAGCGTTCAGGTAAGTTTGGTAAGGCTGGACCTGTATGATGGGGTCCCAGTTGCTTGAGATAGCATTGGTGCCACCTGGTATCATCGCCGATGGGTAAGGGACTGTTGACAGTTCACTAGTCACAGGCGGCTGCGATGGAGAAACTGGATCAGTTTGCTCTATCAGTCGCGGTTGAACTGGCGACATCAACATCGGATCAATGGGAACCGTTACCATCTGAGGGTAGATCGCAACCTACAAGCGTGTAAGAAGATGATGCTCATGTCACGATGATAATCCATATAGGGGGTACATACCCTTTCATGCTTTGTCTCAGACAAGACAGCGCATTCGTTCTGCCTGTCCATGCTTCAGAAGAGCTCGGCGCCCGACGCGACAGATACACAAATTTTAACAGGTAGATGCTTAAGGATAGCGCATAAACACAGAGCCCTTCACACAGAAATCTGGAAGAATAATCCGTCGGAACCGGAGGGAGGGGGGCAGATATCGTGTTATCGATGAGACATGGCAAGCGCAGACCTCAAGGGGCTTGCGGATCAACCGCTCAAATAACCCCAGTCTTTTGCTGATGTTGTCAGGCATGATATTACAGCAATTCTCCGTTTTCTCTCCATTATCTGTAATGGGAACCACGCATATTACATGACAGGGCAACTATGACGAAAACCAAAAGTGTTCAAGAGACGATCACCGATACGATAGCGTAACCCTCATTACCTCTCCCAGACAACGCACTGGCCCCGGGACATCGTCCGGTCCCAGTGGAGTGGTTATGGTGGAGTGGACTTTTTCATCATTGGGTTAAGTAGGTGGCGGCCCACTAATGGTAACGGTGTTGAGAAACTTTGTTCTTCCCCAACCCCTCGACTCTGGATCATATGAAGTTCCAGGTTTCGGATCCTGCAAGGATTGTCATCCTGAAGGTGTTGGTGATTTATAACAGCCAACTGCAGGAGGCCAACATCTTGCCAGTACGTATGTTATACGAGGTACGTTGATTGTTTATCGGACGAAGGGAGTCATGAAATGTGACACCTGGAGAAAGTCCTCCTTAGCTACTCAAGAATGCCGAATTGACCTGTTAGATGGCGGGTTAATGTGAGTGATACAATCACAAGAGCTTGCAGAACTTTGCTCAGCCACAATTTCTCCATACTTGAACATAAAACATAAGTATTGCTATCCCTAAGAGCTCTGATTCTAGTAATCTTTGACGCCAGAAATGGCACTGCCCGAGTCCACACTCGCTGTTTCAAGATTTCCGTGATCCGAGTAGAATTTGATTGGCATAAAAGACTTCTCGTTCTGAAAGAGTCTTCGGACATTCGGGTTGTTTGATCGAAGCCTCGAAAAACGCATTTCCAACGCCTTCTTAGTCGCATCCCCAAATATTAAGTTGTAGTCCATGTGAATCATGTCCCAAGGTTGGCGCTCCATTCTGCGGCTAATGAGAAATTTGAGCTCATTCGGCAATTCATCCAACGTTTTCACTCTCTTGGTATGTGAAAGGTCATGCTGACTGTTCCGAGACATGGAAAGTGTCAACGGGACCCTGCTATCGTTCATGGAAGGCGAGGACGTGCTACCCAGACTCGGTATGATTTTCTCAGCTCCAGATGATGAAGGGCCGTTGGACAATTGCTGATCAAGTGATTGAATGATGGTAAACGCATCGAGTCCAGGCGCCGCAAGATCTGCAAGAAGAGGCCCCGTACTGTTGAGAATGGCATATTCTGTCAGGGTTTGGGCCTCCCAGTCTGCGATGAGTTGTAGATGATCATCAAAGGGGATCCATGGAATGTGCTCAACGCCAGTTTGGCCAAGTTGGAGACCGGAGGTGTCCCAGTCGAGCCCAATGCGTGCGTCACACTCTGGAAATAGCCGGTAATCGGCGTCGGCTGCCTCAGAATAGTTCATTTCTCTATTTGCTTCTGCCATTGTTGTAAGAGCAAGCTCAGATCAAGGGGAAACAGACACTGTCGATGAGTGCAGTAGCATGGATGTTGGTCACGGGAAAGTATTCAGCATGTCTCAATATTATGTTTGGAAAGACGCAGCTCTGATGCGACTACTCTCTTTGATTAGTGTAGAGCCCAAGCACTGGTAGAACCAACACTGCTCGATCTTGATGCAGACGTTCATTCTCTGGGCAGTAGTATCCAATTCTGGCGCCTAAGCGCGCTCTGGATCTGCAGAAGGTTCTCAATGGCGCTTGGGGCGCCGTGTCTCCAGATAAAATTCCTGTATAAGCAGGGGAAATCATGCCGAGTAGGTATGCACATCATGGCAGGATTCAGCAACTTACCATCCGAGCTTAGGCGCCTGATTTGGAACTTGAGTCTGCCGCGTCGCGCTTTGACCTTAGATGTTCTGCTCGAATCTGAGTCTCATAATTGGGATGCTGGACTTCCGATCAAAGCGCTTGTTTATTTCGAGCGCTCGCGCCAACCTGGGGTCTTTAATGCACAACAACAGCAGGTAGAACGTATCAATTCCATATGTACAGACTCTCGATCAGTAGTTTTGTGGCGTCATGTGAACCAGATACAGCTATATGACAGAACGCAACCAGGGGCTCAACGATCGAAATGGATAAGGTGCAATTTGAAACAAGATACATTTATTGCTGGCCAGTTTTCAAGCACATTACGCCAGAAACTCGGCCATTACACAATACCCCAGGGGTCACTGGGATCGATGACGATGGACTTGGTCCAACAGCTGCAATGTATCAGAACCCTTGTAATTGATCAGAACCAACAAGAGACAGATATCATCGGGATGGTCAGAGCCGATGGCGACACCCTGGGCAGGATTACTCCGGAGTTAGTTGGTTGCATCCATGTGATGAAGAATCTCCGCGTGTTGGTTGTCACAGAGGGGTGTTGTAACATGTTGCGTATAACAAAAGCAAAAGCATTGAGTGTCGCTGCAAGAAGAGCAATAATAGCGGAAAAGGTCAGGCAGGGTCTGGATTTACGACACAACCATGGCCTATTCATAGTCTGCTTGAATAGATGAGCCGTGATGACATATTTGCAATAGAATTTAAGTTATAACCCGATCACCTTTACTCTATTGCCTGATAAGCTGTTATCTATAACGCGGGAGTTTTGTTGATGACTAGGGTACGAAATTGCCCACGGTACGGAGTACTCCTGTTGTCAAATGCCGATGACCTTTTTTAACAAATAAGAGCGTGTTCTCGCAAGCGGCTCGAGCGGCTAATCAAAAGCGCTCAAGGTGGAACCAGGATTAGGGCAGAGAAAGGAGGGGTCACCGGGAGCAAGGGTTTTCAATTCCGGAATCACCTGAGTAAGATTTAACTTAGAATCATGTGGTACTGACTTACAACCAACAGAGTGAAAGCAATGTATCCGTAGGACACCCTCAATGTGGCCGGAGACTTCGGAGTCTCGAATCAACAACCAACAAACATTATCTTACTCTGTACGGAGTACAACCCATGGTCTCAAGGGTGCAGGGGCCAAAAACTTTCTAAGCGAGATACCCCCATCTTCGTCGATCTTGAAATCGAGCCCGTTGTGCGGCGTAAGCATTGAAGATCGAATTTCGAAAGGCATTGAAAGACGGGGTAACCGATTGACAACGATTTCCCTACTCGATTGAGAGTAGCAAAATCTTGGCATACAAGGTTTGCGAGGACCACTTGTCAAAATTAAATCGAGCTACTATGGAACTTGTTCCTGTGAGCAGATTATTACAGGGTAAGTTTCTCGATTTGCAGGGATAATGATAACCGTGATCCGTCGCTTATGCATGCACAATTCGATCGTACAGCCATATGCATTGTGCATTAATGCACGTCAGATACTGAGAATCTTTTGCTAGTATTTCTAGGTGCAGCTCGCCAGAAATAGCACGTAAGGTGTAAGAGTCGTTGTCGAAAGATACCAACAAGTAACAATAGGGAAGGCTTATCGTACTGGTGACTTGGAACTATAAGTTTCTCGATCTTAAAACTGCAAAACAGCCAATATATATTATATTAGCATTCTAAGATCACCATGAATAATGCAAACACTCCCGCCTTATGCCTCCAGGATAAAGAAACACGTGTAATTATGGAACCAAACCGAGCTTCTGCATCACGCGACAGTCATCAGCAATCTCCAATTCTATTCCCGAGTGAGTTTTCCAGCCTATACCGTTCTGTCCACTCCTTAGCTTCATCACCCCTATTATGGCTGACATACCCGAGGCAGCGAATGCGCTACATGTGCTTGCGCGCAATTCAGAGATCAGCTGACTTATTCCAATATTTCGGCTGACTGCAAGTTTCTGGGAAAAGATGGTGATATCATCTTCCCCACCAGAGAAGAACTTGATAATATGTCGAAAGCCGACTGGGAGCATTTTAAATACGTTCTGGAGCACACCAATGAAGGACTATGGGACGTTTGAAATAAACATGTAGCTGTCTCAATTTTCATTCTACCTACCTTGGCAGAGAAGTTGAATCGCTTCCGGGTTAACGATTCTCCGATAATTGGCTACGCTAAACTATTTACACGTTCCGGGTGCCATCGAGATCACCGAGAAGCTCCATGTGATTGTGAGCTCTCTTCCACAGACCAGCTTCAATGCGAGCTTTAATTAATGTTGCAAGTATTTAGCATTCTAACTTCAGCAGCTGAACCATGGTATGTCAACATGAGGCTGGTTCTTATTAGTGTTCAAGTATGATGATATTGTCTCGTGTATCATGCTTTCCCCTCTCCATGCTCCTTGGCTCAATCTTCCCGCCGCCATTGCAAATCTGACTGCCGCTCGCACGGCCTCTAGGTTAGGTAACCATTTTGGACCAGCCGACGCTGCTTTTCCACCTCGAGATGTCCCGTCATGCCTTGACCTGCTTATTGCATGAGTTGAACTTCCGTTTCCCATCTCGCAAGCCAAAAGAGGAAATGTTCCAGCGTCTTTGTCCGCCCATCTGGCTGAGATTACTATCGATCCTCGTCGTTCCAGCTCACAGCTGCAACGGCATGTCGGCTTCTCGTTCATTGACTCCATTGTGTAAAGGTTATCTGTGCCTAGCAGGCAAGCCTCGATCGATACGTTCGAAGTAGGCCGCCAGGTCTGTCGGGTAGTCTCTATTGCTGACATCAGTGCGCTGCCACCATACTGGTCTCAGTGGACTGAGCCTAATATGGTAGCGATCGTGGCAATCATTCTGCTCTCGTGCCTCTGGGTTTAGCTCTTTGCTTTGCATCTTTAACCGCTGTTGTGACCTGTCGCTATCTTTTTTCGCCTTACAGACCGTCGACGGCTCGACACCTGACTCTACCGCGGTGGTACCGCGCAGGCCTGGATCATCTCCATTCTCTCAACCCCGACCTCTTCGTGTATGGGCGCGAACCTATTCAAGGTTGGCATATGTCTGCGGCTCTTCGACACCATGAGTGCTATTAGCGAATGTGTCTTGGGCAGTGTCTTGATATTGAGGTAAAAGCATGCTGCGTGCATACCATATACATGCTAGTCTCCGTTTCTGCCACTGCCGTCACAACAGTCCGGAAGGCGCCCGAGCTGATGCATCCATCTGCCGAGTACTATAATTCCCGTTCACCGTGTGCGTGTGACTAGATAACGGAGGCGTAGTCTATTTTCGGCGCCACTATCGCCATGAAAAGCTGCCTGGCGGTATGTAAAGCCAGCGTCTTAAGTCTCCTCAGACACATGGCCAGTGAGAGACCTTGAGCGGCAGCCCCGGCCATGTGCTTCTTGGACTTCAGTTTCGCGTCCTTGATCGCTCCCAAGAGCTCGGCCTTTTTCTTGGCCTTGACCACTTTGCCTTTGCCATGACCATCGCCCTGCGGTCCAGGCAGAAGGCATCGATTCACTTGACTAGCCTCTCAGGGATGCTTCTTTTCCCGAGTACTGCATAGCCTATGTGGCGCCCTTGATGTTAAAGCTGACTAGGTTAGAGCCTTTGTGGTTACGCTATGCTTTATTGACCTATTATTGGAAGAGTAGTAAAATCTGCTCTCAGCTACTGCTTTCTCGCTCTGGTGTACTTTGCAGGCAAGAGTCCATGTTGAGTAAGGCGCGCGATGCAAGCATCAGCTGAAGAGTCCATGTTGAGTAAGGCGCGCGATGCAAGCATCAGCTGAAGAGTCCATGTCATAACGGCGTATGAGATGCGATCTGCCACCACTACTTCTACAGTCTTGCTAACTGTTGACATAAAGGAGATAGGCTTCTATTTGGCTTTCTTGTAGTGATCCTTTCCCGGCTGGGGCAGGATGGCTTTGGCTGTCTACTAGTTTGGCAGTTGTGCTTTGCTCAGTGACGTGTAGAACAAATGCAGAATCTGCTCGTTTACCAGGGGCTACAACCGCTTTGATACCATGGCTGGAAGCCTGTCTCGTCCGTCGTGGCCTTCGTCTTCAGTGTCTGCCGTAATGGCGAAAAGGAAGATGGCAAGCAGCTCCTCTGCTTGTTTGGCTATGTCCTACCCTGTCGTCTCGTATGCTCTTCTCAGCGGAGACGCCTTATCACCATTCATATCGTGCCCGGATCTGAGGTACTTGGCAGCTTGCCAGATGGTAGTTTCGTGGGGATGAAAGTCTCCCTAATTAGATTTCTTGTGGTTTCTGATGGCGTCGTGATACTGCTTGACTGCTTGCTTGGCTCGATCTTCCAGTTTATCGACTCATTGACCCGCTTGATGCTGAGCGCTCAACAGGTTTCGCCAGAATGTGTATGCTTTGCGGACCTTGGTAAGGTGTCGTCCACTATCTCTTGGGATCAGGCGACAGCTTTGCTTATGGGACTAGCTCGTGGATCGCACCCTGTCTTCAATTGCCGGACGCACTCGTCTGAGTTGCGCCTTTGTCTCTGTCCTCTTGGCTAGCCCGCGATGTGGCGATGGTGCAGAATAAGGTGTCTGTGGATAAGGTCGACGTCGTGCGCATGGAGGAGGGGGTGTGGACGTTACAGCTAGCTTGTGGGCGGATTGCGCGCTCATCTGTTGACCGCGGGAGACGGTATTGGCTAACATATCAAGTTGTCCCTTCACCCGTTGATGCTCCTCTTTCGTCTACTTCATCCCCTCTTCCGTTCGGATGCGCGTTTTCCCCCAGTTCCGTTGCGACTTGCTGTCGCGTACGCTCAAGGTCCCTTATAGCGCCTTCGTCCATGTTCTTAAGTTGTCCATTGGCCTGTTCCTGTATGCTACTAATCCGCTCATTCAACTGTTCTCGCATGACTCCCTGAGCTACTTTGTGGTCTGTTTATGTAGGCATCTAAGCTCATCCACCTTCTTTGATTCCTCGGCCACCAATCACCCGGGTTGCTGTTTGCGGATTTCCCACCACCGGGTCCCAGAATCCCTCGAACATCAGCTCCTACTAGCCCACCAAATGAGTGGACGTTTCCCGGAGTATCGCCCGAAGAGGGGTCTGCATGAGAGACAGGTCGATGCTGGACATGTCTCCCTCTGCACATCTTCGGTCGTGCCGGCCAAATCCTTCTAGCCTTGGTTCCAACGTTCAATACTTGCCGTATCGGTCTTCTTAACGGTCACCTGCAGTGTTTGCTGTATTTTCGCCGTCGGCTCCATAGCTCTCGAGGACAAACGCGCGTCGCGGCGACGGAATCCCCACCGTGATTCCGGATCTCGCCGATAGTCGAGTCTATTTGACTGTAGATAGCTCATGGCCGTACCAGCTCTTGCGTGCCTCTAAAGACTCCCCTTCTTTACCTGGATATACAAAACTTTCAATGTGTCAGAGCTTTTGCACGCCCACTATAGCCTGCCCTGCTGGCTCTTGACTACCTTGGTCGTTTCACAAATGTCAAACGGCCACATATCGTAGACTGATTATGACATATGGGCTCGAAGGCCTCAGATCAGTAACTTCGGCAATTGGGAAAGCTACAGTTCGGAACAAGTTTGTCTTAGCTTGATTGACAAATCCCTGTTGTAACATAATACAAAATAGAGAAAATACACAGTATATCAGACAGGCAGCTTAAATATAACTACATGTATCCTAACTATAACTATTATAGAACCTATATGGCACCTACTTAAGGCTCTTTTGTAGAGCTACCCCTGTAGGCTTATATATTCTTGGCTTTAATTACTTTCTGTTCTATTACATACAACGCTTCTTGCTCCAAGCTCAAGTAAGACCTATACAGCTCTTCACTTGTTATGTCTCCAAGATGGATTGATTTGCTCAACGGCAAAACATCGGGAAGACATCAGATCAACAATGATCTTCAGTTACTCTTCCAAGAGTTACGCAAGAAGACAAAGATCGTGATTGTTGCTGGAGCTGGAATATCGGAGGCCGCTGGGATTTCAGAATTTCGTTCGCGCCTAAATGCCGCCGAAGAAAAAGACAATATAGAGAGATGCAAGTACATTACCAAGGATATGCTCGATGCCTCCGTCTTCTCAGATAACCAAAAGACAAAGCAGTTTATGGCAATGACTCGGGAATTGTCTCAGACATTCTCTTCTGCCAGGCCTACAGCGTTTCATCACTTAATAGCCCAACTTGCTAAGCGAGGGCAAATCCGGCGATTGTATACACAGAATATAGACGACATTGACGTCAATATCCAGCCCCTTGCTACGGATGTTCCACTGAGTCTCACAGGCCCCTGGCCAAAAACAATACAGCTTCACGGTAGTCTGAGTAAGGTGTGCTGTAGCAAGTGCTCACATATTGGTGACTTCAGCCAAACAGACTTTCAAGGTCATCAAATGCCCTCCTGCAATCAATGCCGTGTGTATAGCGAGGCGCGATCATCCAGAGGGATGCGAAGCCTTAGTGTAGGTAAGCTCCGGCCACGAATATCACTCTACTCAGAACAACCTTGGGATGCAGACGCTATTGGGCGGGTCTCTGTGGCGGATGTAAGGGCCTCCCCAGATGCTGTAATAGTTGTTGGGACAGCTCTGAGAGTACATGGAACAGCCAAGCTTGTTCAAGAGCTATGTAGAGCGACCCATAGCCGCCGACAGGGCATTTGCATATGGCTCAACATTGACTGCCCACCAACCGGAGGTAATATGAAGAAATGCTGGGACTTTGTTGTACTTTCCAGATGTGATACCTTTGCTCATCTCTATGGTATTAAAGAGTAACTAGTAATAACTTCTAAAATAAAGCCTTAATATAAAACCTAGTAATAAGATAAATAAACTATTTATAAAAAGTATATTATTAATAAGATACCAAGAGCTAAAAGCATTTCTATTTTCTCTCTTAAAGGCATTCCTATAATGAAAGTTACTAAGACTATAAAACTATCTCTTTATGGGATGCTCTTTCTCTTTGAGATTGCAACTCTTGTTATTGTCTTTGTTGGGTTTCCTGCAGCCCCTATTGCCTTTATATGGGTTATACAGAAGATGGTCACAAAAACTGTGGATAAGGGATCCTTGCCTCATTTGACCGTCGTGAAAGTATGCCTTGGCCTTCACACGCCCTTCCTCATTGTTCTCTGGGGATTGTTGCCCTACTATAGCATACAAAGAGAGTTACGGTTGTTAGTTAGAGGGGTGATTTTTACTCTCTTCTGCTTTATTATGGAGGGTTTCACTATTTATTCTATTTTTACAGCCTATATTGTATGGGACTGGTCCTTTAATCTCTATGGCCTTGGATATCTCAACCTCTCGGCATATTGCTGTGCTCTTGTTATATTTCTAGGAATTACTTGGTCGTTGGCCTGGGCTGCCTTCTTGACATTAGTTGGTTGCGTTTTAGAGTTGGGAATGCCAGCCATTATCCAAGAGATGGCCTTTGAGATGAGAATGCTGTTAGCAAGGTGTAAGGTTGTATCACTCCCTAATAAGGAAAGTAAAAGCAACTCTTTAGAGTAATTTATTATATATTAATAAATTTTATATAAATTTTATAAGTATTAAATCTTACCTTTAAAGTAATATTACCTAATTAGATATATAACAGAGATAATAAAGACTTTTATACATTGCAAACCCAACATCCCCATTTCACAAACAACCACCTCTTCATCATGCCTCAACTACCAGTCCACCACACATGCTCCATATGCCTGCGGAGGCGGTCTCGAGAGTTTAGACGCCGTCATCCAGCTACTTCAGACAGCCAGCAACTGCCAGGAATATGTCGACGTTGCGTTCCCTCAAAGCATCTTGAAGTGGTGCATATTCACCACCACCTCTATTATTATTCTCCTTGGACTGATGGAACGAATGCGACAGCTGGTAGAGAAAACCCTCTGTGCTTTGAATCCACGATCAGCCTCGAGACGAAAAAGCTTACACGGACTGAGACAATACACGAGCTCCCAGGGTCATCTGTTGAGACACCCGAGGAATCACCTGTCGTCGGTCCGAAGCCGAGTTGGTTCGAACGATGAGGAACTACTATTAGCTTCTCAAGAACTAAATAAAGCAATAAATGACCTCCCGCTTTCAGATTTAGATTTGACCTTAATCATCTGGACCTAACTACCATCTCTGTGCTATTCTGAGCAGACGCCTCAACTATGGACACGTAAACCCGAAGTTCGCAAGACCCATTGGCTCGATAGCTACTTCCTTATCGAAACGAGTGATTTCTCGCCTCATCAGCGTTACTACTATCTCTGGTCATGCCGTGAGACAGTGACATCTGACGAAGTACAATTCGTTCGAGTGTAATAGGGTATACCCAGGAATTGATAGACAGTTTGTGTAAGGTACCGCGTTGCTGTTGCCAAGGGCATGAAAGCATGCGCTCATGTTGATCATGACTCATTCTATGTTTAGGGCATTGGTCTTGATTGGCAGCATCCAATAGTTTGTCACAGAGTGTTACGAGCATTGTGAGAGAGTTATTAAAATGCCTTATCAGTCCCAGATTTGGAAGCAATAGTTAACTGAGCTAGTTGCATCTGTTATTCATGGGAAGAAGACGAATTGAGATCAAGAAGATCATTGACCAGCGGGCCCGCAGAGCTACATTTGGCAAGCGAAAGTCAGGTCTTTTTAAGAAAGCATGGGAGTTCGGAGTTCTTACTGGAAGCAAAGTATATGTGGTCATCGAGGATGAAAGAAAGACACAATACTCGTTCACGACGAATAAGGAGGACTTATATCTAAAATATCACGATATCGATCCTGAAAATCGAGTGGCGCCTCAAGACTTTGGGGAGTCAGCTGAATCTCCAGAGACGCTCTCATCAGCAACTGGAGCAATAGTAGGTGCTACAAGACAGCAACCAAAGACGCAAATGAGCAACAATAACGATATCGAAGAGTTGCCTGACGCGTTCTCATCGGAAAGCCTTGTAATGGATGTTATGAAGCCTTACACGCCATTGGCTGACACTTTTGCACCTGAGAACCTTCCATCCAGCTGCTTTTCACCACGAGATATCCAATGTTACTTACCGACTTCGGCTTCATTCATCGATCCGAATATGCTCAGTATAGGTGGGGATGCGCTCGATACAGACCAAGTCGACATTTTGTCACTCAACGTGCCAGGGCTATTCTCCCCAGTAATCTCTGGCTTGGGTTTTCAACCATTATCTGAATCAATATTTTCGCCAGATTACAGTACTAGCTTGGGATATATAGAAGGGTTGCCATCCTTGGCAACGTCTCCAAGATCAATTCCACCACGCAATTGGCTGATGTAATATTTATACCCATGATGATTCGTGGATACTAGATATCCGAGGTAGCTTGGATTACATATAACAGGTTATGAAGAAAAAAAGATAATATACCGATTAAAAGAGTGCTTTGTGGTGTGAGCTGTTTTTAGGTATAATCCTAACCGTCAAGCGGTTACTTGTCTAAAAACCCTGTACTCATCGAAACTTGACATAACACAAACCCACCGCTGCCTGGTATTAAGATGGGGAGATGCCGCGCTATCTTGGACAACTATATCTGAATCGCTTGCATCCAAATGCAGATTGGATAATTTGCTCGCATATTATCGCAATATGGAAAATCTCCTCCGACCGTCGCTTATTCTTTTATATGTCACCCTTCTATTTACTCAACATGCAACACCATATAATATGCTATCTATAGCAGGACAGTGTGGAAATAGCAATTGGGCAACTCTTTATCCTATTCACGATGTTAGTGACAGAATGATCACGAATTATAATGAAATATCTTCTACCCATCACAAGCAAATGTCACCAGCCCAAGCAACTGTCCTCGGCATAGATGATTACAAAGCTGATTTGATTACTGATGCGGAGCTGGTAACAAAGCCTAAGCGGGGAACGGCTTTCGATCACTTTTCTCGCTGCTATCAAGCTCGCAACTGGGTTTCCGGCATTGAGGATCGGTCCGCAGACCTGAGATTCTTTACTCTGTCGTGGGAAGCAGAAGGAGATAGCACAACGAACTTGTCTTTATGTATGCTCAAGGTGCTTCCAGGAGGCTTCAAAGAGATGATTAGCCTCAACAAGCCAGACAAGCCAGACCAGGCCAATATGACACCAGAAGATGCAGTATTAGGCCATGTTCAGTATCTCAACGCTTACAGTGTGGAGATCAGCATTGGCGCTACAAGTGTCTCAGACATTATCCAGGAAAGCGAGAGCATATGGTGGTTATCTGACCTTTTTGAAGTCTCCTCTCGACTGAAACCATTTTACAAGGTCAACTTCTGTCCTGATCACTGGTCTTCATCGAATATCCAGTTCAGAGATCAGTGGTTACCCGACCTGCTCAACTGCGAGGCTTGCGATGGGTCAGCAATGTGGCTTCTCGAGCTCGCTGTTCTTGGAAATGATGAAATCATTCAATTATTCCCAGGAAAGAGAATTCCAAAAGAAGAGAAATTGGAATATACTGGTATATTCTTTCATTTTTATATAAAAACTAGGTACCTCATGCTTAGCGACGCATGTCTCAGCCCTACTCGTGAGACATAAGCATGCCTTTCCTAGGGCTGGAGGTACACGGAGCATGGTAATAACAGAATGGATGAAGGAACGAGAACATAAAGAATATGTTGCACTGTAATTAGAATATAGCCTGCTACAGCGGATCTATCATGGCTGAAACGTGTCCTTTCCCTTTCTTTGACCTTTGTTTCTTCTTCGCTGATTGAACCATCTTCTGCGACTGTTCACCGGTCCTCTCGTGATGCGTGAAAAGTCTCGCAACGGCCTTGTTTCGCTGTTTGAGTCTTTGAAACCTTACGGTTAGTGTCGCTTTCTTGACGTTGTCTCCCATTTTGTTGACCTCTTCCGTGATGGCTTGCCAGGTCCAATTTTCCAGCTTGAGATGAACAACACAGCGCTCTATTTCTGTCAGTGAATCCAATCCATCTTCCGTATCTGCCTCATCAGGGTCCAAAAGCGCCTGCAAGGTGTCTTCCGATGCCGCTGCAGACACTGTTTTCGGGTATGTCCCATCCTCTTGAACACCACTTATACCTTTAGTCGGAGAGCGGCTTTGCGGTATAGAGGCAGGGCTAGTGATGTCCTGATTAGAGTATACGGGCCAATCAGCTTGTGGTTGTATTGGCAAGTCGCCCATGTCTGGAACGTCGTTTGAAATGGTCGGATGGGGCATGTATGGTGTCTGGATGGGGTTACCTGTCGACAACGAGGGAGTGTTGTTAAACTGAGCGAGGTCGCCCATGGGTTCAAGGACTTCATTGAGAGGTTGAAAAAAACCAGTTTGTTGACTGGATTGCAGTGGCTGCATGACTTCGTTGACGGACGGGGTAAAATTATTTGTTTGGCCGAAATTCAAGGGTTGGAGGACTTCGCTAAGGGGCGGAAACATAAAATTTGAGTCAGAGTCTAGTTGACTTGGCATGTACGTCGCTGGGCGAAACAGATTGGAGGATGCCATAACAGGGACAACCCTCCATGCGCCGCAAAGAGAACAGCATACTGCGACCCCGGGTGCATTACTCGAGCTGGCAATTCCCCATTGGTCTCGGGGAATGGTCAGTGGTGACTGTTGACCAGTGTTGGTCAGGCCGCTGGAGTAGCAGTTCATTGATAGCACGGCTTGGCTTGTAACGCCACCGATGTAGCACTTAAGTTATTAACAACGAAAGAGATCCATTGTTGCAGAAATGGACAAATTCGGGGCGGATTACCATCTGCTTTATCCTCGTGTTATCTATTACCTGTTGGTTTTCCCTTCCATCAAGCTCCCATTTTTGGCACATAAACTCAAATCCGGCATCTCAAGAAGCGAAATGTCTTCTACCCCGCTTCCGTCTTGGCAGTTACCCTCTAACTGAATTTGGCAAAAGAGTAACGGTACCAGGGTTTTCTGTCTGTTGGCTGCAGGTTCGTCACATGCGGGGTTGATGGAGCCATTATTACTTACATTACAGGAAAAAGGAGCGAGCCTATGGCTGCAGGCTTCAACTTGATTTACATTGCATGCAGCTAGCAAAGGGATTGGTGAATTGTTCCAGCCTGGAAAGACTAAATCACACGGGCTAACATTTGTTTTATCGCTGCATGAATCTAGGAGGTGGCTATGACGGGAGAGTTGTCTCAGTTGACGAAAGGGGGGATGGGCGACCAACAGCTGCTCATCGACATCGAAGGGTGATCGTCGCGCGCTTTGTGAGTTGATCCTCTTGGAGACTTCAACCGCAAGGCACCAGGTCGGGTTTCATAGCGGGGCTTGCTCCAGTATTGATTGGCCGCTAATCAACGTGCCACAGATACCCGAGATAAGGCAGGTCAACAGGAAGAATGAAGGTCACGATCTGCAAATTGGATTATAATTGGATTATTAAAAGTAACTTAATTTAGCCTTAAGTTATGCGCAGCTCAAGATATCTTTGGTACTACCCACTTGATTGACTGGCCCTTCCTTAAATAATTGTGTAATGCCTTGCGATCTCTGAAGAGATTAAAAGCCTGGAGCGGTTGGAGCTAGCTAGTGACTGTGTCGTCACGATGCACTGACAATTCTTAGGGTCAATGCTGGAAACAATGATTTAATGGTGGAACAATAACAGTTAGATTTGTGGTTGCTGACGCCACAACACGATTACTTAATTAAAGCCATACCGAATTCAGGGAAATTAGGAAGTGACCTCTTCTATTCGCATCACAATTCAAGGCACCATTGAGACTTTTCATCCGTTGTTATGTCCAGCTGGCGAGCTCTAGCAGATCTCTGGAACGAGACTTTGCGGAGTTTTGAGCCGTGGCTGATATAGATATTCAGTTTTGTTGACCTGG
Organism: Fusarium oxysporum Fo47; assembly: GCF_013085055.1. Taxonomy (NCBI): domain Eukaryota; kingdom Fungi; phylum Ascomycota; class Sordariomycetes; order Hypocreales; family Nectriaceae; genus Fusarium; species Fusarium oxysporum. The sequence goes on from NC_072846.1 coordinate 3,200,431, forward strand.
TTAAGCCCTTAGCTAGGTGTTTGGCATCGTTTGTCGCTCGTCTTATCGGAGTGCAATCGCCTCTCAGATGGATGCCTCGGAGGCAACCTAGGCGGAGCTTGATGCTTTCCTGAATATATATAGGTTAGACTCAGAGTCCGTTGTAGTATTTTGCTCGATGGAAAAAAGAAGCTTACTGATAGCTTGACTCTCTGGTACCGTCTGAAGTGGGGGTTACCAAGGTGTATTGGGAGGCCCAGAAATTCCAACGAGGGACACGCTTGGACAATGGCTTCCAACTCACGAATGCTAAACTTGAATGCTGTTTCAGGTAATGCGATGTTCTGTCTTACGTCTATGACTAGAACGCGTAACGACGGAGAATACTTGAAGTAAGGAGCTAGATTAATAGGTCGGTATATGTTGCCTACTCGCAAACACATCTCCTGTAATAATGGCGCTCTGCACAGATGAAAGAGTAGGATTTGCAGAAGTTCAGGTGTCAGATGTCCAGCTAAACGGAAAACCCGGAGATGCCTGAATTGTTCCGTCAACATCATCTGCTTGACAAACCCGCCGGATCCTGGACAGAGTCTCAAATCCAAAAGTTGAAGCCTCCACTTCGGTTGCTTCATCCAACTATAAAGAGGAACACAATCGAGTGAGAGCTTTCTTACATGACTGAGAGTAGCGATGTCAAAGCAATCATTGGCGAGTCTTGGGCCGTATGGAGGAAAGCTAAGACGTAACTCTGCAAGGCGGGAACAGTTCTGTAGATGCCAACGGACCCACGCAGCCTCAGTATCTGTGTGTATTCCCAGATAGGTCAGGGAAGTAAGGTTGCGGAACACAGTTTCACGGGGAACCCAGTGAACCGCTGTCGAGAATGATAGAATCTTGCTTGGATACTTCATGACGCTTGAAAGAGCGATGTCTAGCAAGTTGGATTGCCCATCTGACCACGATCCAAACTCCTGATCTATGATTTCTATATTCCTGATGAGTGAGATCAAGTACGGCCTCTGGTGCATGACTCTCAGGATATGGAGGCTCCTTTTACTTTCGCGACCATGTCGGAAGTTGATTCGCAAGTGGCGATATAAGAATGGCAATAATTTGAAGTGCAGAGACTTGCAAGTTGCAGACAGCTTGGAGACATCGCAAGAAGATAGTGAGTCGAGTAGAAGCCAAAAAACTTCGAGAGGCAGGCTGTCCATAAAGTGAACTAATACATACCCTCAATATGGTTTGAAGTATGCAGTCTCTCAAAATTCTTGGGTATATGCTGGCTTGATATCTGCCTGTGTGAATGACAATTATTAAGAGTTCGGTGTAAGCAGTGTTACTGAAACATTGACAATAGGTCCAATTCTATATTTACTTTAAAATTAGGAACTATTTATAAGATAATTTAAATACTCTTGGAAAGCACAAGTCTGTTATAATAGCCAGTCCATTGTAGAACAGAGCTAAGATTAATTATAATTCAAGATGCTCTTCTAAATTCAGCCTTTTTCAGTAAGGCCGTAAAGTACTTAAAGCTATGGTCCTTACCAGGATGACTCTCCCACTGTAACAATGGTTAGACTATCAGTTGCTCTTATTGCTCAATTACTCTTGCTGTTTGTTGTAGCAATTGAAAGCAGAGATGTCCAATGTTTATGGGTTGTGCAGCCATCAGAGAAGCCTCGGGACGTGATGAGCGCGTTGAACTGCGACCCAATAGATATGCGAATCGTTTATCCAGAGCTAAATTTTAACGAGGAACCGGATTGGAAAACAATTAAAGTTCCATGTGTGAACCATCTCAAGGCGCCTGCAGAATGGGTAGCTGCCTCGGCGCATACATATTACCTTCGATTGAATGGTTACAAAGCCCCTAAATACCATTGGTGGGAGCCAGACCGAAGTAGCCCCGCATCAACTGTCCCAACTCCAGTTATAACACCATCAAAGAAATAAGATAGTATATGTATATAGTATTTAATAGAGACTAGAATATTTAATTAAGGCTACTTAGGTTCCTTTCGTATCCTAATGCGATGCCAAATATAACAAGCAATTGATATACACGTAAGAAAAAAGATTAACATTAAGTAAAAAGAAAGCTTCCCGTTACTAACATGAAACAATGAGACCTTTGTCAGTCCTCTATGAATGAAATAGATTGCTATTAAGCTTGTGATCTGCGAAATAGAAGTCATAGTAAAGACTATTACTTCAAGGACTAATAAACACCGATAGTATTTCTGAAAGAGCATAGATGGGTAAAGAAAAATAAGTACTATAAGTATACAGCAAAGCGATAGACTAATAATAATAGCAACTATACAATCTTGGATGTCTACTTGAGTCCAAGCCCTAGAAATATTGGGATTGTCTGAGAGATGTGAGATCAATTGCATGACTGGCTCCGGAAACCAAGAATTGAAATTTGATGGTATCGACCGACACTGGACGTCCTTGTATCGTATACACAGCTTCTGGGATCCTAGGGTTATTTCCTTTGGCAATTCTTCCAATAAGCTGGTAATTGATGTCTCTTTCGACGCAGCCTCTGAGACAGCTTTCGTGGCCACGTCTTTTACTGTTGAAAGCACCTCTGACGCTTTGCCTTTGACGTCGGAAAGATCGAGCCTCGGTCGAAGATTTGGTTTGACAAACTGTATCTTGACAATACCCTCTTGCTTGATTGTTATATTCTTGGCAATATATATTGCTAAACAAATGGTAGGAATGAAGCCTATCATGGCGCAAATCAGGCGTTTGGACTGTTGACAGTGAGTTTGAAGTGTCATTATTGTCACACGAGATTCAGCAATATTTAAACGAGAACTTTGGGGAGTGACTACTGTTATAGGACACTAGTGTTCAAAAGACAGTTTGGCAACCTACTCAGAATAGTGCATGCTATATTTGTGCTGTATGTAGATCCACGTACATAGCATATTTATATGGCCCATCCTACTTTGTTCTTGAATCATCTACTTACAGGCCTTGCCCAAAAGTGCCTGGGCATGAACTCTCGACCCGCAATCCCATGCTCTAACATTCTCATCCGAGCACAAGGTTATATATTAACATGGTTTATTATTATTATTATAATTAGTCTCTTGGTTCCACCAAATCATCTTGATAGCCAGCATTGCTCATTTTTAAATGTAAGCACAAGTCCTTGACCTTATGAATTAAGATCTGTAATAGCTTCGCAAGCTCCATGAAGCCGATGCATTTGAAGTTCTTGATCAATTTCGTTTCATCACTAAATGCTCTCATATCTACAGATCACTGCAAACACAAATCAATTGGCAAAGTCCACCAATGGTTCGACAACTTTGGAGCCAGGAAATGCGTGGGGCTTATGTATCCATACTGACGCTACTTGCATCTACATTGACAGAAACTCAACGTCGCACATTTCATTATCAGACATGTCATCGTCTCAGATATTGGCAAGCTCTGATTTTGGGCGCACCAAAACGCGGACTCTCGTGTCAAAATGGCTGTTTGTTGCGTCAATAATAACAGCTACAATATGGTGGCACGTTTGGTGGATTTCGTCCTTGAATGCCATTGCTTGGGCCATTTGGCTTCTTGCAGTAGCTGAAACAGCTAGCATAATTATTATAATTGCTACCACGCGTTCTGAAATCAAAGGATTTCCAGATATAGATAAAGAGACACTTATATCTTATGGTACAACCTTTTTCACATGCCTCTTAATGTTATCTCTTTTTATTAGTATGGGATTTTACTACCTGTTCTATACATATCACCGACAGTATTGGGCTTACTTCAAGTCTATACCTTATAGAGTATATAATTAAATTATTATTCTTCAATGAAGTGAATATGTCTCTCATAAAACTTAAGCATCTCATAGAGGTTAGTTATAAGAATAATGTACTTATAAATAAGAATACCTTACCTTCTGTGGGCATTTCTTATAAATCAGCTCCATATCCAGAGTCTCCTCCTTATTAGTGCTTCGTGACATAATAGTCACAACTAGCTTTCTCGAGTTAGGATCGTCTACATATGATACTCCAATAATATCGACCTCGTTCTCCCAATCCCCACTGTGAGAGGTTTCGTAAAGCTCAGTATTGAGTGAAGCGTTTCTGTCAAAGTCCGGTGGATGTTGAGTGGTGTTGGGAGTAGCCTCCCTTCGCTGAGATCTGGTCAATACCATCATTAAATGCAGGCTGGAAGGTTCGCCTTAGTAGACACGACGGTGGTGGCGCGGCGTAAACCAGATATGAAGCTAGATCACATTCCATTCAGGGGGATAGATATAGCACTTATAATCATATCAGGGTACCGGGAGGTATCTATCAAGGAATCAAGTATAAACTTACAACCTGCGTATTGTAGATAAGGTGTGTTATCCTTTCCTCCTCGCCCGACCTATAGACATCGCTTGCTAGGTGAGACTCAATTACTCTATTTTAAGTACTGTTCGGTAGTTTATTGCTAAATACTTTATTACAATACGTAAGATTGCGGTGATCTACGTAAAGAGGAAGCCAGTCTGACATGCTATAAATAACACAGTCGAAGAAGAACAGAAGTAACAGAAATATGTATCTGGATACTGGATTGGCCACTCCAAAGCCATCACCTTTGGGATAGAATGATCCCTGGTGTCAGTTGTGTCTCCGCTCACATCTATCCAATGTTTCCTGTTCCGAAGCAGATTCAATCAAGTGTTGACTAAACTCATCACCTGCCTTTGCATCTGCCCTTCTTAATGTCGGCGGGTCGTAACTGCTGCGTATCAGAGAGCAAATTCGGCTCCGTGGATCGACAGTTTCTTCGAAGCTGGCCTTGAGCAAACTGAACTGTAACTCTGACACGTTTAAGTCCCAATCCAATGCTTTCATTAGGAAGAACTCGCAACTATTAAAATCCTGTGTTGTGATATAAAAGGCTCGAGATAATGTAGTGAACAAGTGCATGCGGAAATACGAGAAATCGCAAACAAATTTATGAGCAACCCTTAAGGTCGCCAGAAACACTAGAGGCTTCGTGTAGCAGTGGAGTGCTGATGGGGTGCCTGGGAGACATATCAGAAGTCTTTGCAGATATACGACAGCAACATGGATATCAACTGAGTCCAGGTCAAGTCTGCGTATGATCTCGAATATCATCCCCTCCATCATAGGTGTTGATTGTGGATAAAGGTAAGGCTCTAGTTGTTGGAGTAAGTAGGTAAGATGTTGTATGAGGTTGAATGTGAGCATGAGGAGATATAAACGAGGAGAAAGCTCCAACGTCAAAGCAAACACTTTATTACTTTCAATTCGGGGATTTAGTTTATTTTATGAAGTTTCAAGTATTCCATAAGACCAACCTCCCACCTCCCATAAGCTCAGCACTATGTCACATTAATCCAGCGTTCTGATGTTGAGTACAAGTGAGACTGTTCTAAAAATACTCCGTAGGCCCTATATACTGACCACCGTATTGGATTTGTGACCCAGGGAACAAGGACCCCTCGCTCCGTGTCACCGAAACTTGATATCACTTCCCAGCGCAAGTCGCCAAGAAGTCATGGTAGTCCATCAACTCATCGGATAAACGCTCCCTAGTGCAGGTCACTCGACTCGAGACTCCAATTCCCTGGGCAGGTGGTCCGAAGTCTGTAGAGTGACCCCTTCCACCATTCACAATAGTAGTGGTGCCTGGATACAGTCTCAATCGAACAGGTGACGTGCTGGGTCTCCTTGAATTTCGATTTAGACTCGTCCTGACAGCCAAAGCTAAGCTGGCAGCCGAGCCGCCAAGAATACCAAGGCAAGGCTCCACGATTGAAAGAATAGCCAAGTTGCTATGATTCTCAATGTTAATACGACGGTATAGAGTTCTATGGGTTGAGTAGCTTCTGTGAGCTTATTACTAACATGCTGGAGTATAGAAAGTCACTGGTCAAGGCCACAGACTTAATTTGAGGGATGCGAACAATCATTGCTATTCCGGCGCTAGTGGATATATGAGAGAAAGCCTCAAAGGTGTAAGAATACTGCTTACAACAGACCAAGGCTGATGAGAACAGTGCCTGTTATCTTGGAACTTGTTGCAGTTCGAGTTTTCCAGAGACATGTTACAGGTAGGAATGTCATGATCCAGTCGCTCAACGCGGCAACGATACTATGAGCAATCGCTGTGGTACGAACGAGTTCAGTATTCGAACAGGTTCCATTGTTATCGGACAATGAAAATTGTTCCCAGTAGAATCGAACAGGGGAACACTGGAAAATAGTAGCCAATAAGAAGCATAGGGTTGTAATGAAAACGACAGCCAGGCAGCCAGAAAGGACCCATATGTGGCTTGGTTGTCTGAGAAGTTGGGAGAGGAAAATCGTAATTGAAAGACGGATGCACAGAGATAAAAGGGCATAAAGGATTTCTCCAAAGTACCACGTCTGTAAGCCGATAGATATTTTCTGCAACGTCAATTGGCTAGCATCTTGTCCAATTCCCCCTAGAGCAATGCCTCTCATAATGAGTACACTCATTGCGGTGAAAAAAGTCTTGAACTATCAGCATAAGCTTATATGGAAAATCTTACTTATCGGTTACTAACAGCTGCAGTAAACATCCATATATCGTCCCAAGTTCGTTGCCGTTTTAGTGCCAGCTTTATTCCAAGTCGGATAAGTACCACAGCCCATACCACTGCTAGACAAGTGATTTGAGTAGCGAATAAGGCCCTCACTCTTGGGGTATTATTTAACTCCATAATTAATAGTAAGGTACAGGCTTATCTGTATTAAATATAGTAGTAAAAGAAATAATATTAATAAAGTAATTAGACTTAAAATCTTTTTAAAAAAAGGAAGAGAGGAAAAATTAATATTATAATTAAGTATTAAATATATTTATAAGTTATTACTTTAAAATATTATTATATTTTATATTATAACCTCCTATTACTTTATCTTTAATATACTAACTTATATAATATTTATTACAGTATTAATATCTAACTCTTATAAACTTTACAGTTATTAATACCTCTTACTTATGCTATCTTTACTCTCAGCTCCAGCTTCTTACAAAGGCTAGGCACAAGTACAGCCGTTGTCTGAAGATGCATTATCTGAGCCCTGAGCAGGTGATTGTGTTCCGGTGAGTACAGCCGTATTCTCCGGGATAGGAGTCACTGTAGCATTTGAGATATCCGAGATATTCGTTTCCACTGGCGGTGTTACTCCCACGTCGTGATCCGCTAGCTGCGAAGACTCATTCGTGCCAGATGGAACAGCATCTGTTGCAACCATTGTTGGACTTGTCTGAGTTTCCCCTCCAGTGAAAGGTTCAGTACCAGACTCTGTATGTTCTGGTATACTCCCACCATACTCAGGGGTAGTACTGTCTATGTACGGAGTAGCCGTTGCCGCTTCTCCACCTGATTGGACTCTAGAAGGCCCTCCCGTCACTGAAGACCCTGGCGGTTGGACTTGAGATGGTACCAAATTCGACCCCGAACCTTGAGCGGTATCGGTTTGAGGAATGATACCGCTTTCAGATGAGGGGCATTCCAGAGTCATGGCAAAAGTTGATACTGAAGCCGTTGCATATGGAGATGCAGGCTGAACAAAAAGCAGCTGGCATGGGTTGGGCTTCTCATTATCACAAAGCCAGGTTATCTTTGCGGTGCCAACCGGCGTGTCAGTTGGAATTGAGATATGTATGAGCGGATAAACCTCGCAGATTGCATCACCTTGTTGCAAAGAGACAGTCTCGCTAGTATCTACTTCGAGGAAGGATATAAGAGCATGCTCACACGTTGCATTAGCATTAGGTGATGTGAAATTCCCATAGTCACCAGCCTTGATATATAAAGCAGGCTGGCAATTATCATTATAATCGGATTGTCCGGCACATTGGTATATACTACCAAGCAGTAGTAAGATAGTCAGGGGCGTATTCATATCTCAATAGAAGAGAATAAGTTTAAAGACATATAATATATTTATATATTAAAGAGAGTATATCCTATCTTAATTTTCTCTAATTATATATAATATTATTAGAGAAGCTATTAATATATAATTTTATTTTTAATGTCCCTTCAAGCTCTTGCTATATTCGCAATCTCTTATATCCTGTAGGCTTGAGGCCTTTACGCCCAGAGAAGTCATGTCCCCTTTTTCTTTTTCTTATTGTTACTGGCCGTTCTATAAAGGGACAGTCCCATCCTTGAATCGCCATGACCCCTTTTAAGTCCATAGGCGATCTACTAATAGGACGACTGACTTTCCCTGATGGTTGTGATTGAATAAGTGATATTGTGAACCGACTTGTGAATTCCGTCACAGTCCCGTTAACGTGAAGCTCAAACTCCATTGTCGCTGCCTCATTATTGATCATCCCAGTAAGCGGAAATAAGCGCCCGCAAACTTCAAACACAGACCTGTGGTCCACGAGAACTGACAAAAGCCGTTGAAGCTGCAGTCCTGGGCCAACGTCACAAAGAATGCGGCCCTGAAAGCTGATATAGCTTTCATGGCGACAAGGACGCTCCGTCAGTTCAAGGAAAAAAAGACTTGAAATAAGTAGTTCGGCAATATTTTGAATATCTGAGTTACTGGAAAACTGCTTGATGGCCTCTTGCCTGACATCTTGCATCGACTTCAGGTCATCCATCCTTGGACATTCTACAGGAAAGTCAACGTCGACCCGAAATATGCGCTGACGAGCTTGGTGCTCTGTAAGACCATGACGGGTTATATACCGCTGGCATTTATCACTATCCATAGCAGGGCTATCCATGAGAGAAAGTAAGAGTCGAAGAATTGAAGCAAAGAAACAGATCTTCCACAGAATGTTGATAATAACATAATCACTGGTATTGGCCATTTCGTTCCCATCAGACCCTGTACGTCTAGGATCTGCGTTAGCTATCCTTGCCGTATCATCCGCATTTGAGCTTCTAGTCCTTTTATGAAAGCCTGTGCCAATGGACAGAGCAACATCAGGTACGTTTGCTGACGGCCACATTTCTCTAGCTTCGGATAAAGCCACTGCCAGAGGGTTATTCTGCCAGAGTCCACCGTCCTGAAACGTCCCTACACCAGGAATAGTATGAGGCGTGAACATCACTGGAGCGGCGCTTGTTGCGCGTGCCCTATAGAACGAGGTCAGTATAACTTCTGGTACCTGCACCTTGCCAGCTACGGCCATGCAATTAACGATTGTCACTTTGATTGCAATGTGGGAAGTGGTGTGTCAGGATGAGACAGTGAAGTTAGACATACGCTTCCCAAACTTGAATACCTCCATTTGCTACATTTGGTGGTGCATGTTGGTAGTCGTTGTGAGCCTTGTTACTGTCTGGTGCTAAAAAGTTAGTAATAATATAATCTCTGCATGGTGTTCCCTTTGCAGTCACAAAGAGCTTGACCCCTCTAGATACAGCAGGTGAGTAACCGGATAGTGTACTCTGGCCGTAGTGCTGTTCTAAAGGCCTATTAATAGCACTGTTACTGTAAATAGACCCATGAAGTAATAAGTTCATTGCACGTCTCCAGAATGATTGTTTCCTAAATACTGAAGTACTTAGGTGTAGGAAATGATGTATTGCCTCGGAGATTGGTAACCCTTTGTGAGCTAAGGTAAGAATACAGATACCTCCTAGAGTTAACAGTTAGTAATTAGTACTGCTAAAACCAGTACTTGCCTCGGTCAGACAGGGCGTTATTACCGGCACTTGTACCAGCGCACATGTCAAACATATCAATTAGGGAATAGTTCGGAATGTATAATTGGATTTTGGACTCCAGTAGCTTGAGACATTCTAAAAGTATAATTCCTCGAATACCTCCTCCATCGAGGGCAAGCACTCTGATGCCACGGGTGGCTGGTCTAAACCTGAATCGGACTGGCTTCTCGAGCTTTTGACACACTACGCACTGCTTTACTATGAAAGTGTTTCTTTGCACTTGATGACCGATCAAACGGATGTCATCGGTACAATACGAGTGACCACATGGAAGCGGGGTCTCTGGCGGTCTAATAATGCAGATTGGACAGTACTTTAAGTTTTTGCGCATGGAAAACTGCTTGTAAACCTTGGAAGCGAGTGTGATGTGTTGGCGGGCGACGGTGGTAGGGTTGATGGATTGACTTGCTGAAGCAAGAAGGAGCTCGGTTTCCAAATACGATTGAGAGCTGACACACAAGTTACAGGCTTGTGCCGCACTACGCCAGATGTGTCTATAGATGAGTTTAAAAATATCCTGGAATGAAAAATCTGTAGAAGTTAGAAGATGTATGCTTTCTGTCACTTGCAATAGCCATTTAGGGGGTGAAGAAGAGTGACTATCCAATGCGCATTAGATAAAACCTTACTATGTGCTCCTGCAGGGTATGCATGCCTCTTAATTGCAGACAATAAATATTCCAACGCTCTGCATTTCATTTTGGGTAGATCCCCTTTTAAATCAGACAAAAATGCAGCAATCCTTTTATCAGACTCTGTTGGGATGTTGTTGTGTCTACGTGACGCTGATATTGGATTGAACACGCCGTCCTTTATAAGACAATCGTAACTGGCCTCAAACATATAGATAAGGTTACGCGGATCCATTGCCGTATTGTTCTTACGTTTGAACTTCCTTGATAGTGAGCAGTGATTTAAGAGTTTGTTCATGAGTGTCGGACATTGCCGTTTTCTTTGCGATCCACCTTTAGACGATAGATTCTCTACAAAGAGCTCAGAAAATGTTTTATTGAGGCATGATCCGGTTCTGTCCAGAATACCGGATTCAATCTGATGCTGAATCTCTTTCAGTGATTTCGGCCTAATGCTGTTTTCAGAATTGGCTGCTGAGTCTACCTCGCCATCAAGTACAACAACAAGACGTGGCAGGATATCAACGCCTGGATCACTATTTGTTGAGGCATGTGCTAAAATCCAAACTGACAGATACTCTGTTAAGCACTCGACGGAAGTGAAGCTGGAAAGCATAATACATATAACATCGAAGAAATGACTAAGTAGTCGACTGTAAACAGACGCAAGCGGGTAGGGCTTTTGATATCCCTTGAGCCACGGAATGCTCTCTCCGCTATTGTGATTGTCCAAGCCTATACGCTTAGGTTTAATCGGACCATTTGCGAGGATCACCTGCAAATTCTCATTTTTATTTGATCTCTCCGGTCCGTGGCATAAGTGCAAAGTCACGCCATACTCATCCGATGGAGGGAGTTGAAGTGATGCTTCGTCTTCCCCTATGTTCATGTCTGCTACACTGCCAATAAAAAATATCATAGACGGGGTTGTTTTCTTATTTTGGCAGTCCAAGATCTCTGCCAGGAGCGGAGTGATATGGATGGTGAAAGCGTCACCTTGTTGCTTGAGTGTGACCCATCTGTTTTGATTCATTGAAAAGATAGCTGCAAATGCCAGACAAAGACTGCCCTCAATGTATGTTCTTAAAGTTTCATAAGCGGCAAGAGATATACAATGGCTTATAAACCCTGTTATACTATTTAAATAAGACTATATATAGCTAAATAACTAAGAACATTCTCTGGGTCCAATTTAGACGGTCTTTCTGAGTGGGTGCCTGCCAACGGATAGCTAAAATACCAGTACATTCTTCCTGAACTAGCGTACTTAACTTTTGGCAACTGTGGTAGGAAGCCAGCGCTTTGATTTCCGTGGTCCCGTCTGGTTCATCATGAGACTGGACTGCTCAAGGGTCAAGCACCTACCTTCAGGGACAAATACATAAGCAAAACCAAGACTCAAGACACATAGGGAGCCCCACAGGAAGAAAGCACAGGATTGCTGGTGCCCATGATCTTTGCCAGTGACATATGGGCACGAAGCCGTGATGACAAGCTTGAAGAACCACTGACCGGCTATGCTATAGCCAACTGCATGAGACCTATCCATCGGATGGAAGATCTCTCCGACAACAACCCAAGACGTAGGCCCCCAGCTTGATGCATAGAAGAAAACAAAAAGCGCCATCATCGCGACTTGTGTGTTGACAGCATGACTGTTATTCGATATCCACCCAGAACTCTCTTGGTGCCCTTTATCTATACCAACGGTGACTCCAACAATAGCATTGATAAAATGTGATGCAATCATACCGCCTGTGCCAGCCAAAAGGACGTAGCGCCTGCCGAAGCGGTCAACTGTCCAGAGAGATAAAGGCGTTGAGCAGACATTAACAATTGCTAGGATAAGAGTGATGAGGAGTGGGTTGTGCAAAGATTCAGACGACTCAAGAAATCTGTTTGTGAAAAACAGGATGAAGGTAATTCCGGACCTGAGATGCAGACTGTTAGACTAGTTATCAGTCTAGAATAGAGGAAGCTCCCCAGAGGAGGGTTAACATAGAACAGGGCAGGTGATCAGTTACCATTCATGGACCATATGCATCAGAATCCCTAGAAACCATCGAGGCACAGGAGGTTCACTGCAAGACCTAACAAGGGACTTCACCCAGCGTGAGAGCCACTGCTGGAGCGAAATGAGCCATGGTCTTGATTTTTGCCTCTCCAAAATCACTTCAGAAAGCTCAACCTGAAGGTTTGGTGAATCAATTGATAGTCCACGTAATCGCTCCAAGCTTCGATAAGCTTCACCCAGCGAGTCGATATGGACTAGATAGCGAGGTGACTCTGGCATGAGATAGCACTCTATTCCTACCACGCAGGGCCAAAGAAACTGGATTCCAATGAGAATCCTATAAGCAGCAGGTTCATGGTAGTCGTCGATTGCATACACAATGATTGTCGCTGCCAGGTAACCTATCGTGATGCACCACTGGAAAGACGCAATACAGCCTCCCCGAACCTTGTGGTGGCACTGGAATGAGAGGTCAGCACTATAAAAGGCGCAACTAGACATCTGTAGAGTGTGCGAGAGCCATTGGTTACTAACAGATTCTGTCATGTACAATATTGTACCCGTTGTCAAACTTCCCATACCACATCCGGCGATAAAACGTCCCGCGACAATTGAGCCAAGAGCATCGCTTGATCCGACACCAACCATCATCTGCACGATGACGCCAACCGAGTAGATACCAGACCCAGCAATGATAGTCTGGCGGCGTCCGAAGGATTCTGCACCGTATCCGCCGGCAATAGATCCTAGCAGTGCGCCACAGAAAAGAATCGGGAGGATGAGACTTATATAGTCGTCTCTAAGTGCCACGGTTCCCGGGCTTTCGACGATATTGATGAAAGCTCTAGAGCGAACTATTCCATTGACACTACCATATTCGTACCCCAACAAGAGACCGGAAAGGCTGGCGAAAGAGGTAAAAAGGATGCTTTGGGGGCTGGGTGAGAAGTCGAGATCGGAAGGCTCCATAGCTTTCTTCACTTGACGCGAGGTTCCATCAGCATCGATAGTCATCTCTCCTGGGGTCTGTGGGATTCTAGCTCTCTCAGACATATTGAAGTTCGGGCGTGATGATTGTTCGTCAATATAGTAGTACTAACTTAACCAGATAGTTTTGTGCCGAAGTAGAAACGGGCCCTGTGTCATTATAAATAATTATCATACATCTAAAGGTATTACATCGTATGTGCTCCTAGCGAGTTGCTTCGGTGTCCTGTGAGTCAGGGTCGCACGTCTCACCATAAGGGATTGAGCCTATCACGGTAATGGTAGAGTAATATATAACACGGAATTCAACGACTTCTTATGCAAAATGTGTAATACCACCAGCCTTGTAACACCTTGTAGTCTACTTATGTGAATATAAGCTACAGAAACCGTTTACCTAAAGAGCTGCAACCTAGGTAAAGATATGACTACCAAGGCAAATGATACAGAACTAATAGTAATATAAACAAAGTTTGGCGGTGTTATAAGTTTCACTTCAGGTTTAACATAGCTCAAGAGTAACATCAGGTCCCATTTTTGTCAGTCAATGCTATCTAGACACTTCCATATCGTTTTGATCTATTTTCAGTGTTGCCTGCCAACATTACTCCGATTGCCTTCTTGACTGCCAGAGCTAAGCCTCGGGGCCCTTGCGATCTTTCAAGCAGCCAGAGATGCTTTTCGACTTAGAATTGCATTCTCATCAATATGCGAAGGATAATACTAACATTGGAGGGTGGGATCCTTTTACTTGTTGCTGCTTGGTAGAATAAATGGCCTTTGAAAGTTAATTTTTCAGGCTTCAAAGGGCAGATGAAAGCCGCAAACTCTTGATACCAATAGTCTGCAGCCCTTTGACTTGGCCACTGCGTTGATGGGAAACTATAACCAAGATCCATTACTGTCTCGCTGGTCAGCAGTAATCTTGCGGAACGGTTAGTCAACAGTACCTAACTTGACAGTTCCATTCAGAGAGACACGAGTTTCTTCGATTTGTAAAGTTGAACATTCTTGAGCAAGGTATCTATAGGCATCGATAACCTAGAGCCATTGTTAGAGCTGGCAATGGTGGGTAGTAGAAACCTGGACAAAGCTCGAAAATGGCAAGCCATATTCATACCTGCGAGATCGAACTGGCAAGTTCGGTTTCACTCAGACGCCCAAGTTGAAGGAGGTTCAGTTCTAGGTACTCTTGAATGAGAATTTTGTCTTGAATATTATCAAATACACAAAGTATCGCTGCAATCCCTTTATGTGTGGCCTGCATTATGTCGGTAAACTGTGCCGAGACGCTTGTACGAGCTGCAATAAGGGTTTTGTTTCGTTTGCTTTCCATCAGTATTCCTTGATTCCCCGGCAACTCTTTAATAGTAGTGTATAATTCTGTTGGTAGTTGTCCGTAATATGCGGTAAAGCATAGCGAGGCTCGCCCCTTGGGTGGCCTGATTCGATGCTGTATGTTAACCACGGTTGGTGCTAGGTGCGGCAAGTTCATATCTGGTGACAGGTTTGGCATTGAGAGCCACTTTGTGCAGTTTTGGACAATCAAATTAATATGTCTTCGGAGCCGAGAGCGTATTGTGGTTTTGCATAGCTGTTATACACTTACTGCTGTAAGTACGGCACAGAAGAAAGTTTAGTAAAATGTTGCAATATGATATAATCTTCTCAATTAGAGAAGGCCTAGTGTTATATACTCTTTATAGCTTTTACATGTTATTGTCATTTTCAAAGCCTTCAACTACAATAACCTAAGCTTAGGGCACGACTGTAAGAATCTCGTGTTCTCTTCAGCGAGGTCCTTCCATTGTCGAGATCCCCTACACAGGATGTTGAAACCGCCTGAGGCTTTCCGTTGAAAAAAGATTTGACTATCCAGCTGGTCGAATGAGGGAGAATGGTCCCCTACAGCCATGATTTGAAGTGATCTTATCCCCTTGTCACCAAAGGCCCACTCGACAAAAGAACAAAACTCCTCTTTCAGGCTAAATGATTCTCTTTCACAGCAGTAGTGATTGAAGATTACATGCCGGATTTCTTGATTAGATTGGGAATTGAACTTGCGGGGCTTTTGTGCTTTGGCTCCTGTCTTTTGCCATACCCAAACTTGTTGATGCCACGGGAGTACATAACCTTGGCGAATGTGAATGAAATTAAGACACGATTTTGATGCGAATGGTAGAAGCATGTTCTTCTTTGTTCCATGGGAAAATGTTAGTAACGTTGGCGACTCAACTGAAGTAGTGCCTTATCCGGACATACATACCAGCGTGTGATGGTCATTGATCAACCCAATTGCCTGCAGGTCCAGTATCCCCAGAAACCCTTCCCCAAACGGCGCAGCCAACATCCTTCTTTCGGGTTCCTCGGGGATATTCTCCCATAGACCATCTAGAACGCACTGCCGTAAGGTTGCGCGATGGTTTGCAATTGCGCTACTGAACTGGCCGCAAGGAAACCACGGCGCTGACACCAGCAAGTAAAGTTCTTGAAGTCCTGTAAAAGACGCAAGAAATTCATTAATCGTATCATCTCTTATTTCCACCGCTGGTGACTTATCTCCAGCTGCAATCAGCTCGAATGTAGTGATCTCCAGTTTCACCCTCGAGGCTGTAAGATGTTCCAAAAATTCACACCATCCGTAGCAACCCCTAAGTTTCAATACTCTCAGCACATTGAAGTCTATGGCCAGGGCCAATTTAGGTCCGATAGCTGCTTCAGATAAACTCAGTTCCTGGAGTTTTGGGAAAATAGCGCCCCCAGCAATCGGACTCAGATGGAGGACGTCACCAAGTAAGGGGCAGACGTCAGGCGTCCCATTTCCATAGCGGAAGGAACGTCCGGCAGAAGTATCCCACTCAATGAAGTCTAATTCGAGGGCTTCAAGATGCCTCTTGTTGGTGTCTACAACACAGGACAGAGCGAACAAGTCTTCTTCGTGAGGTGCTTTCCAACAGAGCCTTCTGAGGTCCTTGAGCCCTTGCAAGCTTAACTCGGATCTTTTCTCACAACCCGAAGTCAACCAGAAAGGGTCAGTTCGATAGCATTGCCAGTCTGTGATTAGATTTAAGTTTCTGAGGGTGCTCTGGCATTTATTAATGATTCCGCTAGGTCCCAGCACACTCGCCGGGATGCAAGTCCCCATCTCCCAACTATAGAAAACGTAAGCATATCATGACCTTTCACCCTTTTCCTCACAGATTACCACGCATACCTGAACGTGACTAGCTGGTTATCATGGAGTGATACCAGAATCGTCTCAGCAGCATTCGCGAGAATGTCAAAGCTTTCCGTATGTCGAATTATGGGAGATTCAATCGATGTAGTAGATCCATCACTAGACCAACTGGAATCATCGAAAAAGTCGGGTTCATGATACAGGTCTTGGTATCTATCCTCGCTGAAATGTGGACACCTGTGTAGTTGGTGGAGGTCGAAATCTGCCCGGAAATGGAGGTACCTCGTCAATTGTAATGAGGTCTTCGCCGTGTGAAATGATGGCAATTCGTGGATTGTATATAGATGCCCGGACCTCACCTCGGGCTTTATCTCTACAGATGACCAGAAGATGGGCAAGGCCGCAGCTCTGATGCGTTTGGACACTTCAGTGAGTGACTTAAGATCTCGGGTCGATATGATCTGCCGTTGTCAACGAAAGGCTCGGAGTAAAGAATTGGCTTCAGAACCTAACATTCTCGAATATAATACCCAAAACTTCAAGAGGTAACTCGGGGAGATATAGACTCTTTTCGTCCTGCATTGTTGGAATATCATGCTCCATGGCGCGCCAACAGAATTAGTCTCCCTAATAAGACCTATTTAAAATCGTAATTAGAGAGACCTGCTTAAAGAGGATTATCTTACTTTAGTTCCTATAGGTAGGTATATAAAATACCTAGTTAAATACAGTATTAATTAATTAGTAAAATTAGAATATTATTACACTTTAAAGAAGCATTATTAGCACTGTATTAACTACCCTGCTTAATCCTCGACCTTTTCTTATCTTATATTAATATATCTTGTCCCCACTCTACATAATCTTATGTACTATGGTATTACATTTAGAGATTACATCGAGGTTTAGGTACCTAGGTACTGTACAATCATACTAACTATGAGCTCAAATTCGCTGGACAAAATCACGGGGATCTTAACATATTGTCTTTCTAGCAAAGGCGATGCTTCAATGATTCCAATAGTCTCATATCCAAGATCAAGGCGGGCTTCTTTTAAACGGCGCTTAATGCCACTGAAAGCTAATTGCCCAGCATTAAAGACCAGTTCATAGCTTGTTCCCACCGAAATATTCTCTACATATTATAAGGATTGGACTATAAGGTACACGATAATGCATAGCATCCCGCATAAGATTCCTTAGGAGCACTCATACTGCTAACAATACTACTATTAGTTTAGTTTATCTGTATTATATAGGGGTTCTATACCTATTTCACAAGTCTTATATCTCTAACTAATTATAGTTATAGTAAAATTCAGAAGCCTATATCTAAAACTATATATAATAGTGCTCTATTAAGGGAAGTATAAGTTTATAGTTACTTACATAAAATATAATTCTATGCCTTTTTTATTATATATATTATATTACTGTATATATAAACCCAGTTTAAATAATATGTGAAAAGTGTAGTTATTCTGTTCTTTAAAAGCTTAGAAGTATTAAATGTTATCTATGGTGCCTTTTCTTCCTTTCCAGTCCCACAAATGATATTTTTAACATCGAGGCCAACAGGGGTTACTCCAAGCCCGCTTGGACATTGCGCTTGGTTGCTGATAGTAAGATCAAGATAACATATTTCATCAACACCGTACTTACAAGTTGAGTCCACAATGTTATATAAAACATAGTGCGTAGCTACCCAACTGTTAGGGGACTGCAGGCAATTAGCTAGATAGTTCATACTATTCGCTGCAGCTAGAGGCAGTTTCCCATCTTGAAGTAATGGAACACAATAGGTAGGGTCGACCACTTCATATGTCATGAAGACGCCTCCTCCCATAGCTGGAGATTCTGTGGCCGACTTGCCAGTTACTAGAAAGTTCCAGGCATCATATGAAATATCGTAAGCGCCTCCCGATGCATCCACCTTCAGTAGATAAACCTCACGTCTCTCTGTAGCTACTCTGATGCATATGTCATCACATCCAACAGAGTCAGGCCAATATGCAACGCGATTGGTATTAATCTTACATCCAAGCACACCAACAGAGCTTGAATATTGTTCATGTGGGGTGACAGGCTTCTTAGCTAGAGTAGTAGCACTAAGTCTACTTGAGGCCATAATAAAGATAAAGATATATTAAAAGACATCTTTAAATATTAAAGACTGCTTATAGCGTTATAAATTACTTTAAGTTTTGAAGTAACTATTAATATTTCTTAATACCCTCTTCTAATAGTAGCAGATGCTCTTCCCATCTTTCCCTAAATATAGGATACCTTTCAATCTCTTTTATATGTTCTCGAAAGAACTTATTATACTCCTCTGCAGTTTTAGCTTCTATGTCTCTAAGCTTCGTTTTAACAAACTGATTAAACTCGACGGGATGCAACTCTAGCTGTTGATTTCCCCGTGTCGTGTTATCTTTCTGGGCAAGAAGGCAAAAGCTCTTCTTTGCAATGTCGTTTAATTCCACAGTCCCAGACTTGCTATACTGCAAAAGGTTACCCTTTCCTGGTTTTTGGGGCATTTCTGGTAACCTTGCTGATTCTCTAAGAATAAAATCATCCAAGATGAAATAGTCTTTCTTATTATTCTTTTCAATAAAGCCATAGCAGGATAATAAGTCGTCATTGCTGAATTGCGGATTATAATTCCAACAGACCTCCTCCCCAGAGTTATAATCTCGAGTTGCTCTGAACTCATAGAAGTTATCAGCAAAGTCTAAATGGCAGCCGTCGGATGCATGATTAAACATTTCTGCCAATGGTAGCATGGCCTGGATCGCTTCCCCGTTACTGCCTTCGCAGGCAAGCATTCTTGTCTGAGCGACTATCCAGGCCCGCTTGAACTCCTCTTGCTCAATGTCAAGACCCCCTTTCTTCTGACTCGATTCGGTTTCTCTCCAGTCGTCTTTATAAGCGGCTCTGAGATCCGTCGCTGAGCGGATGGTTTGTTTAGGCAAAGCTTGGATAAGACTATCTGGCCAAGTTATAATACTATCTCGTAGAAGCTTATCAGGGACCTCGTCAAGGAAGCACCACACATTCCTTTCCTTCTTTCGAATACTCTTGGCGATCTCTAAAGCGTAGTATGACTGAGCGCTGCAGTCTGGATATTTGTCTTTAATTTCTGCTGATATGTCTTCAGTGGTATGTGCTGATTTATAAGGAACTTGAAGAACGACATCACCTTTCTATAGTTGTCAGATAAAAGGATGGGATACTGTTATTTCAATTACTTACCTTAATAGTCTCTGTTGCAATAAACCTTGTTGTGTTATTATTAGCTAAATAAGGCTTTACCTTTGTTAAGATAAAGCCTTCTGCCTTTACCTGCTTTATAAGATCTTGGATAGTTCTCATATTAAAGTAAAGAATAAATTAAAATATTTATTATTAAAAAAAGGTTAGAGGATTAGATACTTAAATATATATTAAAATATAATTTTCTTAAAATATAAATATAATTTTTAAGCTAATACAAATATATTTTAAGTAGAAAATATAAGTAATAAGCTTTTATATATTATTAAATATAGAATACTACTAAATCCTATACTAAACTCCCCGCATTAAGGCCATGCAGATGTTCCTTGTTGGGCATTGAACACAAACCGCACTGCCCTCTAATAACTGCAAGTTACACAGTATCCATAGATACTTTTCCGCATCACAGCACAATAATATTAAACGAGCCATTGCTAATATCCATCAAAGCCATAACGAAGATCTTTCTTGCACTTTCTTAAAGCCCCCAGAAGCCCACGAACAGATGATATCTACTAGAGTCTTGTGGCAGATGCTTAAGATGCTTGTCTCGACCGGAAATGAGCCACACTACAAGTCCAGGCGTCCCCTTTCTTGCAACTGATATACGGACCAATGATCCGAAGTATCAAGGCGCTGGATAATCGTCATTACCCATACACCTAAGGCTCAAGAGATGGAAAAGACGCACCAAAAAGCCGGGCGTCCCTAACGCTCTGGTGTCCTTTTCCATACGTATCTGCAGACAAGCAATACTTATTGGGATGCCTTTGTCCACTTATGCACCAGTGTGAACAAGAGCTCCCCCCGATATTGAGACTTTTCGCCAATGAGAAATGCAACAAAGTTGCTTTGAGCCCCCGGTAGTACCAAAGATATCTACAACTGCCCGCGAGAGCCATAGTGGCCACATCCCCAGTACCCTCATAAATCAGTAAAAGCCACTGAATAGTGGCTCTCAGATGGTGCAAGCCCCCAGAAGCAAACATATCGAGTTGATACGCTGCCCGAACACGATTGAAGCATATCAGTCGCGGAGCAGGACAAAGATAGATCACAGAGTGAAAGGAGTTGGTGACATCATTCCACCTTTGGTGATTATGAACACCAGAAATATGAAAGCGGTTGACTGCTTTCTCTCAGATGCGGCATCAAGGTGCTCAAGTACACCAAAGTCGCATGTGGAATAGAGGAGGTCTGTCCTATGCACCAGCTTGACTATGATAGCGGGAAGGCTCATTTGCTGCACGGTAGTGCCATCATAGATGCATCAGTGCTTCATCTCCAATTGGAGCTGGAGCGAGGCGAGGTACTGCCAGTATTGTATCGCACTCGTGTATATCGGATGCCGGATGGGGCGGTCTGTCTCGGGGATGACGACGTATTGCGACTTGCAGGGGATGTTGAACTCGACTGGAAGTGGCTGTCAGAAGAATGGTCTCGAAGGAAATGGCCCATCAGCGTTGAAGGCACAATGAACCAGTGGCTTTCTGTAGTAACTCACCAAAGTATCGAAATGAAGTATTCGACTGGCGTATTGATCTTGGTGGAGGGAAGGCCTCTCTGATGTGTTGCTGAGCATCTCGATGATGGACTATCGAAGGTGTCAGTATTCATCGGCAAGCAGGCTTGGAGGTCTACACAAGAGTAATGTGATGAGCCTTTGTTAAAGGGTCAGTTGCTGAAATGGCTTTGGGACGAGTTGAACCACTATGAACTGACATGATCTCTCGACTGTAATACGTACTTTTCAATGCAACCTGCAATGAGAAGCAAAGGACGCTTTGTTGCATGAGGTGGCGGCTCGTTAGGCTCCGTTCGGCTCGGTCAATTCTAGTAGAAGTGGGTTCGACGGGGTTAGAAGTGGTATAGAAGTGCGCAAAAAGGAATGCTCATTCAATCAAGGAAAGGCTCGCAGAACCTCACGTGTAAAACATAGGTGACGAGTGGTGAAGCAGATTCTCGGGTCAATCTCAACGTTGGCATGGTCTTAGAGGCAAATCAGGGTAGAAGTACTACTTCGATGCCGCTCCCTACCAACACACAGACTCATCCGGCCGGCCTGAACTGTGTGCTGTGACCATGTCTGTCCACCGGGCCAGCCAGCGTGGACATAGGAAAGCAGCATATCACGGGGGTGCGGAGGTTCAGAAGAGACAAGATTGGGAAACACGGAAAATTCAACAGAGTAGAATCTCACGTACGTACCGTCGCTCCGTTGCTTTCGCCTCACGACTTTCAGGCGAGAAATTGAGGATGTAAAGCCTTCCATGCTGGAAATAAGAGACACGACCGATTTCAATGCCGCCCGATGCATCGACAGACTACCAGATCAAGAGCTGAGCTCAATTAACCTCGAGTCACAGTCTCCACGACGAGCAACATTCCAGTGTCGGTGTCATTGCCAGAGAAAGATAAGAGACAGTCTAACGATATTGGGTCAGGCCTACAAAACGAGATTTGAGTGTTGCTGTAGTGGCGGGGGGTGGGTACCATCTTTATGCCAGAACCAACAGATGGTAGCAGTTGGTAGTGTGAGTGTGATATCTTCAACTCAAGGACTAGCTTGCGAGGCATTATGGAGTGTTCGGGCGAGCGGCGTAATTGCAGCATTGCTTGTTGTGTAATACAACCTTCTTGGGACCATGATTCTTACAGCATGACGAATACATTTCTGTTGGTTCTGGGGTTCAAGATGTTATCATTGAAAGTGGTGTCATGTTTTATTACATGGCAAACAGGTACAGGGGTTTACATGTACTCACCCAAAGAAACCCAACCTGCCGATGTGCTGTAGATCCTTACCGTTTGCAGCTGCAGTAACACTCTGGAGATGATCTTTCCCCATTGTCGCTAGCGTCTCAAGCTAACTGTTTCACAAAGCGGGGTAGCGAGACGATCTCCTGATTGAGCTAGGTACAAACTCGGTCGCGTAAATTCTTGCCATGCCCCGGGGAAACCTCCGATATTGCAGTAGTTGAGTGGCTACGTACCGGCGGAATGACAAGTGTGTGTGGGTCAAAAAGACAAGGCTGTCTCGACTTGCTCAATGTTCAAGAACCTTTAGCAAAACAATGGGTCAAGGAGACGAACTACAATAGCATTATTACTAGGAAGCCTCTAATCTCGTTCATACCAATTGTCTCATTTCTGAAATCACTAGTCTTTACATTAACTGACCACACATAAGTTCAACTGTTTACGTAGTAATGCAAGGTCTCTGCTTTGGTATTTTCCCATGGCCCCCAACCACCTGCCTGCAACCTGGTGAGAAGCGAGACCTTTTGCCAATGCAGTACCCACGACTGGTGTCTGTTGCATGTAACTTATACATGTCTAACTCAATCCGGCAAGAGGCTGGACTTTGTTTTGTCCGTGCCAATCATTGTACCAGTCTTAGGTGTGACAACTGGAGAAGATTTGCAGTGGGGCTGGAGTTGTAGAATCAGAGTCCCGTGGCTCTGATGCTTTCAAGAGCCTCAATTTGAGTGTCAAGACAGCTTGGTTTCTCAATGTATGATCGCAGATTTTCACCAACGACTGGGATTCCAAGATTAGTACCTAGACATCAGCCAATTACTCCAGAATTTAACTTACAGTACTGTTCGCTGCTGTAACTCATCGTATCTTTCAAAAGTTCGCTTAAAGTTATCACCTCAGCATTGAACTCTAAATTAGCCATACTAATGTCGCCAACAATACGTTCAGCCTCATTCCTCTCAGCACGAGCCTCATCTTCGCTGATGTGATTCAGTGGGTCTACAAAGTAGACAACAGAAATTAAGGCGGAGCACGACATTACGCGAAAATGCTCTAGCATGAGTGTCACAAACTCTAGATCAGCGCTGAACCAGATGAGATTAGTGGTACTTGTTTTTGGGGTCAAAACCCTTTGCCTCCAACGAAAGCAGGAATAGGCTTCAAGAATGCCACTATCTGTTGCAATTATGTCGAGCTGCGCTGGTCCGTGAACATATGGGCTCATAGGCATATTATACGGTCCTTGAACATCGATCGTCTCCATCTTCGATTCTGCTGGAACTAGCAACACGGCATTATATGTTCCGTCAGTCCCATAAATAGGCTCTGTCCACGCAACTCGGACCGGCCTGCCATTGACTTTGAAGTACACGTTGGGATGGTTGTTTGCGACAATTCGCCTGATTTTGAGCCAGCCATTGTATCGAATCGGCCTAGATATTACTTTTGGACTGTTGCGGGACTGGAGGCACGCCTGTGGATTGACTGTTCCTCGTGGTTTCGCTTTTAGATTCGCAGCAAGGAGCCAAAGGCCAAGAACAACAAGAACCATCCCCAAAAGTGCTGATATGTTGAATCCTATGCAATGCACCATGAGAAAGGCCATACATGCCACACCCAGCGCGC
This sequence comes from Fusarium oxysporum Fo47, assembly GCF_013085055.1. NCBI lineage: Eukaryota > Fungi > Ascomycota > Sordariomycetes > Hypocreales > Nectriaceae > Fusarium > Fusarium oxysporum. The sequence continues at coordinate 3,224,610 of NC_072846.1, forward strand.
AGTGACGTGACGGAGAATTCATTGGCTTTCGTTCAAATGGAGTTACCATCAGGGAGCTGAGGACAAGATATGACTGTAGTCACTGGTTAGCTTATTACTGGCGGCCAGATTAGGTTTTTGTTACAAAGCATCCGATGAATATCAGTGTCATGTCTGCCCAAGTACCTAATTTCGCACATTTCAGTCTCAAACATAGTCTGACGAGCAGGGAACCTCATACTTATCTGTGATGTTGTAAACAGCGACAGCCATACATGTAATACGACCTCATACCATATCAGCCAAGCGTAGAGCTCGTGAAGCCACAATGTCTGTTGCCTACTATGGCGTAATGTGTGGACAAGAAGGACATCCGGGGCTACAGAAATCAATAGTGGCAGCATATTGAGAAGCGACAGTTGCCCAGCTCGATAGCTTATACTTGTAAGTGGCAACTCACCCTTATTCGCCTGCAGTATGGCAACAAGGTTCTCAATTATGATGACCGTTGAAATGAGGAGCCGCGTAACTCTAGGTGGCGCAAACCCCGAGTAGTTTATGTTGTCTGACTCTAATAGTGCCGCGTGATGTGATCGTATACTTTGCTTGCATTGTTCAATCCATGACATCAGTAGTATTGAAATGGTCCCCTGGTCTTGAGGAGACTTTCGATCACTGTGAAGCCTCTCATTATTTGGTTCCTTTACCTCTTTCACAGAAAGCTCCCCTCGAGGAATGTTGATCTTGTCAACATAAATTCTCAGACTATGTAACCGAGACAACAGCAAACCAGTAACTGTATTAATAAATATTATTATAAGCCAAACGAACACAAATCTCATCCTGCATTGACTATCTTCAGGATTATAACGTGCTTATATACTCATTCCGCCTACCACTATACTGCCCAGTGGGATCTTACGCCTAGAAAGGATCTCAAAATAGACTTCATATACAGGATCTAAATCGGAACCTGGGACGCATCATGTCTTGATTTCTGACGATTGAACTTTGACATCGGTACCAGTGGAGCTACCACAGAATTGTTGACCAAAGCAGCTGGGTCGACTATTTCCTGAAACATATGATCAATGACTGAACTCTTAAGTTGCCGAACGAGGAATCCCCGGTTATAGAGGAAGGCTGTTGCAGAGACAGTAAACAATTCTTCACTGAAGTGTGTAGGATCGACGTCTAGAGTCAGGACATGAGGGGAGCAGCATTCGCCTAGGCTGACCCTTTCCCGGAAGCCCTCATCATGTTCATCGATCTGAAGAGGTGGACTGGGAGTAATGAGCCCAGTCAAGAAGCGCACAGTTTTCTCCAAGTTCTTGTGAAGGCCGTCGGGCGCATATAAAAATAGGGTAACCTGGGTATTAGGATGAGAGAAGAACTGGATATGTTGAGATTTCATGCTATAGGTAAATGAGTGAAACGCATAGTGCATTTTATATATTAAATAATATAGAGATCACGGTGATAATTACGAGAAGCGTTAGAGCCTTAAGACTAAGTTTCTGTATATTACTTCTTGGCCTTACTATGAAGTTTGTCTTTTGCGGTCTCTATGTATTTTGCTTGACTCTTAAGGAACCTAGTAATATACTCCTCTCCCATTAGGTGCGCAGCTCTGTAACCCCAGCTATATAACTTTCTAGCTTCAAATCCATCTTTGTAATGTTTGGTCCCCTTCTCTGTCCTCTCGAAGCCTACTTTGAATCTTTTACCAGATATTGCTTCGATTGACACGAAGGCCAAGGAATCAGGGAATGACTTTTTATGCGTGCTATACCACCTTCGTAAGCATAATGTGTTGTCCTCGCATGTTTGCTTGGTTCCAAGACAAAGAACCTCTTTCAGAGTTGGGGCACGAAATTCTCCTTCGGCATCTGTCACAATAACTTTAGGCGCGATCCCAGTAGGATTGTCAATTCTTGTGATAGGCCAGCGCTGGTTATCAAGTCTAATCTCCAGCCCTTCTTCCTTCTTTTTGGGTTCCAGCGCCTTGGGCCTTGGAGACTCCTCGTCTGTTGTGTCTGCCTCCGTTGCCTCGGCCTCTGTTGTGTCAGTCTCCGTTGTGTCAGTCTCTGTTTTGTTGCCCGTTCTTACGTCATAGATATTTCCCCATCTTGTCTGCTTCCGTTTAGGCTTATCGACCTTAATTACTGATTTCATGGTAGGCTGCTTGGTGCCTGATGAAACATTATTCCTCGGACGGAGGCGTTTACGGACCGGAGCATCGTCAGAGTCAGAGTCAGATGGCTCAGGACTCTTCCTTATGTTTGTGTTTTTGGCTGATAATCTTTTCGAACTTGAATCCCTAAATTTATCAGAGACCGATGATTCGGAGGCCACCCTTTTGTTTGTGTCTTTAATCGCCAACCGACTCAGACTGATGACCTTCTCATCCATGTTGTTGACCTTCTCACCCATTTTGTTGACCTTCTCATACATGGATTGTATTAGATCTTCAAGCCTTGAATGATTGTCATTCCATAACCATGGGCCACTTTGCTCCTTAAATGGATTTTGACCTGGACTTGACTGACCGAGATAGGTTCCTACCCCTGGCTGCGTACTCAATCGAATGTCAGGTGAGTGTCTTGTAAGCGTTCCACTGACCTCGACACTGGTTAATTGGCTATGGGAATCTCTGCTCTGTGAGGCTCTCTCCCCTACCAAGGGCGAGGTATATCTGATTGGTTTAGAGCTAGGCTTGGTTGCACGCTTTGTTGGCCCAGAAATAGACCTATAACCATTTGCAAGTGTTCTAGATGGCATTGTGGTATTTCGCCTCTTCACTGTGCTATCTGCACAATTTTGAGCATTTGCACTATCTATTAGTCCCTTGACGCCGGGGTTCATCCTCAATCCTTGTAAATCCAATTGAGACTGTCTTGTGTGTTGTTTCGCGGGACAAGGTGTTATTGGCGATGGTACGCCAGAATCATGCGAAGACGAGTCACCTACCGGGTCCGAGGAATTCTGAGGAATGAAAGATGAAAGAGAGTCCATGGATGAATTGAAGCCAGATGAGACTGTTATACATGAGTTAGTGGTGGATATTAGAGAGTCTGGCGGGCTTTGCGGTGAATGGCTCTGACTTTGTCCTTGCTTTCCTGGACTAAATCGAATTGCAGTATCACATGAAGAGGGAGCTTTCATGTGCGATCGCGAGCCTTGTGATGTTGCCTTTGAATCTGTCGCCCTTTCAACGTTGGTTGACTGACTGATCCCTCTAGTTTGCAGATTTAGCGGCCTCCTTGGTGTTTTCTCTGATGTCTGATGTTGACTAGCCTGGGCTCTTGCTTCTGTCAACTCCTTTGTCAGCCGATGAACCTCGGCTGTGAGACTAGTGATTTGTTTCTCAAGCACCTCTTGCTCGTCTTCTCCCATCTTCAGCTGCTCAGAATAAGACTTTGCCTCTGCTTGAGATTTGGCTTCTTCATCCTGCAGCTTCTTTCGGGTCTCATGAAGTTTGTTTTGCAGTTCTTGTACAACTCTATCCTTATCAGCAATCTGAACATCTTTCGAAGCAGCCTTGTCTTTTTCCTTTTCTCTATCCTTCTCAACTTCATTCAACTTCTTCTGCAGTTGACATCCGCTTGATTGTACTTGTCCGTATTCCTTTTTCAGCGTAGTGACTTCACCCTCGAGTCTATTTATCTTGTTCTTCAGGCTTTCATTTTGTTCCTTCAGTTTCACTTCCTCTGCTTGCCTCTGGGAAATCTGGTCCTCAAGATCTCTCTTTTCCGCCAAAGCTTGCTTCGTCGTACCCAGCTCCTGCTCAAATTTTATCTTCTCACTAACCTCTATTTGACACTGTGACTGCGCGTTATTGAGCTGTTCCTCGAGTTCGGAAACCTTCTTGTTTACATCTTCTAAATCCTTTGAGAACTTGGAGTCCTTATCTTCAATTTCCCTCCCATCTATCAAGCACCTTTCCTCAGCCTTTGCTAGTTTCTCCCTAAGTTCTTTGGTTTCGTTTGAGCTCTTTTTTAAATATCTCAAAACCTCATTTACAGCGGTGGAGATATCCAGGACATGTTCCATCCCGCTGTTTATGTCTTTAGGGCTCTTAATCTCATTTAAGACGCTAGACAACTGAGCTTTTAATTTCTGTTCAATCTCAACATGATCCCTCTCTTTATCTTCAGCTTCCTTCTTGGCAGTCTTAACACTGTTTTGTAGTATATTGTTTTCCTTTACTAGCTCTTCTTGATCTGCAAGTAATTTCAGTCTCTCTTTATCGACGTTTATAAATTCAGTCTGGAGTTTGTTGAACCTTTTACTGTTTGCTTCTCCCGAATTTAGTAGCTCGGCCTCGAGTTGCTTCATCTTTCCTTCCAGTTCGGTGACCTGCTTAAGAAAATTGTTGATCTCCTTGTCTTTATTACTCAATTGCTCTTGGTAACCCTTAATATTAACCTCGCTTTGTGAAGTCATCTTGTCGATCTCTTTCCTTTTCTCCCCAATTTCCTTTAGCACAGCACTATGCTTCTCTTCTAAATCGCCAACTTGTTTGTGACAGACTTGACGTTGCTTCTCTGTCTCATTTAGCTTTCTCTGAAGAGCTTGGACCTCCTCGCCTTTCTTGTAAAGGTCTTCTGCCAGATCTTTCTCTTTCTGCTTTTTGTCCTCCATATTCTTCATTGTCAGTTTTCGCTCTTTATCTGCGTCATTGATCTCAGTCTGTTTCTCATGGAGCTGCCTCTCAAGTTCGCCAATCTTTTGTTCCTGGACTTTAAGCTTTGTATCGTATTCTATAATAATAAGATCGTTCTTATGGATTTTAGACTTCTGCTCTTCAGCTTCCTTCTGCAACTCTGTGTTCTTGCGTTGTAGAAAGTCTACCTGTTCCTTTAGAGTATCTGTCTTGGCTTGAATCCCAACTACTTCAGCCTTTAGACTCTTATTAGTAGACATGAGAGCTTCCTTTTCCTCTTGTTGCTTTTTTTCAAGTACAGCAAGCTCTTGTTGTTGATCAAAAATCTTGGCTTCCTTTTCCCTTTCTAATCTCTTCATCCTATCTAGGTCTAATTTGGCCTTCTCTATACTTATATCTCTTTTTGCAATTGCTTCTTTGTAATCAATCTCAGCCACTCTAAAGGCCTCTAATGATACCTTTGATATATTTATTTGTTGCTGTTGGCGATCCGCCTGATTACCCCATAATTCTCTCATATTCTTCAATGTACTTTCTGTTTCGTGGAGGCTTTTTGCATTCCTTGATGCCTCTTCACTTGCTTCCTTGAACCTACCCCTCAATTGCTCTTCGTAAGACTCATTCTCTGCATCTAATTCCCGTTGTATTTGAAGTTTTGCTTGCTGGTCATCTAGAATACCCTTGATTGTAGCCTCCTTATCTTTAATCTCCTTCTGGAGGTCATCAATCTTGGCTTTGAGATCAGAGAGCTCCTTCTTGGACTCGACTGTATAGGTTTGGTTCCAGCTATCTTGGTGCCCGCCTTCTCCTTTCTGGCCAGCTGCAGCAAATACGCTATGAGATATCTGCTGAACCCATTTCTCTTCCTCCTTAACAAGATCAATATGAGCCATAGTGAAGCCCTTATAAGCACGGAACTTTATATGAGACCTGTCAGATCCAATGGTTTGATTAGAGATATCAACGGTCGTGCCGTTCGCTGGTGTTCCATTCTTTTTCATCGCGTTTTCAACTCCGCGAACAAGCAAAGGCCATTGCTCCCAGCCTAGCCCCTGATCATCTGTCTCAGAAGTTGGGTATACCATAGAAATTGTCTTGTCTCCTTTTTTAACTCCTCGCAGCAACTCATCACTAATTAAGCCCCCGAGGACATCTTTTGACAATGTTGGCAACGCCTCATACAGATCCTTAGCCTTCTCCACATCGTCAATTATTTCGGCCAAAAGACTCAATGTATAAAGATGATACGTCTCCATTTTCTTTGCAGCTAGAGATTCTTTCATGCGTATTACCAGGTATTCGAGGTAAGGCTTCGATTGTAGAATCGCTCCTATATCAACGGAGTTCTCACTCCTTTTCCTTTTGCGAGACAAACGCTGTTCTTGGGTAACAATTGTCTCCCCCACTTTGTTGTCTTGGGTTATAGAGCCCACCTGTGATATGCTATTTTTACTACCTTCAGTACTTACATTAGTGACCTGACGGTCTGAATTGTTAGAATATGAGCCCAGTTCGTAGCCACCTACTAAGACCGGGCTTTCAGTCTCATGGATTTTATCATCTCTGTCTTGAGTCTTTTTTGTCCTCTTCTTTCTCGGAATCTCGGAATCGAGCTCAAATAATTTCGAGCCTCCTTGGTCAGCTGCCTCATCCGTGGCGCCAATGTTAGGAGTACCCGTCGCTTTGTTATCGCTGCATACTGCTGACCTCCTTGATCTTAATTCGTACCGCCTTTGAGCCGTCAACTGTCCAACAGCCTTTTGTGACTTCTTCCCCATCTCGATTACCAAGCCAGCGTTAGAGAGGACGAAGGAGACGGATCTGACTTAAATAGCCGCTGATACTCAACGATGGCTCCTATATTGGGAGCGAGACTTCTATGTCATTTTGAGATACTTCTTATATGCTAAATGTAGCTCTGAATCAATGCATGATAAATTTATCTATGTACACTCCAAGATTGAGTCAGCCTCTTGCAAATAATCCGTGAACCGTCTTGCAGTTTGTCATAACCTAACACTCTCAACATGAAATTTGACATTTAAATTAATTATGCCCGTGACTTCCTCTTCGCCTTACTCGATGATTTGCATGAGTAGGAAGCAGTCCCAGTATAACCTACACAACTTCCATGATGTAAAGCCTGACAGTTCTCACAAAAGATAAGCAATACCGGTAGACTCTTTTGGCGACGAGTATTTGGTCGCTTCGGGTCAACCTGATCGCTGCCACAAACACATCTAATTCTTGCCGTCACATTGGTACCTCTCCTTGACTCTTCGGCGACAGCGATGGCAACAAGACGTTCCAGGGTCATAACATCAGACTGAATTTTCTGCATCCCAAGAGGAAGATGTGATGTAAGTTGGTCCGCCAAGCCTTGAAACTGATTCACAACCTCGTCTAACCGGGGGTGGCCGCATTCCCGAGGTGATGTATTGTTCTTAGTGTTGTCGGTGATGCTGGAAATAGTCTTGATCATGTCGCTCATCTGCTGAATTTCCAACGATAATCGGTCAATACAACTGCCTCCGTAATCCATTCTCGACGTCAATTGAGTTGTTCTCTCCTTTACCGAGGACAGCTCTTGTAGAATTTGCTGGGGGACCTCTCCGTTGATCGTTTTGACGCCTCCCAAAATTTGAGCCAACATGTCCTTCATTAAAAACTGTCGATTTTGACCGTACCAGAGATTCATTGTATTGTAGTAAAGCTGCATCATTCTCTCGTCAGAAGGTTGAAGTTGTATTGGATGCATTTGCTTTGGTAACTGCTGGTAGGCAGCATAAGTGGTCTGGTCCATACTGCACTGAAAATCGATTGGCACAAGCAAAATGGCACAAGGTAGAAGCAAATGCTGAAGCGTTGGAAAATCGAATTTATTATGGCGGTTACCCTACCTAGCTCTACGGATGGTGAGGCATAACATATTTATTCATCAGCGCAATTAACAACGTGCATTTTAATCTTGTCGAATTCAAATAATTGAATAAAAAACAGAAGCAGTAAGACGACTAACACGCGCTCTGTATCACTTGACACCGAAAATCATCTCCTAGAATGCCAGTATGTGGGTTATCATTACCACGTTGTTATTAGTTATTAGTTATGTCTCCACTTATTACAGATGGCATTGCTATCTCTGAAAGGTTAAGCCTTGCTTAGGGCCAATCGGTAACATGAGCTTACCATTCTTGGATTAGGCTTTGATTATGTGACATTGATTCCCCGCGTTTGTAATGTTGTAAGCCAGGTGGTGATACGTATGTAATGTCGAACCCCAGCTCTTTCTCCATATCGATGCCAGTATCCTGTTGGTTCTAAAGTTGGACCAACAAAGGTATCACTGCATCTCAAAAGTACCAGAAGCAAAGCTTTTTTGGTCCGAGTTCCGAAATATCTCGGTCGTCCTCATGTGACTCTTTTGGCCCCCAGTACTCGGCATCATCTCCGCCGATGGGTACCTCCTCCTCGCCCATGTCATCAAACTCCGAAGCAGAGCACTGATCATCATCGGCCCTGGACGAACGGGAGCGGCGGACCACCGGAATCCAACCCCCTCTAACATGTATGTGCTCTGGTGATTGATCCAATATCATGCATATCGTTTCTGCGCCCTCCAACACTTCATTGGCGAACTCGTGCAACCAATCGTCCCCGTCGAAGGATGCGCTCCGCCAGCCATTGCCCACTTGTACTGTGGTTACATCTGGTTGGCTCTGATAATTCCGGTACATGTTAGCCCAAACAATCTGGTCCTGTAGCTCTTGGTTCAACAAGTTAACAATGCATTGGCGTGGCTGGATGGTGGCGCATGCGCCCAATAACTGAACGGAGCTTTGTAACCGCAGCCGCTCGTACGAAGTTGCGAGCTGTAAGAGTTGACTAATTACTTCAATCAATTCCTGTAATTTCTTATCTTCTTCCATAATTAAACACTCGGGGGATCTTTCTGTTCTGAATAAATTGTCTGTTGCGCGACTTTTTATGATCACAGCGTATAAGCAGTGGCCAAAATATAAATTACACTGGCAGCAGCGTTATACGTGAAGCATTGCTTTCCCTAAAAATGGATACAGCAACAATAACATTCACTAATAACCAATAACCTGTTCTGTTTCAGTGGTGATAAGATAAAGCTAGCCAATTAATCATCACAGCCAAGACGTCCATGCCAATGCCAATTCCGACACTTTCTCGCTATCATAATACAGGGTAGGCAGGTTTATCTCCTTATCACACCCCTGCAGCCGATAAAGACAAGTCAATATTGTGACTGGCTGTGACTCATAATTCCCCACTAGAATTTGCAGCTGAGTCAGGATACGACTAAAGCCGCCGCTAAACCCGGGAGGAACTTGGTGCACATCGTGTTTGACCAGATGATCGGTGCTGTTCATACTATCGTACATGGCCATTAAGTCCAAGTAATTTATGTCTTCCATACACCCGATGCTAGTATGGGCCTCGGCAAGTATGGTAACCCACGCGAAACTCGCACGCGATCGAAGATGCATTAAGTCCAGTCTGAGGATAAAGACAGAGTCGAAGTTGTGTGCCGTCATAATGCTTAGTACTTTGCTCCAGTAAAAAAATGTGAGGCTATTGTCTATGTCTCTTTCAAGATGGGGGATTACACGAGTGTCTGGTATTTCTCGAACCCTACATCCCGCCTGTATAACAAGAAAACGGTTGATAGTCAGTGTCATGTCGGATACGAGGGACTGGGCGCAAGCAGCTGAAGTTTGAGCCAACCACTGATGGCGAGGCCTTGGGCGACGTGTTGATTTGCCTCGTTGGTGAGGGACCGGTGGAAGAGGCTTTTCCCTGGGCGTATCTGGGGTCGAAAGAGGCTCACTTCTGGGTATCATGGGGCGGTTCCCGCCATTTGGACGAATAAAGGACGGGGGTGGAAAGGTTGGTTCGATGCCAACCTGACGCCCCACGCTTGACTGTGAGTCATTGGTGTACAGCTTGCGCAGCATGAATATAGAGATAGAGAACGGTTTTGTAGTTAGAGAGATATACTTATGAAACCGAGAGACGCGGAGTTCAACAGTGATAGTGGTGTTATTAGTATTGCAAGGTCATTTATAGCAACCTTAATATAATAAGAAGATATAGTAAAGAAATTTCACCGGTGAATTTAAACTTCAAAGAGGTAATGGTTACGGATGGGGAACCACAAAGCTGCCTATATGACATGTAGTAAATATAGATAACTAAAGGCTTTGGATCCCGGGGCTGCCGCAATTATTAGGTAAGTATTCCGGTATTTTTTTATATGACTAAATGCCATAATATTATACATTATTATAGTGACATACTGCCTGGCTGGAATCACATAGTGAAGTTAGGGAACATTGCAAGCATGTGTAATGATCTAGGTTCGGCACAGTCAGATTCACTGTTTATGGACGGGTTCTACATCTAACTGAAGGCATGTCTGCCAATAACTGGGGCGTCAAGTAAAGTATGTTAAGAAAAACAGATGTGAGGGTATGGACTTAATGGCTAAGTTATTTGAGGATCTAATAATCACTTCACCCTATGTCCCTATAACACCGCCGGATCGAAAACGATACTAAGGAGCTATCAATGTAACCCCGTCAGATCTAAGGTGTCTCTACCAATAGAAGAGTGTCATCATCATTGTCGGAAGGCTCATCATAATTATCAGACAACTTATCATCCTTCGTAGAAGAGACGCTGACCACACGAGATCTGCGATCATCTGCAAGTCCTTGTCGGCAGCGTTTCAACCACCTGAGTGGATTCTTGGAGAAAAGGGGTATAATTTCAGGCCTCAGCTCTAAAGTAGTAGCGCTAGTTTTGTTGTACATTCTCGTCCTCGTTATTGTAACTGAATGTGTAGTGGGCGCCTTGGTGGCTTAATACCTGTTAGCAAGGAAGCTTGAAATTGAGTTTGGGGAACTGGGACAGGTTACAATAATATCTTGTTATCAACGAAAGGGTTTCCCTGAGTAGGGCGTCGTCGTTTATTAGTGCTTCTTGAGACTAGGTTACTTGTGTGCTTTATTTCGATCAGTTGTAGTTTGAGGGGGGGGATATTATATACCGCACCGATTTCAGAAGCACTAAATCACACTGGGAGTCGCAACCACGTGAATCATGTATTTAAAATTAGAAGCAAAGGACATGGCGCAGCAACCGAAAGTCTGTGCTTATTACATTTATAGGTCAAGGCAACTGCGCCGAGGCGCTGAAACTAGAGGCCTTACTAGACGAAAGACGATCTCTATTTGGCCAGGAAGTCCAATCTGAGAACCGACCGAAAGGCCACAAAGTATCAGAAGGAACGCGTATTCATATTAATGCCCTGAATGGGCCTCACATGGTGAGTGGCAAGTAAGACTAAAGACAGGCTCGATCCATCTAGGTGACAAAGAAGGGAAAGCCATACATAAGAATCTCTTCCCTGGTCGGGAGTGGTTCTTTCTATGAATACTTGGTAGCACGTCGCGAAACACTATAAGACTTTGAGGGGCGTGGCCTAAGACCAACTCTCCGCTCTGAGGTAAGTGACTGTCCATACCGTTCAGATGGCTTCGATATGCGAGAACTCTTTCGCCGTGGCTTCGGGGGGATGGGAGAGAGCGACCGTTCTGGGGCCTCTGAAGTGGCTATTGACGAGTCGGTGACGTGACTCGGTTCCAAACTATTGCTGGCTTGTCGGGCGATCTCGACTGCGCGGTTTGTTTTCTCGTTTTCATGGTTGACTCTAGGATCTGACGTTGGAGGTAAGACGGCATTGTCCGGTGGCAGAGCGACAGACAGATGACTGTGCTGCTCCTGCTGCGTCGAAGCGGGAACACCCATGTTGGCGTAGGGTGCATGGATTTCCGTCGTAGTTTTAGGAGCCGGACCGTGAATGCAACTGTCCAGTGAAAAACCTTCCCTTTGGCGTTCATGCTTCCATGCATATCCAGGCAAGTCTCCCCAGCTATCATCCCAGATGCCTCTTTGCTGCCACGTATGCTTGACTATTTCGAAAGCCGTGGTACCAATGCGGTCAATAGGTTGAATGGACTCCTCCTTGTTACTACAGTTAATCGAGGGGCTCAGATTAAAGCCCGTCTTAGCGCACGACTGGCGCCAATGAACCTTCTGAGCATTTTCCTCCAAAGCCTTGGAAACCAGCTTACCCATCTGATGCAGGAATCGGGATATAGGTCGCGTTGGTTGTTCCAGGCGACCGGATGGGAGATCTAACATATCTCCTGGCCATCTTTCCATGTAATCTCTTTCATGGCTCCATCTCCAAGTCGACCCGTCACTCTCTTTCCATGTATCATCCCAAATGCCCTCCTCTTTCCATCGGGCTAAGATGATCTTCCTCGCCTCTTCATCTATGGATGCTGGATCCAATTGTGGACGATTAACCGGGCGATCGTTCATGAGCTTCTCAAGTCGCCCCCTCTCTTCTTCTTGCTCGCTTTTGAACTGCGAGAACGGAAGAGATGGTATGTACTCATATTGGTCTTCCCACCGTACTATCTTATGTTTCCCGTTCTCTCTACTGCTCTGAGACGGAAACAATGTTTCTGCGAGAGAACTGAAGGCCGGAAGGGAACGTCGTGATGGAGGTCGATTGTATCCAATATTCGTGCCAATTGGTTGATTGCTGTGCTTGATAGACATAGCTTCTGTTTTTCTTTATCAAGATGTTGATTTAGCGTCTCGCGAATGTAGTACCGCAAATGGATTTCAGCTCTGCAAGAAAGAGGTACTTCTAAGCGTCTTTCAATGGCCAGGCAAAGGCCACCCCTGTGCTTCTGTCCTTGGGTAGGGACCAGCTGCATGGGTTGTCAGTTGTATGTACGGTGATGCTAACATGTTAGATTACATCGTGTAATAGGTCGTGTCCAGGATTCACGCATAATAATGTTGGTGCGGTTACGGGTCCGTGCGCCAACGTGTGTACCAACTTCACTCTAAATACGGATACAGGCTTGGTACCCTTTGTGATTACTTTCAATCCCCATGAAAACGCGACGTTACAAGTGAAGACTAACAACCCCCTGTAAAATTCTTACCGCCTCCATGCTGTCGCCCGTAGATCAACATATTTAATCTGGATAATGCCCACGTTCCCACCTTGCAGATACCTGTAAGCTACTTGTAATCACGCCTATTCAAGTTTTGTTATTCCTAACACAGCATGCCTCACTCAACAAACGCAACCGACGAGACGGTGCTGCTGGACCCTTGTTACCAAGTTCTCGTTCGAGAAGTACATCACCTTTGGCGTAATCTTGAGTTAAAGCTATCAGTAAGTAAGCAAACGTACTGAACCTATTCAAACTCACATTAGGCTAGATACCTTGTGATACCGTCGATTTCATTGACCTGGAAAGGGCCAAACCTGATATCGATATGCCATGGTGTACATATCATGACCGGTCCTTTGGAGTTTGCCTTCTGGCAGTCATCGAGGCAGTGGATGCAGCTGAGTTTATCCTACAGCAAGAATAGTCATGTATTATCGATAATGTGTCAAAGGCATCTGAAAGCGATAGTATTATATAATAATTCGAGCCATGTCGCTCTTTATCAACTTCTACTGCTATTTTTATACTGGTTGATTCATTATGCTGGCCTTCCAGCTGCTCAAGTGCCCGACGAACCATAGAAGAAGAATACTAGGTATTGATAACATGTTGGTCCATGGCGTAAAATCTATGACAACATATAAATGCTGGCATGAGGATTCCTGGATTCCATTACACATGTCTAGCGCTGCAGTGAAATCTCAAACAATACCCCGCGATGCATCGTCCATTACAGTAATCCTTCATTGAACAGTTACCCAAAGGGTCTCGAACCGGCACTCGTAGGGCGCAGGTTAGGAGCTTCTAGGATTTCCAAGCACTTTATGTAGCTTAAATAGCTACAAGGTCAGCTTGCAATCTGGCTTCAATTTAGCCTTTCCTGCTCACAAACACAACCCATTCTGTCAATTTACTATGCCGCTACAATTTAAAGTAATGCGTCGGAGTAAGGAATTGTGCGCACCTATCTATTTTACGCCTCAAGAAGTAAAGAATTCAGCATTGGACAAGCTCGAGGCATTGGAAGCTCTGCGCCTGAGCCGACAATGGGTTGACAACTCTGCAATATATTTGCAAAAGGATGGTTCTTTCTCGCATGAAGTTGCTAAAAGAGGAGGGCTGCAAACACATTTACAGACTGCATATCTTTCCGTGGCCAGTTTCATTTCCCCACCAGGCTACCAAGACTCGCCAGAAGAAGAAAGACTACGAAATGCTCGTCGTCACCTTCTAGTCTCGATCCTTGCATATGCATGGCTCTGGCGAAGGCCTAAAGTATTAGATCATCAAGGCAATTTGGTCGCTTTTGAACAAAGACAAGTAATTGCACCACAAGATATCCTTGATTTTTTTTGATAGGGTTCGGGCTCATGAAGCAAGTTATACATATGAAGAAATACAGAAATTTCTTTTTAACGCACAAGAAGTGCCCCTACATTTGGATAAGTCAAAATGGAATATAACGGGGTTTTTTGCCTGTTTGAGGTGGGATAATTTGCATAATTTACGTCGTGTCGGAGGCCCGTGGTGCTCGTGCCGGATGGAGAAGGATTGCTACCCGCCACCTTATTATAACACTTCCCCAACGAAAGGTCCATATCTTGGACTAGCTCAACGACTTGGACATTGGCTCCTTCGTGGTAACAGAAAGAGGGGCAGAGCAGGTTGTCAGGCAGAGATGACTAAGGCTGAATACTTGGAGAAAGACTACCGATAGCACCTGAGTCGCAGAACATATTTCTTTACATAACAGACTCAATTAAATCAAGAGGCCTTGCTGCCTATAATGTTGTCATTGACATGTAATCGGTCACAAAGGCCAAGACCTTCTTTCGCATATGAAAGCCATAGTAGCTACCGCTGTGGTATGTGCCAAAGGTTATGTTCCGTTAGTTAAATTTGGTAAGTAGCTTCTAATTCCGGCCGTGGAAGTATCACAGAAGTGACCAACAACTCTATTTGGGACAGCAAATCACAGTCTTATGGAGAAATCTTGCTTGATGAACTACATTAGAAAGGTAATACTCACAGTAGAAGACACTATCAGTATGTAGCTCCAACAAATTGCAATCGAAGAGTTTGCTTATTTAGATACCACACTTAATGGAGCTCAAAACCAGTTCTTCGAGTAAATATACTTAATTCACTTGCGACACGATACTTCACCGCGCATTCACTCTGCCCTGGGAGGAGCGCACACAGCTGGCAGGACAGAACCAAACATCAAGCCATTTCTGGTTCACGGTAAAAGGAACGATACAAAACGATATAATAGTACCGATCCAGGATAAAACTTCAATAGCTTCTGCTCCTTCTGAGGCATTCAGTACAACTCATATTCTCTTCGTAGGAGTCCCTCAATTTGCAGACATGGCTGTCAATGATATATTGACGGTAAGCTTGAATATCGAAGGTGAGTGAATCCTGAATACAGCTGTATACAACATCATCATACCCAAAGCCAAACAATGGTTAAAAGCAGAGCTAGGCTGATAGTTTATCAGCGAAAGACACAACAAGCTGCTTATTCAAATGGTGCATTCTTCGTCAACGAAAGGTACCCGGTTTTACTGCGCCGACTAGATGTCCAGTATTACCTCGACGACAAGTTACAGGACCTCTGAAGTATTCTCAAAGCAATAGCTGAAGTGTGCAAGCCAGGGCAATGGTAGACCAGCGCTAATGGATATGTATCTTCAATTTTATTACCCCTACAGTTACTGTAGATAGCTTATAACATTGCTATTCATAGATGCATCTTTAATATTGGCATTTTTGTTGGGGTTCTATTACAAAAGGTGGTTGAATTATCGGACCATCCGGACGGCCAATAGTTAGCGGAGTGATTCATCCAAACTTGTTGGAAGAAGATAGATAAAGATTCAAAACACGTTCCTGAAACAAGAACAGTCAGACCACGTGGGGCACAAAGCAGTATGAACATGCTCACAAATGTGTAATTAAAACTATAAATATAGCCAATGAAATGCTTGCAGAAGCCCGTTGTGACAGCTCGAGATAAGGCGCGCGGGTTACGCCGAGTCTTGGCCAGATGCACCTCTGATCAAGAGACGACAGAAGCTTACAAGCCTCTGACGCTGGAGTTTCCAAGACAAAGTTTTAAAACTTCCAACTGAACATTCCCCGTACGTCTAAAGACGGTTCTTTACTGCCATTGGCCGGGTATCTTGAGAGAGGTTGACGAGCAGCTCGATGTCCTCCAGTGGGACATCATACTGCCAGGGGCTATTGGAATACGCTTGCTGAGAGGATACCATTGATTGAGGTGTGCTCTCCAGTCTCGACTGGTGCGGCCTTTGAGTGCTGATCATTGACTGTATACTCATCTTCCCGCCACCTGAGCCATCCTTGGATTCGCAGGCTCTGAGAGACCCTGGTTTAAATGCGTAATGATTCGCATCTTCCACAGTTTCCTGATTAAGACGAAACGAAGTGCTTGTAACAAAGTTTGCATCATATTGAGGCCAAGCAGAGAAGAATGCCTGGTTGTATGGCGGTTGTTGCTGTTGTGCATGCATCATGCCACGATTCAATGCCCCTGCCTGGAAAGGTAGAGAATCTTTGTGTTGTACTTGATCAACCGTACAACGAGTGGAGGCCGTTGCCGAGGAGCCCAGTGATTTCTCGGTCTGGATCCTCTGGATCGCAGGTTCGAGGGTTCCCTGTGTCGTGGCTTTGCTTTCCTTCGTGTTGATCAGACCCCTCAATTTGTACCAGTTTTCGATGGTCTTAGCAATAACCTTTGCTGGCTCCTCAAGTGATTTCGAGAACACCTCTAGCCCATTGTTTGCCAGGTGAGACATGTATTCGTCAAAGTCGAGGGCTGAGGATGGCCTTTGTAATCTTGGTCTGGTCAAAAGACAATTTGTAGTGTAGACTTCTGGGATGCTTACTCTACCCTCTTCAAACCGTCGTAAAACAGTGATCCAAGTCCAAATCTCTCTCCAAGGCGGTAATAAGCCTGACCTTCTCTAACCCAGTATATGTTCCTTCGTTTTGGTGGTGAGTCATCGGCGTTGTGGAAGATTTCATCAAACCTAGCCTTCTGACTGAAAGGACAGTCCTTCCTGGATATAAAAAGCTGTCTGAGAATGAATCGTAGTATTTCAACCTCTCCCCGCCGCCCTGCTAGCTGTAGAACACATTTACCTATGCTTTCGGTGTCATGAAGCCCTGAAAACTTGGGATCAAGAAACGAAAGGGGCGACAGGGCCAATTGTAGAGCCTTTTGGTAAAGTTGGGCGGAGACCTGGATGGTATCTACTTTGGTGTTCTGCGTGATATCCCTCTGATCGAGGACATTATGAGTGCAGCCTACAGATACATCGGGTGGTTTCGTGATCTCTGTTGGCTGAGTGCTATAGGAAGTTGTATTAAACCATGCGTGGATGAAAGGTTCTCGCATGTAATAATTGATAGGTGCTCGAGTGGTTTCTTTAGATAGAGCTGCATGGTAAATCGGCGAATTTTGTTTGCACAGTTGATCAACAAACAGTTTGACCTACTGAGACGTGAGCTGAATACCCCTTACCCCATAAAGAGATCATACATCTTCTTGTTGTCTGCCAGTCAACGTGATCGAGTTTGTAGTGTATAAATATAAAAATCTTTCGAGCCGAGAAGTAATCTCAGGGTCTGCCATGGCTGTTTGCATATGCAGCTGCGGGTGAAAATTGCCCGTGAAGCGACATGCAGTGTTGTGTAGACTAGGGCTTTTCTTTAAACATCTTTGTCATTGATGACGGACTCGAGGTAGCGAGGTAAGGTGCACGTTGCAAGCATCAATTGTCAGGTCTATCAACCCAAAATAACAGACTATATCATTCTAACAAGTCATGTGTCGATCTCCCATTACAGGTAATAGCAGCAAGGGAGGGTAACAATGGAGTAAGGATATCCTCCGCAGTAATGTGAATAAACATATTGTGACTTCGCTGTTATATGGACGCTGAGGAGGGCGGTCCAATATTACAACAGTAATACGGGGGAAATCATGTGACATTGGGAAAATGCACGGGTGCCCTCATTCGCTGTACCGATTCCAGCGCTTGAGACCATTTTACCAGACCCCAAACAGATTCTAGGCCATAATTCAACCTCACAGTTTCTCGATGTTGCATGACTGCAGCCACGTCTTGTTATATCTTATTTCAGGTTAACGCCACTTCAGTTTTAGTATTTTGGTTCGTTTTCTTAATATAAATGTTATAATTGAGTTTGTTTCCTCAAAACCCCCGATTTCTGCTGAGGTGACTTATGGCGGCGCTACTCTGTCCCTCAAGGCTTTGATCACAACATGGAACCTCTCCCACCTCTTTCGGAATTTCTAGCAATGACCTTCGAGAGACCACCTCCGTTGAATCCCGGCATTGGATCTCAGTTGGCCTCTTCAGTCACTTGTCGTACTTGCCGCATGGACTTCTCAGGGCCTCGCAACTCTCCCATTCCTGTCGAGCATGCTCAGGCCATCGATTCGCGAGATCTATTCATCAGGGGCGAAAATATTCGCTCTCCGGATCTCGAGCAGTGCTGTATACGGAGAACAACAATGACGTGCTCCCCTCACCATTATGATGATCAAGCAACAAGCAGGAAAGATAAGTCTTCCTGCTCTCTCTCTATTCCTGTCCCTTCACAACATGTTGAACGAAGGAGACCCACGATCCAGTTGTCGAAAGGCTGTAGGCTACGGCCTCCTTGTTCAGGGCGCCCTAGATCGTGGCCGAAGCGAGTTTGTCGGTATTCAAAGTGTGGCAAACCCGAAACGATCGAAGGGAGGTCTAATTCGGGGGATGGAAAGCCCTATAATTGGCGAGGTTTCGTGAATATGCAGGCCCCGAAGGAGAAGTAGGCGCAGTGGGAAACGGTGTTATTTATGGATTCATACGTTTCCTAAATATAATGCTTTTGTGAAGTGATTATCTGGGTTATATAAACCCTGGAAATATGCCTACAAGTTTATCTACTGTGGAAGTCTGCCAACGTTCATTCTTCAGCTATCTAGTTTCTCAGTGTCTATATTGTTGAGCATTTTCATCAACCTCGTGTTGTAATCGAGCACTCCTCGCTCATTCCACCGAGCAACCACGCTAATTTCAGTGAGGTCCTCCGTTGGCATGTGCTCCCACCTTGAAAGTGATGACCGATGGTAGACAAGGGGGACGAAGAATCCTTGCTCTGTCGCTTGGGAACACAGGTTATCGGCAGTGTCAAGTTGCACGTGGCTTCGCAAGCCATTGATCCATGGATGTCTAGACGTATTCTTGGTGATTGTCTGTTGCGACTATAGTCTCTATTCGCGATTCCGGACTCTGGCTTACTGATACCGGATTCCCATAGGTTCTTGCGAACGTAGTTTAAGTATAGTATATAACCGGCCGATTAGTTTCGTCATGTTCTTTGTTATTCTCAAGAGCAATTACTTATGCTTATCTTGATAGCAAAGCTCAGAAAATGGCAGATTTTGGGAAGTTAATATTGCTGAAGTGTTAATAGTGATATCTGTCGGCCCGTTCATCGACGTTTTCGCCTCGATTTGTTCATCTGCTCGTTGATGCAGTTCGCCAAGGGCGTGAGCAGCACCTTCCGCGTTGTCGTTACTTATCTTCACGAAGGCCCTGGTCTTTAATTCTCTCGCAGTCTCTTGCTTTCGCCCATCAGGGTATATTGATTTGCATGAGCCGAGGGCTGGATATTGGCATCAAGAGCGTGCTAGTCGTAAGATGTATGATGTCTAAACAGTGAGCGAGATATGTTGTTTGCAGTTGGCGATTGTAGCAGAAAGTATGTGTACACCTAGAAATTATAGACGATAAAATCGAAAAGTCGCCTTCTCGCAACTACTTACAGATTTATTTATTTAAATATAAATTAAATATAAATATTCTTCGTGTTATTTTCGCGAATGTGTTGGCGGTTACTGCCCAATTCCTATTGGCGGTGCGCCATTGCAGACCGCGTTTCATTATGCAATAAACAGTGTGTGAGGCGTTGAACTAACGCGGTGAAATCACCGCCGTGCTCCTTGTGAAACATCAACCCAGCCATTTTCATTTACAGCGTCAAAGCTGACTCCACGACTTTCATTCAAGCAGCTATGGTGAGGAGCCAACTCGCACTTGAAACTTTCATGGGGTATATTTCAAACCATCTGATTTCATTATGCGTGCGCCGAAAACACTCACGAGAGCCATGAAAGATCAGGGCCATCTACCATCTCAACTTGTAAATGCGGAAGATGAAGCAACCGACGACGTTGAGAAGCCCTTATCTGAGTCCTGCGACTCAGCCAGCATTGATGAAACCGTGGGTATTGACAATCACAAGAAACCAACGAAACAGAAAGGACAAAAAAAGTTTAACGAAATGCACCCTGGATGGTGGCCGCAGTGGTATGCGCCCTTTAACGGTGCAAACCGGAGTATCCGTGCAGGAATGAGGGAAAAGATTCAACAATACGAGGAGGCGGGTCGCGACCCGAGAGATATGTGGGATGAGTACGGCAATGACGGATGTATGGTGAAGGCAATCAAGAACAACCCAAGAGCCAAAAACAGGCTTACAAAAGCGACGTTCGAGAAGGTCCAGCTTCCCTTTACTATCACAAAGCCTGGTAGCAATAGAGTACGCCGTGCCAAACGACGTAAACGCAACTGCTCCCCATCTTACCAAGGCGACATCAATGACAGCGTTGACGCCCGTTCGCCATCCGGTGTTACTAGTATCGACGACGATGCGACATCTTCTCAACCTAAACCATTAGCAGACTCCGTAAGGAGGACTATAGCGCGCCTGTATGATGATTTCATGCTCCGCAGTGACGATATATCACGATGCACAAAACTTCTTCATCCTGGTGATGAATGGCATGTGTTTGACCCTGGGTATCCGTCCGAGAATTCAGTCCTCCAACGCCTACGGACCCGCGCAAACAACCTCGTGTTCTTCCTCCACGCGAAATACCATTGGTCTCTTTGTCATCTGGACAGAAAAAGCGGGCAACTGAATCATTTCAACTCCATGAGAGACACCGAGATGCCGGTTAGTGGCCTTGTATCGTGGTTATCAAAGCACCCGTCAATCAAGCCTGCATGTCGCATCACGATCCATGAGAAGGTGTGTTCATATTTCACTTCGATAGGCTTTTCTAACACCCCCAGGACTGTCCCCAACAAGAAGATGCATTCAACTGTGGAATCTTTGCATTGGCCTTCTTGCAATCACTGGTCAATGGTGAAGGAATCCCGACGCAAGTCAATGCCCGAGAACTTCGTACCTTTTTCGCTATGCATATTGAAGGTAATGGGCCGTCGGAACGCGAGATTACTGTCCAAGAGACGACATCCACAAGTTACCAGACACCACCTGAGCAGATCAATCCTGTAACCCGCAGCGTCAGCCTGCCTGCGGATTCCAGCATTCCAGCATCCTTCTTGGTCGAGTCTCAGAACTTCTTGAAGAGCTGGAGAAGGGAAAAAGAGAGATTGGCAATGGCCACAAAGATATTTGAGAAGAAAGCCATGAATTTATCGACCTTGAAGGATGAACTCACCCTTGTTCAACAAAGACTTCAGAAGAGCGAAGAAACAGTACGGGAACTACGAAATCAGATCAAGGAGTCTGGCGATACCGAGACACTTCATAATGACATCCGGGACCTGATAGCAAAACTGCCCCCTGCTGAGGGTAGCAGTTTCCACAGCAAATGGCTAAGTGAGCTGAGATCAAATGCTGAGATGACAAATGACTCAATGTTGGCAGAAAGCAAATCATTGCCAAAGAGATTGAGTAACGCTGAAAGCGAGCTTGATGGAACCCGCAAAAGGATAACGCAGCTGGAGGGACAGATTCAATTGCGCAGAAGGGACCTAGAGGGGATAGGTAACGAGATTGAGAAGACAAAGCAGGTATTGACCTACGTAAGTGAGGAGTATGCTCAGATTGAGGGATTATGAGGTACCAGAGGACATAAGCAGTGATAGTGACTAAAGCAAATGAAACTTAGTATAATTGATGATAATAACACTGAAGATGTAACACTTTGAACGGCGACACTTTGAATGGTGACACTTTGAATGGTGACACTTTGAATGGTGACACTTTGAATGGTGACACTTTGAATGGTGACACTTTGAATGGTGACACTTTGAATGGTGACACTTTGAATGGTGATATTTTAAGTTTAGTCGATACATGTATCTATCCTCTTTTCGGAAATATGTGGGGTAGCACATGTACCCCGCGCGGTCGACCGCCGTCGACCGCGGCAGAAAGGATGACTCACGCCCGACCAATTAAATCATACCCAGTGACTCTTCGCTTCGCCCGTGGTCGACAAATACCGCGAGCGATGTGCACCGCGCGTCCCGCGTGCATTTTTGCTACTTAATCTAACGAGAAGACGGGCTGACCGCGAGCGAGACTCACAACAAGTTCTTGAATTGGCATGCACTTAATTTCCAGTGAAATGACTGGCCAGGCTCCTAGTCAAGCTGGTCCCGACGTCAGCATATCCGAGCCGTGTTCAATTTCGGATCCAAACAAGACCATCGACGCTATCGCCAAGAAACTCTCAGTTTACCTTGCGGCCAAACACAGCCCGCCGTTCACAGCACCAGCTGGATTTGATGATGCCTTAAATGCCCTCGAGTCACCAGACCACATCGTGCAAGTCTTCCTAAGTCGAGGGTTTTGGTGTTGGCTAGCATATTTCCTAGCGACCAAAGATCCCAAGACTCAGCCGCCTCTATCCTTGTCTGGCATTCCGTACGACAGAATGTCTGTCATTGCTGGTCTCGTATCAGAAGCGCCAGTAGATGATACTCTCGTTAAACGTATTCAGAGCACGCTCTGGGTCGCTAGGCGAGGGTCAACGCGCCGTTGTGAGTAGCCTTGAATTGCTCGTTTATTTACTTCTCTAATCGTGTAGCGGACTTGAGTAAGGCGGGCATTTCCGGCTTCCCTCCCCGTCCTTCAACCATGCCTGTGTCACACCCCGAGGCAAACTCCTTCAAGCGACCTCGTGGCCAGTTCCTCGACGATCCCGATGAGCCAGCGCAGGTGGCTCAGCGACCCAGACTGAACAACACAATCCTAGATACAACGATCCCAGTATCTCTACCAGCTGCGGGCCAGCCAACACAAGAGCTTCATTCACTGGATCACATAAGCCAACCGATGTTAAAAGTTAATCCACCAGATGGATACAAGTGGCCCGACGCTCGCAGAATACCATCGGTTTTCCCCCCAGAGCTCGGTGACATGATTGCTCGGAACGGTCATAAAGCCTCAGTCTTTGCGTTATTCCCCCCCGATGCAGCCAAATGCCGTCTCCTCCTGAATATAGAGGCTGCAAAGGTGTCGCCCCTTGTAATGAGGCTCTACGGCATACAGATTGTTGAGATAGAACAACAAAGGGCTTTGGCCTTGCCGGGCGGAGTAAACGCGATAATATCCGGCTCGGTGCAATTCACAAAGACAAAGCTCAGTCTCTGGGGTGAACTTTTTGGAGACTTGAGTATTCAGGGGGTGCAAAACAGCCGAGGGTATCTGGACGAAGCGGCGCGAGGTATCATGTTATCAAAATGCCTAAGTATGGAAGTGCCCAGTGCGACTGATCATCCGGCCAAAATCACCATAACGATAAACGAGTTCGCTCTGAATGATATAATTACCAGACTCTGGCTGTCTTAAGATCAGTTGCGCTCTTTGTAATTATTTTTTCCGAATCTCTCCTCCGGTAAGATAAGCCCACCAACCATAGGGTATTTCCCATTGCCCAGTGCTCTTCATTGGCGTCCAATCTTTCACTGTAGGTCCCCTAAATAAAGCCGTACTATTTCTCCAAAGCAATGTTTCTTCAGTGTAAATTTTGGGCCCGACTTTGGTTGCGGAATCCCACACGTCGTCATCGATCGTTGCGCTAGGATCAGAGTCCTGGCAACGTTAGTACAAAAATGCACAAAAACGTAAGTGGGATATATTGCGTGGACTTGCCGTTTTGGGACATTCCATTTTACGTAGTGGACGAGCTTGTCTTTGGTTATGAATGCAACAAAAAAATGACAATCTGGAAGACCGTTCGTGATGGAGGAAGAGCTGTAGCCTGGCGTCTTAGCTGAGTGGGATCGTCTGGCTGGGCATCAACATGTGCATCGAGGTATTTGTCACGATTGCAGCCCGATCATTTTTGATGGCAAAGGCGAATCGACGGACTCATCATGGTGGAGAACACTGTCGCTGGGTGGCACACGCTGCGCCCGCGCTAGGGTACGGGACAACCTTTGCTCCGCCCGCGGTCCCTCCAAAGTGGAGATCTGCCCTGCCCGCGGTCGCTTTCTGAAAAAGCACTCGAGCCCTTGCTGAGATCGCGGCAGCGGAGTTCTTGGTGAGTGGGGTGCAGCTCAACTTGCAGGGGTTTAGACGTCACCTTCGTTCAGTCGTCACAGGAGAGGACATGATATCACAAATTATTGTCAATTCAACGCACCCCTATAGCATCAATCACGGAATAACTTCATGTAGAAAACGCATTTGGTGAGTTTCAATACCTTTCTGCTTAATGTTCAGTGCTCAATTGAACCTATTGCAGCAGATTTGAGTTGCGACACAAATTCTTCTAATTACCATGAGAATCGACTCAATATACTGTAGTATTGCTGAGCTTCTTAGAACGTCCCACTGGAACAATAGTTGCTTCATGCTGGCATCAGCAGGCAGGGATTTCGAAATTACACGGTTTGCTTTCAGGGGCATCCAGGCCGAGACACTTAGTCATGCGTGTTGGTGCGTAGGATCGTCTGCATGGCAGTAGAGGGCCTCACGGTACAAATATGAGGTCCCCTTCCCGTATACCACTAACATCTGCACATCGATAGCAGCTTATGGTTACCTTGATTGCCTTGTTTGCTTCCATTGACTGCTTTGCGGCAGCGATTGTCCTCCATATTCACAGGGGCCTCTTACATTTGCATTTTTGATCCTGGGCTGAAGTCAAACCCCTGGTCTTATCACCTTTGAGCAAACTTCGAAAATGACTACCGCTATCACCAGTGACCATAATGCAAAACTTCCCGAGATCTGCATTAATGATGGTGTCATTTGTATCACGACGGTAATAGAAAGAGTATGCCCAGCAGCCTGATCCTTAAGCTATCCGCTGATATCAATCAGACTTATCACGACACGCCTTCCAGTAACGACTGCACCGAAAAGGAGCGTACCCGTGAACGCGAAGAGTTTATGGCTGTGGTTAGGCTGTCCTTGACTGAATTACCTTTCATTGAGTTATTGCAAACATCGGGGCGCCAATTGGTCAAGCATTTTGATATAATGTCTAAGTTGTGAGCCAGATGTGTTATTTGCAGTTCAGACTTGTGGCTGAGAGCTCAAATCAGCACAGAGAACTTAGCAAACATCGGGGCAACGCCAGCGGGATATTCGAAGCGCCCTCTGAGGTCACATTGGGAGTTGCCACATTGTCAAGGTGTACAAGTAGATCAACTAATACAGATCAATATGAGATGTGGACGAATCAGAGCAAGAGCGGGTCAGCCGCCGTGCCAGTGATGTAACCACCACATTTCTTTTGGCTTGCAGGTGAGAGAACAGCACTAGACACATGCAGGCGTTGGCAGGCAATCCCGATGCTGCATGGATCCACTCCTCTTATTTCTGGTGCACTCCGATAGGCTATTGACGCTTAGCCGTTACTGCATATTATCAAGATACAGTGATGAGCATGGCACATGGTGTTCAAGCTGCATGGTTCGTTCTGGTCAGCCAGGTGGTAGATGAGGCATGCAGCAAGAATCTGCAGCTCACTCTGGCACCACGGATATAGCTGGTGTCCCCCTAACCCCCCTCGACAAATGGCGAACCATTCTCTCCTCAAGTTGCCTTCATCTTTGGTTTGCGATGGGCTGGCACGACGTCCTCGATATTGTGATGTTCTTCCTGCCGTTGGCACAGCAGTATCGAGGATTTGACCATCTGCTACTCATCTGGCTACCTTTCACCCAGCATCACACAATGATCCTCAACATCCTATGGGCATTACTACCTGCAAAGACAAAGCTAACCTCTGGCTATATCTTGCCCTGGTTCAAAGTAAATCTAGAGCCGGAGAATGCACTACTTGCTTTTCTATACCGGCATTCCAACGTTCGTCTGGTTTTCAAACCTGACGAGGTTCATTTCAGGCTCGAAATCAAAGTCTTTCAGTACACGGTAATGATATGGTGGAACCTGTCCAATACAATTACAACTGCCCGCAGTTTCTCCTTATACCCCCTCGTACACCTGTCAGCATGGACCATGGCTGGACTAGGAAGAGCTTTGTCCCTTCTAGCTTTCGAAAGCTGGAAGGTCAAGAGCCCGAGATCAAAACAATGGAATCCGAAGAAAGGTTTGAAACTCGATCGCCCCTCGGTACTATCGCTCATCTATAGCAGGCAAGAACAAGAATAAAGGAATAAAAGACATCACCAACACTAGTGACGACGAAAGTCTGCCTCTTCCTTGTCAGACAAGCCAAACTGCTCTTGTAACTGGGACAGCTAGCAGAGCCATCTCCCGGTGGGCCCTTAAAGTCCGACAGCTTCCTGGTTACTTGATACAGGCTCGCAAGCGATTTCAAGTCAACTACAAGACATTGCCTTACGAGCACCAGGCTTGTCGGCCGGAGGCTCTGGTGAATCCCTTGACAAATCGAGGAAGGCCTCACGAAACCTCTTCTCAGGGCTTGCCTATTTTCCAGCAGAATTAAGAGTCCAGTGCAGGTGGCACTATTGCGTAAGAATGGATTACTTAGTGGGACGGAGGGAAGAGATGTCCAAAGGTACACATTGCTGTGGCTTCAATTGTACCATCACGACACAATGACTGTGTGGATTTTAGAGGAAGTTATTGTACTGAGGTTAGATTGTACCTAGGTTGGCGTGGCATGTATAAGAAAAAACAGATTCATTATTACAATCGCTTGAAATGATGTGATGCGGAGAAAGAACGAGCTTTTCCACGGATTTATGATTGCAGTGCCTGATATTGGTGATAATCAAGCAGCAAAATAAAGAGAGATTTATTCTGTTCAGAAAGACTTCTATGGTATCCTTTTAGCCTTTTATCTTCCGATCTATATAGTATCTTGCCTTTTGTCTTCCGTGACCGCTGTAGAATTAAGTGCTCCGTATAGCAGCGTCCTTTATCTCCAAAACCTGTACACCAGGTTTGAAGTTGCTTGAAGTATTTTACGATCCTTAGCTTGATACTGTGTAAAATTATGAGCTGTTCGTCTAAGCGCTGGCATTGAGCGCATTAGGTTAATGTCTCGTCGCTGAGGAGATTTCCGACTCGCTGTCTCCCCTTTAACTCTATATGGGTCTATGATCTGTCAATCTGCCGAAAATTAGTTCTACAATACAAGGCTGTGAAGGTGTCTTGAATCTGGGGTACTGAAGAAAGTGAAGTCGGTTGATTGGAGGTGGGTCACGGAAGGGACGGAGGGACCGCAGGCCCTAGAAGCTCAAAGTTACCAGTTAGATAGAGTTTCTCTAAAGTCTGATGTTGTAGCAGACAGAAATGGTGGCTTGTTTACTGAAAGCGGGGTAAATCATCACTTTGATAACCGCTGTGTCGTAGGCCAAAGTGACCATGGTTCCTCACAACAACGATCATTAATACTAGATGCAGATACCCAAAAGTCTGTTTTCATTATTCAACGAAAGTGTCTGTTCTAAGAAATATTGAGACAGTTCTAGACCCTAAGTGATGGCTAGAAAATGGTTGATGTTAGCAAATGACTTTCTGCTGTAGCTGAGACGGACGGACATTATGTTATGTGAGGTTGACAATTAGCTCGTGTGGCGTTTCCAGGTCGCCAGCACTTCTTGGACGCGTTCACTCGCTGGTACAAAGCGTTCCATCGCCCGGGCAAAACGTGTAAGCTTTCCAGCATTCAAAGCGAGATTGTTATATCGACCACATCTCACGTCTTCGCACTGCTTTTCATCCATACTCTCCTTCAGCTTCTTCAACTGCTCCGTCGGGGTTTTCAGATCGATACCGTCGACAATCTGGTCAGACCATTCCAGAGAGAAGTCTTTAGGAATTGACTTTTCAACGGCTTCGCGTGTTTCCAGAAGCGCCTTCAATGCGCCTTTGAGACTTATAAGGTTTCGAAGGTTCAAATCAATATCATCAAAATGATGGCGGTTGAGATCTTCCAAGTGCCTCTCTGTCAGGCCCTTCTCCAGTTCTTTCAATTTCTCTATCGGTGCTTCCAGGTCAATATCATTGATGAAACGATAGTATCGGTGTTCTTCTTTCAGACCATCGATGTATCCGTTGTTTTGGTCGCTAGAGCTCTCCGGATTACTCAATCTTTGCTCGCTGCCGTCGCCGTTATTATAATTATT
This sequence comes from Fusarium oxysporum Fo47, assembly GCF_013085055.1. Lineage (NCBI taxonomy): Eukaryota > Fungi > Ascomycota > Sordariomycetes > Hypocreales > Nectriaceae > Fusarium > Fusarium oxysporum. Next base: position 3,252,761 of record NC_072846.1, read on the forward strand.
GTTCTCGTCGTTGTTATTGCCGTCATGTTCGTCGTCAATGTTTCCTTCTGCCTGACTCGATTCCCTACCAAGATAAAAGCCACGACTGAACCAGCTTTCACTTTCCGCTTGACCAAGTTCATTTCTAGGAGCTATAACGCTCGACATGGCGTCTTCCCCATCGATAGGAGCTTCTATTCCGTTGACAGAATCGGTGTCTTCGTCGGAAGGTATATCAACAGGATTAAAACTTGTTCCTTCTTCATGACTCTGGTTTTGGACATGAATCGCCTCTCTTTGTGCGTTCCCCATCGGAGAACTACGGAATCTGTGGTAACCGTAGGCTTCCGTCGATTGTTCCCACTCAGGATGATAACGCGACTCAAGACTTCGAAGTATATCGACACCAAATTCTCCCACTACTTTCGGAGCCTCCAGTTCTTCTTGCATACCATGGATCTTCCGAGTCTCATTTAAAAAGGTCTGCTCCCTCAGAGCTACGTCGAATATAAAGTTCAAGATATTCAATGTTCTTTTGCTGACTTTTGTCCTTCCTATAAGGTTCTGAAGAACTAAGCAGGGGTTTTCCTTCTTTTCTTGGGATCGGATGGCCCGTCTCAATAACACGCATAAAGGGTAGATTAAATCTGTACACTATCAGTATGCAAGAGGCTACTGAGAGATTTTGCGCTGACCTGGTTTGGTAGGGTTCTTGATCGCTAGACGTGAGCTGAGATACTTTCTGAATTCCGAACATACCGGGCTTCTCAAATCATCCCAAACTGATAGCAAATCTCTCAGCTTATCGACCTTGACTTCCATGAATTTCAACCAGTATACCATGAAAAGGTCCCGCGTACCGAATCGGATCTCCCTCGAAGAAACTCCGCATTTATGCTGGCGAGAGTTTATGTTCAACCCCTTTCCGCAAATCAGACAGTCGTAGAGTTCTGGGTTCTTCTTCTCTGGGTGGCTGGATATGTTGTGTGATACGAAATAGTCTTTCGAAGACGCGACGAATCGGCATGGCTTGCAAAACAACCGCTCCTGCGCCCAGTCACTGGGCTTCCTCGGAGCCATTGTGAGCTTCATCTGCTTTCTGCTGTGTTCCCCCAACGAGACATAGCCCAACGAGACGCAACCTAACGAGACTGAAAATAATTTACTAATAGCTTCCTCGAAACCACAGCTATGGCCGCCCTGCAGTACTGTGATGCTAGGAAACTTGGGATCTTCTTCCGCCTTGATCTTGAATGTCTTCCGGTCGAATATGAAGTGATTAACTGAGAGATATCGCTCGTCCTGAGGCGATGATAGAGATTGAGTATTTCTGTTGGCGAGTTGCTCTAAGTCCTTGAGAAGCTCACTCCAGGCCGGAGTAAGAGACCGATTGTTTCTACACTCGGACAGGAAGCTCTGCCGAGCATGCGGAGTTTTCAATATCGAAACCGCGGCTTCGACATTTTGCTCATGTTGATCAAAGTTTGGCTTCAATTCTGCATAAGACACGTTCGGATGTCCCAGGTTCCACTGAAACATCAGCTTTTCAAGGGCACTCTCTGGCATGTATCTGAAGCATGTTTTGAAATAGTCGTCAACCGCGCAGCGGTTATGGGTGTCGATCAACTCTTCTTTAGTGCCGCACAAGACGTGACTTATGCTTTTTGCGCAGATTCCGCACACAAACGACTGTCCAGAATGACAGTTAGAGCATTTCTTTCTTTTTCCCGTCGCTGCATAGTTGCAAATTAGGCACCGAGTCCAACGAGTTTCCGACATACGGCGCAAGTCTTTTGCTGACCTTCCTGGAAATAGAAAGAGGCTGTTTTCAGGAGCACCATCCCATATATATAATAGCTTGACTGTTTGAATCTCCAGATCGCACCATTCTCCTTCTGTCAGGTCGCTGCCTGTAGCGGTTTCAAAGCAACTGTCAAATCTCGCGTCGTATCGATTTGTGTACCATGTCTCACATTTGCATTTTGCAGGGCGATTACGGCATTTGTCGATATGTGCATTCAATCTGTCTGCTCTTATACCACGCCAGGAACATCTAAGACAATTAGTCTTATATTTCCATTTGTTTGGTTCAGGGTCAGTCTCATCCGGTGCTTTTCGTTTCCTCGAAGGTTCATTTGAAGTTTTATTTATCGTTATTTCACTTGGTTGATCTTCCCCTAATACAACCTTCATTGAGCTTCGCGTTCGAGGCATTGTGAATATAGCTAAAAAGTAGTTTTTGACAAGAGGGCGTTATTGAAGGGTATAGAAAACGATAAGTATAGAAACCTAATAGTAAGTTATAAGATAAACGAGAAGGGGTAAATAGGGTGTAGAAAAGACTTCCCCAAGGTTAGAGGGCTGATATAAAGGACGGATTGATGGACAAGTCGTCAAGCGCGAACAGAACCCGGATACTTCTTTGAGCACGGTCCGGCATGGGTCTGCGCCCCGTCAAAGTGCAACAATGACCGTCAATGACTCAGGATTGTGACGGATTTTGTGTGGCATTTGGTCTGGGCCGAACTGGATTTTCCGCGATTGGCTCTGATTAAAAGACCCACCATTGCTGATAGAATCCATGTCAGCGATAGGGGGTTTGAAAATCTCCACGGCCGGGCCGGTCTAGGTGCTCAGCACAATCCTTTACCCATGTCTATACATCCCGGCTGCAGGTCAACCCCATGTTGCAGGTATGTCTAGTCATCGAGCCTGCTCATTTGATACCGCAGGAGCCTTGTTTCGATTTTCGGTGTGGCCGGTACAAGGCGCCAACATGTTTGACAATTGGGTTGAAAATGGATGGAGCGCGACCCGTAGAGTTCCTTGAAGTGAGACCGTCATTTCTAACTAAGTTCTCTAGATCTCACTGTTAACCACAAAAGGCATATCAATTCACTGGAAAAGTAATGTTGAATATTGGAGGCGACTAAATTTTACTGCTTGTAAATTTGCATTATCAGCAATAAATTTAACATATCTATATAGATCCTGAGAAGATGCCTGGCAGCTAGATCTAATAATTATACACAGAACTAATATCCTTATTAACCGTATTAGCATCCTCAAGTTTAAGCTTCTGGTCAGTAAGTAGAGAGCCGTGGACTGATATCACCATATACAGCAGAGGAAATCCTAGGCCTTGCATTAGTATATAAGTTGGTTCAATTGCAAATGATTTGCCGGCCTGTGTAATTGATCCAGGGCCATTGTATGATGCCTTTGTATTGCCAGACTCGCCTTTGATATGAACTTGTTATGAGTGAATCGCATTGTATTGAATATGGTTCAGTAAGGACCAACGGCGGCAGGATACTGCAGCTTGAAGCACGAAAATAAGAAAAAGGGAGGCCGAAAGCTGATTGGCGACCAGTTGCGGCTGATGCCAGACCGCTATTTCTGAAGCCCTGCAGAGCTCAGTGAGAAGGTCACACGCCGTGAGATGCAAGGCGCGCATTGAGCTTAGCAGAGCCTCATTCTAGCGAGGCAACTAATACGGCAACCAGAGCAAGGTTCCACTACAAAGGACGCTAAATACGCACTTCTCAACGCAGTCACACAGAACACCCTGCATTTTGCAGAAGATCAACGTGAACGATCCAACTGCCGATGTCACTCTCGCCATGGCATTGCCCTGTCATATCGTTGAGCCTCTTGCTAGCACCATCCTCCAAATACAAGGCTGGGTAAAGGGAGGGCGGCTACCGGATCAGTGAGTCAGGGCTCACGAGAGATTTTGTCGAGCTGCAAACCTGGCAGGTATGAAAGAATAGCTTCTACTGAGCTACTTTGTCTCCAGTGCCTCCAGCTCTGTGGGTAGCTCTTGGGATTCCAAAGTGTTAGATGCATGAGCAGCAGGAGCTCACGTTGACAAACATTGAATCCGAAGTGCCAGATGCCGTAACATGTTCGTCAACAAAAGGTAGGAATTGATACTTGGCTCACAGGTTCCACTGCTTGTTCACATCGAAGCAACAAGCCACAAGGTTCGAGCTATAGCCTTCTCTATCCAGGGCTTTCCATACATGCAGGGGCTGCATGGTACTGTCTCGGAAACCGCCGACTGAGTTGGCAATATCGATGATTACAACAGTTGTGGTCTGCTCTCATAGTAAGATAAAAGGCGTATTTAGGGGTTTTCATCAGTGGTAACTTGACCAACATGTTATAACCTTCTTGAACTCGTTACCTCTTCACGAAGGGCACTCTCAACAGTACCTTTCATGAAGATTTGTTAGAATGCAGTTACCACGTACGCCTGCCTTTATTGGAAATATGATGAAGTATTTCCGGAAACAGGATTTCCCGATACTAAGTCTAGACCAGGACTTGGTCTACATTTACTGGCAGAGCTACCGCAACTCTAGCTTTACAGAGGAAATGAACGACGAAGGACTATTGCAGCTTCCGTATGCCACAAGCCTTTATATCACAAGGTCTATGTGTAAACCACTATTTATCTTAGAACTTGAAGGCAATGGTCTCGACGACATCTGATGCTTAAAAAAATGGATGGCAGATACATATAAGGCCATTTTATGCCGCAAACCATCTACGCATCTGATCCGTGCCCTCTTGCTTGCTGTACTCTGCTTTCAGCGTGAAGGCGAATTTGCCCAGGCTGCGAAGGCCTTTGAGCAAGCAACATCTATCTTCCGTACTGTTTCATCGTAAGTCTTTGTTTATTAATTAGGGAGTTTCACTGATATTTATCATAGGGGCTGGGATGAACTCTCCATTGAGGATCAGCAGGAACTCACTCTGATCTCCTGGGAGCTTTCTAAGTATGCAGGAAGTGGGCCATTTCTGGTAGCAAAGTAGCTAACCGTTTATCTTTGCCCTGTGTAGGTTTTTGGAACTAGACAAGCTTGGCTTCGACCCGCCTCTGCTTAACGCCTGCGACTTGCGAACAGCGACACAAGCTTTCTTGTCCGGCTTGTGACGCACTCCCAAGGACTATACGCCCGGCAACAGCACCGCAAAGGTAGGTTATTGGATCTTGCTTCCTCATTCCACGTCATTGGCTAATAGAAGGTGCCCGTTTCAGCTACGACTCTGCCTCTTGACTTGGGATGGGACAAAGTACAATTTCTGGTATACGATGTCCAATATCATGGATTGTGGAAGTTTCAAAGGGAATCCTCAATATGTGAGGCTTGAATAACAGATCCTGGATGCCCTCACGAACGCGCACGTTTCGATCTGCGTTCATATCAACAATATGGTTTTACCGACCACAGATTTCGACATCATCCAGAAGGGTTCAAAAGCGTTGAATTTATCGATATACAAATTTAAGCGACGCTGAATGCTTCCTCCGCAAACTTCACCTATTGGGTCAGATCGTGACTTGGTGGCAAGCTGTTAGATGCATACAAATTTGAACAGGCCATAGCGTCTTACTCGCGCGAAGTGGTTGCGAATTAATTTGTTAACCCTGCCCAACAGCCCACTAATCTGACACCGACGCTAGATTGACGCTCGAACAGTTGTTTCGGAGCTGATAACAGCTTGCGGCTATTTGCTAAGGTGTAGTTGACCCAGCTCCCTTGGCCCGAGTTTCTATTCTGATGTTCAGATGGTTGGAAGGTTATGCCGATCATGCCGATAGTCCATTTCACTTCCCCCCAAAACTTGTTGTCGAGAGTTGTAGACATCCATTCCTTGGTTTTCCTCCAAGCTTATGTTCAAGCTGCAAGTCAAGGTGAATATCTGATCACGTGAAACATTGCCTTTGTAGACAATACGTGAGACATCATCCCCAAGGATTCGTGTCCCAGGCCGATTGACCGTAGTACATAGGATCAGAGTTACATTGACTTGAGTAAAACGAGTTTGGATCTTCGCCATTTCTTTGGTTTCTGTAAAACTCAGAGGGCTGTAAACAGTCGATCGTGGAGAATTGTGGCGTTGTTTCCGGTTTTTCTCTTTGTAATACCCTGGAGGATAATCCTTCAGGTAGTGTTGGGTATGATAGAGAAGGTCCGATGAGATCCAGAGACGGGTATTGTTTAGAAGATGGCCCAAGCTGGACCCAACACTCCCTCTCCCTAACTATCTGGTCTCTTTCCTCAATCACCTGGTCTCTCTCTTTGATCAACTTATCTCGCTCTTTTATCACCCGGTCAAGTCTTTCCAAAAGGTCGGCCATTTCTGCATTAGGGTTCTGTGCAGACAAAATGCAAACCTTCTTCTCCAAGTCTGCGATTTGCTTTTTCTTCCTCTCGCGGAACTTCTTCGCGGCCTCACGATTTCTCATTTGCCTCCCTTTTCGACGGATCTCTTCCTTCGGTGGAATCTGCATGGCGATAGTATTCAGAGGTGAGACTGATCAAAATCATAAATCGCAAAAGTCGAGAATCAGGACGTACTCAGACCCCAGAGTGGAGAGGGAAAGAGAAGGGAACGGTTGTGGGAAGAAATTTGGAAAGGTGGAGGAGAGAACTTGGCATATGCTGAACAATTTTTGCCAGGACAACTGAGATTCGGATTAGGAAGACGGGGATGGGCTTTAGTACTTACTTATGGATCGAATCACACTATGTTATCGACTGCCAATCAGCTTTCTCCCAGAAGATTCAAGGGTTAAGTGCTTGTAATCTACCTAACCGCTGCTACAGTGGGGAAGCTAAATGATGTGAGCGGCTAGTAATCCGGACTACGACGACTATCAGAAGCCCAAAAGCTAACCTGGCAAAGATCCAAGCAAGAGGCGGATTTCGCCCCACCACCGAGCGTATGTAGGTCTTGATTACTTGGAAGCCGGTAAATTGAGTTATTTATAAAAGGAATTGTACTCTAATTCAATGGGACCGTGAGGATATTGCAAAGCATTTTAAATTACAAATGTTTAAATTATTACTCTCAGCTAGTAGTGTATATCGGGTATGGTGAAGAAACAGCGAGAGAAGTCATGGCGATCCAAGACCACTGCAATGCGCTTTTGGCACCAGTTGCTTGAGGGAAAAGACGGTAGGACGCAATATAAAGTGGCTTTCGCCCTTACGTCTGTTCGAAGATTCAGTACTCTTCGTAACCATGCCCTAAACTCCCAGAGACTGAATTGTCTCAATGTACTCAAGTACCCCAGTCATGAGTTTAGCATGAGCTCAGACCCCGATCGCCTTGAACTCCATCCAAAACAGCAGCATGTCGTGGGTATTCGACTGTATTGCACCTGTGATTGTCTTTGAACTTGCGAATCATGGGTACTGAACTGCAGACAATAACAATATTGCTTTCAATTGATAAAAGCAATATGCCATTTGCCAACAAGGGCGTTGAGTCATTGTTTTTGAGACCAATGACCAGAATGACAAACCGGCCCACAACAGCCCCTAGCGGGAATATCCCGCTGCCGACAGAAACAACTACTCTCATTCTATTATTCCGCGACTTGGTATTGCGAAGGGTGTAAGCTAGCATAGAAAACATAAATACCATGTCTGCCAAAGCCCCGATAACCGCTTGTGCCACATAGATAGCATAAACTCTGCCAAGGTGAAGCGAGCAGGGAACCTGAGGCTGTTCACACTCGATAACTTCAAGCAAGAGAACTACCCACAGAGCGGCGAAGGGGCAGGTTATCAAAGACGCCACAGTCCAGATGGCAAAGGCGGGGTATCGATACCAAAGCCTTTCCAATACCGCGTAGTAGATGACACAGGTCACCAGTTTGGCAAGGACTGTGCCTGGGATGACAACTAGGTTGGCAACAAGAATTTCCCAAGTAGCATTGTTCACGGTGCCATTGTGTATGCCAGCGAGTGTTATGGCCCCGGCTATCGTGAACATCCAGGCAAGAAGGATCATATCTTTGATATAAATCAGCAGCTTTCGCTACCATAACGCAGCCTATATTAGAAATCACCTACAATGCTGAATGCGCCAATCGTGGAGAATGAAATATGCAGTGTAGAGACACGCCGCCAGTAAGACTGTAGAAGCGGTGTATGCAATGCCAGAAGTGCAACACATCGCATTAATATTAATCAAACCGTTCTGCGGTATATCACTGCCACTGATTCGAGGGTACTCCATCATTGGGTGCACAATGGTTCAGGTGAATAACAGTAGTTAGGTAGTGAATGCGAGCTCTGGCATGGGGACCTATTGAGATATCAAGCTTTACTCAGCAGTTAGCACTCAGATCTTTATTTTCCAATGTCTTATTTCTTTCATACAATACTCGTCCCTGATACTGCTTTTTATTATCTCTGTGCTGGAAGGCATGATCATTAGTCATCCTCAAGAGTGTTTTCTCTTCCCTCAGCAACCATTCACGCCGGAGATCGTTTCCCGATAGAGTCAGGATCACGAAACTTTGTTTGTTAGGTTAAGTCCTCTATGTCAGATAACTAAGAAGTACTCAGACACCTGTTGGCAAGCGAGGGTTGGTACCTACCGGCTTGTCCGGATCCTCTGGAGACCCCGGCTACCTAGGGTCTTTGGTCTTGCCAAATGATGACACCAACACTTGAATCGCGTGAAAATGGTTTCACTAGAGATGATCCCCGATCAAATAGCCAACCTGGACGGGGGTGGCGGCTCGGAATATGGGGTCACCCTTGACTGGACCTGCAGGTCTTCATTCCGGTACCCCATGCCTGGCATGTTGGTCAAAATTCCACTTTCCCTGCACCACCAACACCGCGGCCACGGTCAAGCTACGTACAGTAACAGCACAGACAAGAGCTGAGTTTTGAGGGCTGCGCCTCTTTCCATTCGACACCCGCCTCGTCGTATCCCGTGCGGACGGCGTCGCAGCTACCGCGTTCTGAACCCAACATTGGGGACGGCAGGCGTTAAGTCCATTGGGCCGCACACCTTGATGAGAAATGGAAAATAAAAGCAAGAACGAGAAAAAGAGCAAGAATTAATAGGGGCTTCTATATTTAACTCCTGAATTATAAATAATCCCATAAATATCTTAAAACCAGATATTATAATATAATTATCAGCTTATTTTTCTTAGTAACCTTCTTATCTCCTTGTTGCTAATCCTCAAGGTCTTGGGCTCATGACTGCCATCTTCACAGGCATCCAAGTATTAGATCATACAAACATTCAAATCGCGCAACTACTTCTTTCTTTTTCATAACTGCAACTTCGCCTCAACTCTATACCCATTCAATAAGTCTGATAGCCATGTGGACATACACTCAAGGAGATGTTCCCCTCATCTCTGAGGGTCCGTCTGATGATAAAGGCTTCAATCCAAACGAATCGTTCTGCATATCGGATAAAGTGTCTAAAGAATTCACTGATCCATCTCCTCAGGAGCTGTTACAAGATACACCGCAAGACATCGATTCACCTCAAGAAATCGCTTCACCTCAAGGCGCTGACCCAGAGTGAAAAGGATAAAACAAAACTCTGGCCAACGATATCCGTTTATACACGTCTCCAAGAGAGTCACCGTCCTTTAACGCCGAGAACAACTTTGTTTCTCCAAAGGAAGCCAGGCTCGCGGCACGAAAAGCTGAGAATAGCGTTATTGGGAAACGCAATCGCAGGAAGAGAGACATTTATCTACATGGAAAGTCTGGACCTGAGTTTTCTGCAGCAACTAGGAGGTACTCCACAGAATCTGGGTTTGGTTAGCTGGGGGGTGAGGTTTCGTTGCTTTAGTTGGCATCTGCCGAATGAGTAATCCTTGCTGTGTGCTTCTGCCAAGGCAATCCATCTTTAACCGCATTTACACGATGCAAGTTTGTTCTGACTAATCAGGGCTAGTAAAAATTTAATTATGGAGTCCATCATGACCCATGAGGAGACGTTGAACAAGATATAAGTTTAAGTTCATAAATAGATTGTGTGAGAAGCCTAAGTAGCTAGATAAATCCAAGATTGTGGTCTATATGTAGATATAAGTAATTTACGCAAGTTGCTGCTTGTCCTGCCCAGCTCCCCTCCTTGGCTTGCTGTTTATCCTGATAAGTCACGCAGCCTGTTTACAGGCCCAATTGCCTGTCAATCACGTCTTACCCTACACAATCCGTACATTATAGTGCATTATTCAATAGTCAACAAAGCCCCATAAAGAAGGCACTATCTAACTTAAGATTTTTTACTTAATAACACGTAATGGAGGATGAGGCGGCTGCAGATATTACCATTATAAGCCGAGGTTATACATATTAGCTTTACAGCATAACGTGGTTGATAAGCGAGTGAGTCAGACAAGCGAGTGAGTCAGCGCACTGTACAGCTAAAAATAGCCTACCCTATAGTGCCTAGATACCTTAAATAAAATAGCTAAGAATCTAAAAAAACTGTTTTTACATAATATGTAGCTATTTATTTATAGAAATATTTTTTTTAAACTTTTAGCTATTTTATTTTATATAGAAAAGCTTATTTACACAGTGTAAGTAGTGTAAATAAGCTTTTTTTTATTTTACTTATATAATAAATTAAATACAATTCTTTAATTTAGTAAGAAGCTCTTTTAAATAGTTAAATATATAATATCTTAATTCTAGCTATTTTAGGCTTAGCTTGAATTTTATATAGGCTTTTTAAAAGTAGCTTTTAAGGTATAGGTTAAGCTGACTCACTTGCTTGTCTGACTCACTCGCTTATCAACCACGTTATAAGATATTAAAGTATTGGTAAATTTCTTACAATTTAGTAACCAAGATTTCAGGTAACCAGGGAAAAGCGGGGTAGTGCAGCTTGCCTATTCTTACTACTGAGGTTAACCCATCGTGACGTCATGAGTGGACAATTAGCCGGAGGGAATTTGCGGTACCGGCGAGACAAATGCTTCTCAACAAAGGTAGGCTCGGGTGATACAATATGGACGCAAATGCAGGCTGAGTCGAGAAAACAGGGGAGTCAGCAGGTTGAGTTGAGGAAACAGGGGAGTCACTCGAAGCGGGGAAGAAGAACAAGGGTGTTAGTATACGTGCGTACCCGAGCTGATAGCTGATGCTTGCGTCGCGCGCCTTACCTTATTAGTTATAGAGTAACTTCTCCAGCCTTATCTCCAATCAATCTAATACAAGTGTGAGACTAGCGTTCTCCAACCGCCAGCATTAAGTTGTTATCTGGGGGCGTGTAATATTACACATCTGCAAAAAACAAGTATCTGCAGGGGAAGTATGGAGTAGAATGTGGGCAGCAATGGCGGGCCAGGATAGGCCCAGTTTGAGACAAACCAAAGAGTTTGCAAGGGACTACAGTAGAGACACATACTAATAATACCCTAGCATAAATCTTACAGCAATTCTACAGCAATTCTACAGCAATTCTACAGCAATTCTACAGCAATTCTACAGCAATTCTACAGCAATTCTACAGCAATTCTACAGCAATTCTACAGCAATTCTACAGCAATTCTACAGCAATTCTACAGCAATTCTACAGCAATTCTACAGCACCTCTATAATAATTCTATAACAATCTCTTTAATACAACTCTCGGGTTATGGATACCCCAGAGTTAAGTGTTGCCAGAGAGAAGCCTCTTAGGAATCATTGCCTTTCAGGTGCAGAGGCGTGGTTGAAACTCAAGCCGAAAGTGCGTCTTTTATGTCCGCGTGAACAAAAGATGCTCCAAGGACTTCTTGATGGGCTATGCAAGCCCGACATCTGTCATGGGTTAATGAGCGCACAAAATCAACGCTATGCCAAGGTCCTGCTTGCCATGCAACATATTATTCAAACATCACATGGTGCGGCAGTTCTTTGTGCAGCAAGGCTTGGATTGTCCGCACTTAGTAACATGAGAAAGGAGAACCTCTTGTCATTGATACAAATGATTGAAGAGAGGTTTTCCTTATTTTCATCTCCTGAACTCGAGATTCTCTTTCGAGAACGCAATTTCCAACGTCTAAGCGCAGATCCTTCAAGACAAATTCCGAGTGAGCCGCAACTGCTTACATCAACGACCCATGTCACGGCGGAGAAAAGTCATGATGGTATTCGTGCTCAAGACACCCCAGGTCTTGGAGGTCCAGGACCGGAAATCTCCACAGAGACGCAAGGCTCTTCAGACACAATTTTTCTGCTCTGTGTTGGCACAGCCGCTGATGAAGACGTTTCGAAAGGCGATATGATAGGAGTCCGCCTCAACTTGCTTGATATCGAAACACTCCACAAAGATGTAGCAGCCATCTTGGAAGGAAAATTACTAAAGCAGATAAAAGAGTCCTCCGGCAAAGCATTTATCAAAAAAGATCTCGACTATACAGTAATCCATCAAGCGATTCTAACTATGCTATTTGCTCGCGCAAGGGACCGCGTTGAAGCTGAGTTCAAATCGTGGAAATGGCTGGTATCCAATGTACTAGGAAATACTTTGCTGAGTTACATCATGGAAAAGAAAGCATCAAGTGTCTTGATTTTGTTGGCAAACAGCCATGGCGATTGGGAAACATTGTCGATGGACGACCTTTACAGCCATCTTCAAATGCTGTCAGCAGCCCACGGGAGCCTTTCTATCTGTCCAAGTGAGACGGAGAACCAGTCGGCAGCTTGCAAAATAGCAGACATACGCATTCTGGATATGATTGCTCGAGATGCTGATTGGAAATACTCTTACCGTCCAAGGACTTGCTTCGGCATGGGGAAGTGTACTTTGCCTAGTACACTCATAAAGCGGATGGTGACCAAACGTGGCTATAGCTGTGGTGGTGCTGATGTTAAAATCGTTGAAAGCACGACGCGAGACAACCTGGAATGTATTGAAACTCCACAGTCCAACTCAGAGCCGTTCGAATTCGTGCCTGACATAAGACAGCCAAGGTTTTTCCATCAGGAATACATTGAATCGTTGCAAAAGTTGGGCGAGTATCGCGTCTTTATCTCACGACGCCAGGTTATTGAAATCGCGTTCACAACAGTCAATCATGACATGGAGCCTCCACATTTCGCCGCTGAAAAGGCGACACCAAATCACTTCAAATGGTTCTCGGACGATCCTAAGAAGCGAAAACAAAAGCTGGAAGAACTAAAGGACTTTGCATTGTATCAAAACTCTCGTCTCCTGAACCATCCCGACAATATGGAGAAGTTCGGATCCGTCCACGTCGGGATACGCCTGGATATCGGAGTTTCTGAACTAAACGGTAATGGAAGGTTTTTTGTGTCTGAACCCACGAGATTTCCTATGGCAGACCAGCTAGCTAACCTCATTCTTGATCGGCCACATGTTGCTATTGCAAGAGTTTGGGGGGAATCAATGATCGAGCAACATAGGCGCCGCATTAGGGGCGAAAAGCAGATATAATTAAATCAGCATGAGTCTTAGAGACGACAGTCGAGCTATGCAATAAAAAGAGCATGATCAGATCTGTAACTTGTGTTTCTCCAGGTATCTCTCGGTGGGCTCCTTCCAACGTTTGAGTGCTCTCGAAGCCTTGATCTCTTCACAGTCCGATTTTCCTACCAGTTGAACTTTCAATAGAGTTTTCCCTCCTTTAAACCTATGGCTATGAATCTTAAAGCACTGCTCCGGAACTTTAAGACGTTCAAGACTCTCCTTCTCGCGCAATCCCGGGTGACTTTGCCAGTAAGTCTCGACAGCCGCAGGATATTCCTTCTGGATGTCCACCTCGCTCTTCCATTCTCCGTCACAAGAGTCGTAGAGAATGAAGAATTCGAATATCGCTTTTTTATATTTCGGAGTCTTCCGATGGCTGAATATCATCTGCGGAACTGGGTCTGAATCACTAGAAGCTGACATTTCCCAGCACCCTGTTGATGTCTCCGGATATAGTGCTTCTGCTTTCGATAAAGTAATAACCTCAGGCAACCTGAAATGTGCCTTCCATCTATCTTTGAGCTCGGTCAAATATGATATCATGGCGGGGGTGCCTGTGAAATAGGGTTCTCCAACTCGCCAGATAACACAATTCTTCTTCCATCGAGGTTGCTGAGGTATAATTTTGAAGACCTTCTCGCAAACCTCAGCGTGCGGGCGACCTGGGACGTCTTCTCGGGACTCCCAGAATGTGTTGAGAGTAAAAGGGGCCTCAATCTGAACCTTTTCTTCTGCTACCCAGCCAGAACGGCCGTTTCGTAAATGGCAAAAGAGAAAGAATTCACCGTAAATTGAGTACTTGAGGATGGAATGAAGATCTCTAGCAAGATCTACCCATGTGAGATCTAGTAGGTCATCAGGGGCTTCTGATGCCTTGTCCTGATCTGACATGGATGCTTCTATCCCATTATCGACGCGGCTAGTGCTTGCTTGCGAAACCGCAGTCTCGTCGGTATCGGGCTCAGAAGCACAAGAGTTTGAGGCGTCGGGCTCTTGATTCGTAGGCTCTTCTGGGATTCTATCTTGGCTTGCCGTCGGGGCATCTGTCTCATCTTCTAGATCGCTCGCAGCTGTTTCGAGAATCTTAGTCTTGTGAAGATCGGGGTCAGGAGCAGACGCGTGGGAGGTATCGGGGTCTTGGTCAACATCGTCGTCTGCTGTTTTGTCTTCGTTCGCTGCTGGGGCATCTGTCTTGTCGTCTGGAACCTCTGCAGTTGCGTGGGGAGGCTCAGTCTTGCCCGGATTTACGCGCCCTCTCTTGGTCTTGCGCCGTTCGGAGGTTCTGTCAGCGGGCGGTCTTTTCCGACTCATGCTAAATAAACATATGCCTGCGAGGTTTGATGTCGTGAGTGTGATGAAGGAGGGAGGCTTGGTCTTCTTTTATGTTATGCAGAACCATCCTTCATTACCGTGCACTCGATGACTGTCCTTTTAGTGGCTGTTTTCCTTGCGATTCATTGGCTGTAGCCAGTAACGAAAAAGATTGGTCGGAGAGAGTGTTGGGAGTCGCTCCTAAACACCCCCGCACGATGTCCAACCCTGTAACCGAAATGGCACACCCACGGTTGGTAGGGTTTGAGAGTCGCCTCGTCAAATCAGGCAAAAGGGTGTGAGGTTGGTGACAAGGTGAGGGAATGTCAACACGCAGTATAGATGCTCCCAGGGCAAGGGGAGAAAGATAAAAGCCCAACCATTGGCTGCGCAGCTTGCCGATCGCAAGTTTTCGGTTTGAGCTAGGATTTGGGACGCACTAATCAGCAAGCAACCAGAAGGTAAGCCAAAGCCCACTACATAACAGTGAGCCCGCGGAACAAGACCAGGAAATGTAACATCAAGTCCACATCTATCAGAAAACAACGTGAAGGAATATTTGTAACATTACAGAAGATTTATATCTGAAAAGAATTGAACTTGATGCTATCATACTGAAATCTAATGGATACTACTTCTGACGTTTTTATAACCCCCTGGGGTTGAGCTGTATAAGCTTGGACTTTAATTGTGGTACGAACGAACAAGGGGAGTCCAGTGGTTGTCACCCCCTCTCCAAACTCCACAGGTTCTCAGCCCGATTTTGAAGGCACCGCTTCTAATGTTCATCTGGCGCAGTGTTACCCCATTGACGCCTTGTCACCTTTGCTTCCGTCGTCACCGTGGCTAGCACGTGAATCTATCGTTTTCAGATAATTGGCCAAGGCAAGAGGAAAAGTAATAAGAGATGATTCACTGGGCTCCTTCCACCATGATGAGAAACAAATGTGCTTTCTATCCATCTACAAAGCCATTCCGAGATTTATCAGCAGTGGCGGCGCGTGACATTGGCAGTGGGACATGCAGGTGCATCTCGCTCCATTCTCGAGAGGATTGAACGAGGATATGGGTCTCGTTCCTTTCAGCCATCACTAATGAGCCCCCGCCTGATACACAAAGAGTGGCGCATAAGTGCATGCGCAGGTATGCTGTTTGCTAACGCTAAGCCCCTGTTGCTATTTGCGCTAGACTCCACAGAATGACAGGCAGGCGAGTCTTTGATCCATGAGTACTGTTCCTTGATTCGTGGTTGTTGCTACTGTTGGTAATATTTCCTTCTACGCCTCATCACTTTGAAACCATGGGTTGCATGGCAGAGAGATACTAGATGGATAAACGAGTTATGCAGAGCTGTGTCATACCAAAGCTTTATATTTTTCCAGTTTATTCAAGGTCCGAACATACAATTCTAGTGGCAAAAGACATCTTATAATTCTTGAGCGAGTCAATCGAGGCATCAAGTCTATGGCTTCGTGCACACAACTATAAAATGTGTCATATAAGGTTTGACTGTTGTCATCTGCAACTCATTGCGCAAATTTGCAGCAAACAGCTGACATTCCTCCTCACTCCATCCCAGATTCTCAATGGCTGGACGAAGGATGGACCCTTCTATGTCATAAGTAAATGCCTTCCAAGCTAACCTTCCTAACTCCTGCTGCTGCAGCGATGTATGCCAAGGCCCAATCGGTACCTGTGATAACTCAAACTTAGTTATTTTCAAGGTTCACTGGACGCCATTGACTACCTTGTAGCGGTTTCTCTTGATGTCACTGAAGCCGGCATCCTGTAGCAAACTAAGCTGTTGTCTGGAGCCGATCATCTCGAAATCCGCCCCTCGCCTTGCACCAGCCTCTCTGAATAGGTCTCCCCATTGCACCATAAAACCATCCTTTGGTAACTCTTCCTCTCCTTTAAGCTTAATGGCTTCTTCGTGGAACTCTGCAACCCCTCCGGGTTTCAAGACGTTAAAGACCTGTTCTAGAAACTCGCGCCAGTGACTGATTCTCCCTTTAAGTTCGCGGAAATGTATAAAGTCCATTGAAGATGTTGAAAAGTCTTGAAGATCGAGGCGTTCTACGGTCTGACTGCATTAATGTTAACGCTGATCAAGTGTAAGACGTCCATATAGCCTCACAAAGTCAGATTAGGCGGAACCCATTCAGGTGTCGAGGTTGACAGGTCAACACTAATAACATCAAGACCAGGATGCTCATCTGCAAAGTCCCTTGAATTAGGTTAGTCAAGTACCATTCAAATAGGTTGAAGAGCGCATACATGGCCCAGTTTCCTAGATGAATCTGTTGGCATACTTATCATATCATAGGGGGGTCATATAATACCGCCTGCTGATCCAACATCAAGAGCGCACTTGTGACCATTAGCAGCGAGGACATTGGCTAAAGCAATGGGACGCAAACTAACCCGGTAAGTAGAAGGGATCATTGTCTCGCAAGTGCCGAATAAGTTAGAATAAAGCTCGTGGCTTCCATACCCAGTTAACATAGGACATTTCTTCATGGTATTAGCTAACCTTAGTTCCCATGCCTCAGTTCTTTTCTGATCATGTGGCTGCCTGTGCCGCCGACTTAGCAAAGGTCTCTCAGTGTATAGCACTTCTATTACCATTCATTAATCGGATATTCTCGGCCCCATAAGCTTTCGGCTTTGATGTCTCCAGGTTCGATCGGCTTTGTGGAACATGTGCTCTCGTCGTCTGCAATACCTTCATCTGTGAGACCCTCATTTCTGGCCCTGCTGCCTTCGGTGCTGTGGTTGGTTGCGATGTCGCCGTGGGGAATGTTGCCATTTGCAATCGCATTTTCGAGCACCCCCTCAGGCTTGCTCTTCTTGAATCTGATATCGAGGGATCTAAATACGTCGTTCGAGATATCTAGAATCGGGTGAGCTGTTGAAAGGTCGCAATGAGGTCGTAGTCCTTCGTCTCCCAGCGTGTTTGAACGTGATCGTTTGCGACTGAGGCTGTGGGTAGCTGGTAGGAGCATCGCGGCGAGGGGAGACAAAAGAATGTCGATGGACAAGGCCAATAAAGCGAATAACAAAAGCCGGTTGATAGAGAGCCTCTGAAAATGGGATCTCACAGAAGTTGCCATGGACTAGTGCTTTTATGCTTGCCATGGCCGAGGATTCCAAGAGAAACTAAATCGTCAGCTAATCTCTTAGGCGAACAAAAGCGTGACATACCGATCGTCCACGAACACCGCGATTCAGACAGGCTAATACCAATAGCGCCGGCCGCTTGAGTTGCGATTGGATTCGGCAATTCCGATTCCGGCATCGTGTATGACAATTCTACCTGACCCTGGCTAACTGATCTCAATTGAACAGATGGGGAGCCGGCCGCACTATGCAAGGGGGAGCTGTCAAACATTACGTGTATTCGGTTCATTGATGTGAATTGGTGTATTCCTGTTGTGTTCTGTTGAAATCTGCCCCTTAGAGGTTTTACCATTTCGGCTGTAATCTTAAAGTATCCCTGCTTGCACGTGAGACCCCAGCACCTGTTCAACAGGAGCCTATCGAGAGCACCATTGTGGAGAAGAGACCTACAAGGTTGTTCAGCGGACTAACTCTGACTATTCTCAATATCCTGGAAAAGGGCTACTTAGAATCTAAAGGTGGCGGCTGGAGCGGGAAAGACACATCACACAGTTCAAGCCACAGCATCGAGACAGCTTCTTTGACAACGAGGACCGTCAGAGGGTGGGGCTCGGATTACCAGTCAGAAAAGAACTTCTGACCAAGCTCTTTCCCTATGTTTATCTCTCTGCCGTGAGGTCAGTCCTCTTGACGGGTTTGCCCTGTTTACTTTTGACTTTATGGTCTCGATGCTGGCGGCCAACAACCAAAAGGACAATCATACAAGAAAATGGGAGGATATCAATGTTCTCAAAGAGGCTTTGACTCAGTGCAGTTGTAAGCCTCCCATGCATACATGGTGACGTAAAATCGCAGCGATATCCACAGCTCAAGAATTTGTTTACGTTTATATCAAGCATTCAAGTGCTAGGGAAGCCTCGACCTTCAAGCACACACTCAAGGGGTGTGTAGATAATAGTGATAAAAAGAAAGGTCAACATCAATCCTATCCGCCTTGAAGCAAGCTCTGTTTCTCTTCGTCCAATACTGGTTTCGACCTATATAAGCCCCTTAATTTTAGTAGCCAGACCCGGATAAGGACGAAGGTTTCGCCCAAATGCTAGAACATCGAATCTTTCCTGTTCTCAAAGATTGGAGGCTTGCTCGTAATGTACACTTCAACCTTTGGTTTATATACAGGAATCCGAGTTTCCTGAGAAACTTTCTCAGCCTGGCACAGTCAGTATACGGCGAGAGACAGAACAAGAAACTACGCACAGTGAATCTAAGCTCTGTCATAACGCGTACTTATACGGATAGATTGGTTTGTTTATCCATGGTTCGCTGGTTTGCATGTAGAGAGTGGCCTGAGTATAAGACACAGCTAAACTTGTACTGAAAGCTAAAGTTATGGGCTGCAGGGAGAAAGTCAAGTGCAAAAGCAAAGTCGAATAAGTAGGGTAACTTTACGCAGGGGGGTTGTGTGGAGTAAATAAGGCAGGCAGGGGATGCTGATGGTGCAGCAGTGGAACTTTGCTCCCAGTTCTGCCTAAGTCTATATTTCCACACCCGGGCCTGCATATCTGCAAAGACTCTTACTGGTACCAAGCCGGCGTCGAAGATGTCACCTCGGTGACTCCTTGTTGTTGAGTAACCAAAGGATCGCCTTATTTTATAGGCCTTTTACTGGACTACTTAGATGGAAGGAGGGCGTGCCTAGGGTAGGTTCGATTAGATTATCTTAATCCTCCTCTTACTATTACATCTACCTCAACGCTTTGCTTCGGTTTTAAAACAAATAACAAAAGTCACTCTTATATTGCTAAGGTTAAGATATCAGAAGCGCACCTAAGATAAGATAATAGCTATATAGCTTAAGTGGTTTAGAGTGGTACTATGAACTGGTAGCACTCGTACGCACACAGTGTCAGATTTAGCAAGATAGACGCCAAACTCTACTAACGAGATCTTAATAACTTATAATATAAGAAATATAGCACTTTAGGGATTAGCAATATGTTGGTGGGAACTTCGTCCGAAACTGCCGTGATAGAAGAAATAAACTCTAATTCTATTTTGTAATCTATATACTTGCCTGAATATATATAACCCGTGCTTTGTGTTAATACATGTAATCATCTTCTGGTGCTATTAGAATCTCGACTCTCGCGCATCCGACGAGATGTCAAATCCCAGCCTGGCGTGCATGTTACATATACAAGATTGCTTCGAGTCATGGAGCCAATACTTTACAATAAGCAATAAACATATCTGCCGTAAGCAGGGCAAAGATATAAGGACACAAAAGACCCCTACCATGCGCGCTGACCCAAAAGATCCCTAGGGATGGAACGCGACGACACTTACATGAGACCTTTCATGCCGGCTGGGGGACATTTATGATGTAGATGCATAGATGTACACCCTGATCTATCGCTACGAATTGAACCATTTCATCGATCCCCAGATGCACAGTAGGTGCAGGGCTGAGAGAAAATATGACGAACCTGCCGGGCTAGTTGCATCCAATGCCGTGTCGATGAGTCGCACGAGACAAACGAACCTGAATCCATGTCGAGCTTTCCAGACACAGACATCGCCATATCTCAAGCCGATGAATCAACCTTCAACATCAGGCTTGGATAGACATAGTAAACGTCTAGACCCTTCAGATCAAGGCAACCCCAGAAAGTGTATTAGGTGACTGTTATTGAAAGTGCTGCCAGCCTGCAAGATTGATTTTTGACACTTCAGCACCTCAGGTGTCAAAGATTTCATGTTATGAACAAGCGATATCAGACAAACAATGCATCCACAGAGCTTTGTTCCACGGAATGCACAATAATCAGGATCGTAGCTTTGGACGCTTGCGTATATACTAGGTAAAAGAAGAATAAGATTGGGGGAGCTAGGGGGTCACGGGAGCCGCTGCCCCCCTTGGATAGTTCTACTGAAAGAAGGACTGTTTGCTATTGGACGTGGAGCAATGGACTGCTATGTTATTCAAGAAATATCGTGGTGACAGGCTAACGGACTGTGTAAGTAGGTTTCGAGTCGCAACTATGTCAAGTACAGTGTAATATCTTAGGCAAAAAGAAAATACGGAGAGTTTGAAACTGAGGTGGGGATGCTAGTCGTATGAGGCTTTTTCCCACTTGGCTGATCAGCTTGCCATGCGTGAATCCTTCTCTAGATATGACCTTTCTTTTTCTGTCTTTTCCTCTTCCTCTTCCTGACGGCAACTCTTACATTGACCTGGATGCTACTCCCGATCTTTTTAGGCTTGTATGTGATGATATTCCGGTTGAAAATCCGTTGGGTGTTGCTGGTATTACTTGTGTATACTGATCCATTGATTTGCGTGGCATCTCCATGCGCCTCAGGGTTTATAATCGATGTGGCCCCATTATCGCGGTCCAATCCTGTGCTGGGTTGGTTACCGAAACGTAGTCCATCGGTAGCTTCCCTGGCACTTCTGATGATGTTTTGAACAGCATCATTCAGATGACCCATGGCAGAGTCTAAGCCAGGAACATTGCGATTGTCCGAAGTCGAAGTATCTGCGGTGCCGCAGTGCTCTTGCTGGCCATGATTTGAAGGATAGTCTTTGCCAAAGGACTCGGTGGGGTCCCCTCTGGGGCTAGAGTTGCCGCCGGATTCATGAACTGGTTCTGAAGGATCGGGCTTCTGCACAAAGACCGCGGAATAAATGTGGGCTATTTTTGTTGAATATGGATCGTATTGAAATGGGCAACTTGGTTGAACAACTTAATATGTTTGGGGAACGTGAATGGTGCCGGAGCTCTTGGGCTATAAATATGGAAATTAGGAATACAGTAAGTCGCCAAGGTTCTAGCTGTCATTGCACTGCTGTGGTCAAACAGGCGGTGAACTTTGAGGCCAGATACTAAAACCTAGCGCGCAACTAGATACCGTCGAAGGCTTCAATCCTAGAATGTTCTGGTCGCCTGGCGAAGGCCTCGCAAGTACAAGAGTTCATGGTCGAGGAAACAAAGACTATGGAGCCTTGCAGCTGGTTCGTTTCAAGATGAAGATTAAGGGGCCATCCTACTGGATGCTTACAGGGATAGGCATTCGAAGTACTCTTCATTAGTGCACACGGAGCATCCGCAGAGACCTGCCGTCTTCGTATTCAGGTCAGCAATGCGGCCGCCTTAAGCCTCATTACTATAGTGACGCATTCAGCACTCCACTGACTGGTTTCGGCTGTTGATCAACAATATTGAATAAGTGGTAAGGATATTATGTCATGGACCAGGTAGATATTAATAATCCTAGTATCTGTGCAATGGATGGCTTTTCCTTAAGGTGATTGCGGTGCGGTACACAAGTACATTCAATCACTTCGAAAGCTCATGGTCATGCCTCGACAGAAGGCGGTGTAGAGGGCATTCCATGATCCAAGATGCAAGGAATAATTTACATATTAAAGACAGCTAGGGAAGATATGGCGCCGCCATGGATAGTGTCGCCAGATCAGATCTTCCCAAATATTACCCACTAGCTTCCTGAGAGCCATGGAAGCATTGGCTAATGTGAGCAATGTTCTTTCTTATAGGATATCCGACTTTCTTTCTAATTGGGAAACTGACAGGAAATATGGGACCGGGTCTTTGAGTTCCTCGACACTCAGGATCTCAAACATGTCGCTCTTATCAACAAAAGACTCTCCTCATGTGTGACACCATCTCTATTCCACCAACTGTCGATAGACGAGGATGGTATCCAGAAGCTACTCGAAAATCACGAACACAAAAACGTGACTGATCATGTTAAGGTCTTGAAGATTTACCCCAGGACGTATGATCTATTTGCTCCGGGCTCGGTACTTGCACGCCTGGCAACAAGCTGGAAAAGTGGCAATTTCGCCCAACACCGTACACCTGACACAGGTGGAAATGGAGACATTATATTAGTATCTGACTGTATCCTGACCGATATATCAGAGCCCGGACCAGGAATAACTCAAGTACTTCCAGCGATCCAAGAAATCCTCATTTCTGTCAAAGGGGAGGAGAAGCCACAGGATCTTGTCTCGGTTATGAGCAGGTTCACTTGCCTCAAGAAACTCATGGTCCGCGCTATGTCTCTTGACCTTCCATCTCAGTTGATATGGCCCTCGTTGGAGCACTTCGAATTCGAACATATCCTTGGTATTGAGCAACCGATGGAGATAGACCCAGATCGTTTAAAAGGCTGCTTCGAAAAGCATAAACAACTCAAAACCGTCATATTTGCACATTACCTTGACTCGAGAAACCCAAGTCAAGGTAACTGGATTGGTGGCGATCTACGCCAGTTCTTCTCTCTGCTGTTAGCTTCGGCAGATATGGATAACAGTCAAACTCTGGGTAGTACTGAACTTGACTTTATCAGTCGAATATCATTTTGCTTGCAAGACTTTTATGACGATTTCAACAAGCTCCAAGACAAAATGGTCGACGTTGACATAAAATTGCTGATCCTTAAGCCTTATGCAAAGCACATCTTCAAGTCGCAGCAAGGCTTGAGAGAAGCAATGTTTCAGGAAGGACCCGACGTCACCTTCATATTCAGACCTATGCCACTCATCGAGTCTGCTTTACAAGGAGCTAAGATTGGGATTGGAAATTATTCGGAAAGAGTATATGGCAATGGGGGTGACCTGGATAAATTCCATAAGCTTTACCATGATAGTGTTGGTGGGCGTTTCTCTCTTTTCGTCAAGGCCCAACCCCATACGCCTTCAAGGTCACCTGTTACAAGAACGTTTATTTAACCATACTTATATAATAACCATAGGACCTCTAAAGGAATTAAAGGCTCTTTAAATTAAATTATAGTTATCACGTCCTTCCGTCGCTTGTCTTGTTAGTGTTGTTTGCACTTGGCTTCGTCTGAATGCGAACTATATAGTCGATTACTGCCTACAAGGTAAGTTTCAAGTCGCAAAGACAGGTGATGAGGACAAGATTTTCCTTTTATAATACAAGCTTCTACCCAAAAAGCTTCCATGGTGGTCTGAATGTGAACAGAACTCACTTCTCCTTTCTCAACGGCTCAGATCACAAAGCCTTACTGAGGTACCCATTCTTCTCCATAAGGTCTTCTGGCGTCCCTTGCAGATAACTAGCTATGGAGTGTCAAGGTACACCGGCTGCTAGGACTGCCATGACCTTCTTACCTGCTGGAGGTTGGGGTAGAAGTACATGACGCATGAAACTGGCTCATATCAAGACGCACCCAGGACATGAGGCGCTCTGACATAGACACAGTTGCTCAAAACCCTGACTTGAGATGTTTCATGTACTTGTACTTGGGAATGGTGAAGGTAACAAGATGGGGCAATTTATTAACATTAAAAACCCTGTAAAGGTAGAAGACCATCGAAACCAGAACACCGGTGTACGCCCGGAACGACATCCCGCCGGCCGCGGCCAAAAGCTGACACTCATAATCCTTGTGGTTGGTAAGCGTGTTGAATGCGCCAAAGCTGAAATACTCAAAAGGTGGGTCATCAAGCAAGAGATACGAATTGTAGATCTTTGACTCGGACTACACGTATTGATTCATTAGCCGTCATGTGCATACTGAGAAAAGGTCAAGGATTTCGCATTAGCTTCAAATCACACAATCTTACTGATGGCATTGCCCAAGGTGCATAAGGGTCAAAGCTATTACCCCTTGCGGTGTTAGAGCATGTGTACTCGGGAACCGGCGTTCACCGTGAAACATCAGATCTTCACGTCACATGTTTTCCAACATCGCCTAGGCTACTACCGCCAGGCTTTGGACTTGTGTACTATCGACCAACAGAGGACGTGCAAGCCCCGTTAG
Source organism: Fusarium oxysporum Fo47 (assembly GCF_013085055.1). NCBI lineage: Eukaryota > Fungi > Ascomycota > Sordariomycetes > Hypocreales > Nectriaceae > Fusarium > Fusarium oxysporum. Next base: position 3,277,253 of record NC_072846.1, read on the forward strand.
ATCTTACAAGAGACGGGGCACTACCCGTTGTTCCGCGCGCCTAGCGAAGCAAAGACTACAACCTCATTATATGAGCTGAGCTCTGGATTATTAGCAGTAATGGTTGCGGGGGGGTTGAAAAGTGGCGCTTCATGACCCTGGATCATTGTACACAAAGAACAGCCAGTTGGTCTCAGAACCCCACCGCCCCGTCCAAGATGTCAACATAGGTCCTACTGCAGAAGTGTACAATAATAGGACAGTCAACGCCACATGATAGCTAAATTCCGAAGATCACGCTTCTCAGTGATTGTAAGCACGTATACTCGAACTAGGCCAACAAGTCATAGTTATTCTGCTTTTTTTAGCAATAATAAAGCGCCGTTGCTCGGTATACATTCTTCTTTTTGTGGCTTTGTGGCAACGAGGCGACGAACTTGCAATCCTCGGATAGATGCGAGTTCTACGGAAAGTCACAGAAAAGAACTTGACTACAGGACCCTACATAGATTGGAGGAAAATCTGCAAGCTCTGTTGGATTATATTACGCAAGCTTGTTTGACCAACACCTCCGACGACCAAATGGCGAACTCAACATTGCCCAAAAGTACATCTCATGAGACATTTCTGGGGTTGTATGTCAAGGCCGAAAAGCGCATTGCCGCCCGCCATCGAAGAAATTCTCATCCAGATCTTTCAAAACTTTCAGAGGACCATATATCGATCGATGAACATTTTGACATTACCGACAAGTTCCAACAGTACTTCATGGAGCTCGTATCTGCCCAGAAGCGCATGAATGACTCAATAGCCAAGGGAATCGAAGAAGCTCTATCGCAACTCAAAGACGTTTACTGCAAAATAGAAGCTGATGAAAGAGAGAAGCATATGATGAGCAGTAAATTACATAATCAGTCTAAACAACTGCAGAAAGTTGAGGCGGAAAGGAACGAAGAAGTTGAGCGGAGATTGGAGGCAGAAGAAGACAGAAAAGCGGCGGACAAACTGTTTGAGGAACAGAGAGTACAGCTCTCAATAGTAACCAAAGACCTCAATCGACTGAAGCAGGTCTCTGATGCTGCAACCTACAGAGAAGTAAAGCTGAAGAAAGAGCTGAAAGACAAAAAGGCAGAGACGAGAGAACTTCAGTACGAGGTGCAGGCGAAGGAAAACCGAATCAACATCATGAGAGATACAATGGAGAAACTGGCGTATTATGCCCACTTCGGTCATGAAGAGCACCCGGTTGGGGATCCTCTAACTTGGACCCCGGAAATGGCTGAAAGCTTCTTTGCTGAATGGGAGTCCATGGTTGATATCACGGTGCGTCGGAAAAAGGTATTGGAACTTCTATCAAACGTTGCCGGTCTCGATGCCGAAGAGGTGCTTGCTTCAGATGTCGATCAGGTCAGGCTATTACTCGATGAAGCTGGCTGGAGTTTGGAAAGGGCTTGAGGACGCCTACTAAAGCTCAACTGCGTCACTATAAGAGACCTCCAAGCGATCGTATGGTTCAGCCTCACTAGTGAAGGAAGTTTAACGTCCTTATGAAACTATTCTGGACTGTTTTTCAAGATCTTTGTATGAAATAGAAGGAACTTTCAGTTTCAGAGATATAGTGAAGAGTCAGTATCGAGCAGTCTCGCGGTTGCTTCGAGGTCTGAGGTTTGCATTTTAGCCCCCTGTAGCTATAGAGTAGAGCTCCTTCCCCAGTAATCCCACTACTAAGCTATCAACGCGATCCTTGGATCACTTGTCTTTAAGGTTACTGCACTTGGCCACTTTGTAGACTCAGGGTAACTGAGAGAATCCCTTCAAGGAGAGCTGTCTGGCGCAAGACTATTTTAAGGTCCCGAAACTGATAGCGCCACATTTAATATAGCCGTATGGGTAATTATTTCTTGAGCACCCAGCTCAATTCTGTCATCCTGGAACTCTACCTATAGTCCATACTCTAAGTTCTCTGTGCTGATTTGAGCTCTCAGCCACAAGTCTCAACTGCAAATAACACATCTAGCTCACAACTTAGACATTAATCCCCATCCCTCTGTCACCCGCATCTTCGACAGGCTCAGTACAATCAAATACACAAACAATCTTGAAACTAAAAGTTTGCATTTGGTTGATACTTAACTATCACGATTCTTGAAAGACACCGCCTTGTTTCGCCTCGAAAACCAGTCTAGGCCATCGGAAATCCCTGTTTCCCCCAACCATCGCTTCATCTCACTGACCTGTAAGATCAAGATGCGGCTTTCCGCCAAAGTAAGGCGTTAGTGACAGGTGCTCCGTCATGCAAAGGGAACTAGATATCACTGTGACGAGACAACACGGCCACGTGACTGGTCTGCATACTGAGACGTCGCATTTCGAGGTACTGTCTAAGAGCTAATGACGGAGAGGTGAACCTTGTACCCATAGTGCAGCCTCGTATTCGATAAGGTACGTTGGCTATTCGATTGGTATGAGGGCTTGCCATTTGTGTCCCAAGACCTCCTGAATATGTGAGTCTCGATTGCCGTAGTAATTGCTGATTAGTATTGTGAAACTGAGCAGCAACAGTACTGTATGATACGTATTACACCTCTGCGCACTCTTGATGGTCAACCGTATCCTTTGTGTGTCTAGTTGTAGACGGCAACTTACGATGTCTTATAAGTAGCCGCATTGGTTGTTTTGGCAGTATATGCAAGTCCCATTTGCTCCAGTAGCCAATTCCAGACAGTTGTGAACAGCATGATGGGAGCAAACGCCGCGAGCGCTGTTAGAGATGTCTGGCCTCTCAGGATCCATTTTAGTGTTGGCGTTTGATAGCATTGTCGCGCAGTTTAAAAGGAGACAATGGTTGGGAAATAAAAGTATTTATGGCTTCTTTCAAGTTGCTCCGTTGATAAGCATCTAGATAGTGTAACCTTTGGTCTAAAGAGTGTGCATAACAATTTGCTTGGGGTAACGGACGTCGTGGAGAGGGATGAAGATGGAGATGGGAGTTGCGCTGGATTGCGCGGAACAAAGATAATTTATAGCTGAATTTTAATGTACCAGTGGAATTGTATATTGTATTAGCTAGTGTTAACCATCCTGCAGTCGTTATTGAGGTGAGCACTGGTCATCCAATATGCAGCTCTTCATGACGTGTCATAGCGGTTCCCAGTCTCGTATGAGCAGCTGCCACTTAGAAGTGACGTTTCGATCCTGTTTTCTAGGCTCCAGAATAAATAGACTTCACTGCTTAAAGACATTATTATGAGAGACATTAGCTAGATGCATCTAGTTGCGTCGTGTGGCAGCCATTCAAGACCATGACAAGTCCAAGATCATTACAGTACCAATAAGGTCACCTGCCAGATGTGTACAACGACAGGTGGCAAGACCAGAGAGGTCATTAATATTTCAGCCATCTCTCAACAGCGAAGGCAAGATACGAGCCATAGTCGAGAGGATAAGCATGTCTGGAAGTAGCAAAGTAGTTGGTGGGTTCAATATACGTCCGGGTTACAAATTGCGGAATCAAACACTATTTCTAGTTAGACTTCCTTGTAAGGCGTCACGATGAAATCCGGTATCTCTTCCCTGCTCATAATTGAGGCCAGTAGAAATGGCGGGATTAGCATCATACGATCGCGATCAGTCCAGTCACCTGCTTGTACTACTCCATCTATCCTGTGTTTTATATTGTAGGAGAAACCATAGGAGACTGCAGCCACAATAACATCCGACCCATTCATCAGTGTTCCGAGGCCTTTCACCAACGGCTCAGGCCAATATCCATCCTCGACCCCCAAAACCGCCCCTTTGACCACGTCCTTCACAGCGATATCGAAGTCACTCTGTTCGCTCGTAGAAGGGAAGTACTTAGACTCAGTCTTAGCCTTCTTATACACCTGGTCCTCGTCGAACTTGTAACGTCTTGGGGCTGTCGCTTGGCCTGTGTATCCTCTCGGGTCCCAAGTCAACAATTTTCCCCAAGAGTGACCTGCCCCCTGAAAATAGCACGTTGCTTTGTTAGTAGCTGCGCCTGGCAAGCGTGATGAGATCATTAAAGATGATGAGAATCTGGTTGTCCTGAGATGCGACTGGCACCCTTGTAGCCGACAGTATGCTACCACGCCCTTCTGCGCCGCGCGCCAAGATTGGCTTCAGAGCAGCAGTCAGACAAACAGACTTGTTGAAATCGTCAAGCGCTATTGTATGCTCCAAGAACCTAGCCACGAAGGTTAACTTGCTGGATCCGAGAACGAGAACCACTCCGGATATATGTGGCTGTCGAAGCTATTTCATCACAGTATGACGAATGATGATCAGTTGCTTTGTGCCAATGTCGATGCTATCGATAGAAAGAACTTCTTCTGTGATAATATGGGCGATTCCGTCCAGATCTGGCAGAATAGGAACAACTACATCGTGGATATTATGAGCGCCGGATACGTAATGCGAGGTATCGGTTGGAGAGTTCCCCTTTCCTAAAGCAGTCCCTCCGGTACCTATGATGGCAACAGTTGGTAGAGGAAGAGTGTTTCACTCCGGAGATGTAGCAGTTGGTGGTCTTGACAGAACATCATAAGGCCCAATAAAGAATGTCAAAACGAGGATCGCCGCCACGATGGCCAGCTTAAAACCTGAAAAAGAATACATGTCGATGCTGGAAGTCTGAATGTTCTCCCAACTGGATATAAGGTGGTCGGCGGGGTTCGATATCAATCTGGCGAGCAAGGTGAGAATCCGTACGAGTTACGGAACGTGAAGTCTCGCGGAGACATGACTGTTAGATAATTTCAATGACACACTACTGTCAACCTACGTCATATCCCGAAGGCTGTTTGACAACAATAAGCAGTTGAAACTGGGAGCAAGTGTTGGCTCGGTAGTGCACAGAATACTGGGAAGGGATGCCAACCGACGATCCGTTGTGGCGGGAACCATCAAGAGGAATTGGTGCCAAATGCAAACAACAGTGGCCGCCTCAACTTCTTGGTGCTTCAGGTATCGCAACCATTACTGCCACACACAAACGCCATTATTTTGGTGCAACCTTACAGCGTGTGAATCAGGTACACTACTGCCTGCACTGCGACTCAGTTTGTGTCTCCACGGAAAATGGAGATAACAAACCTCATCGGATTTGTCCTACGCTAACCATTTTAGGACACATTGTCTGTTGATACCTGTTTCGGGACATGGCCCCGTCTCGGAAATTGTTATCAGGTCCAATAATAAGTAATGCCTCAGAAGCGCTACAGCACGGTCCTGACAAAAGTGCCATTGTACCCCCTTTGACAATGCACAGCTTGCTATCGTCCAAGGCGCCAAATTGAGTCTCATGCAATGTGATATTGGGCAAGGATATGCTTGTCCGAGGCGAATGTGATGAGTTTTGGTGTTGGCCAGCCTCATTTTCAAGGTCATCCTGTGATACCTGCCATTGGCTCCTTACCTGACGCTATTCTAAAAGCGTTCCGAATTTCTGTTGAGTCCTCGCCTGGGTAAAGCGTGCCGGAGAAGCCGACCAATAGAATCTACGCGGGGAACCTCACCGCTTATCCCCCCGCTCTTGCGAATATGCGCCAATTTCTTCTGTATGGGAGTGAGAATAACATGAGACCAACCATCCGATTATGAGCGGACAGCCTCCAATTCGGCCAGAACAAGGATCCTACGGTCAGTTCCAGGTTGCAACGAGCCAGCCCAAGACCCTCTACAGCCGAAGCAAAGACATCCTGGCAAAGCTCCGCGAGTCAATTCCCCAGAATGAGATTCAGTGGCAACAGGCCCGTGACCTTCACGGTTACAGTACAGCAGGGAATGTACTCCAAAAGACAAGAGACATATTGGAAAACAGAATCACGAAGCAAGATCTGCGGAACTTCTTAACAATCGCATCTTGTTGTGTTGATTGGCATCTGGGGAGAAAGCAAGAGGCTTACCAAAAGTTCAAGATGCAGATCAGTGCTGCAACCGAACTGACGATACAGAAGTACATGTCTTCCTTGCGTGCCATGGTCCAAGCCATGGAACCAGTGTACCTTCGAGGACCACGTCATCGCGTCTTTGAAGGGACTCTTTTATATTGTACGTATCGGATTACCTGTCCTGGTTCAGTTCTCTTATTGCGTCGTAGCACGTATTGGGCCATCGTTTCTTACGCACTATACCAAAGAGACAGGAGCGTTCGATTCCTGTTTCCCGGCTTTTAGTTGCACACACCCTGAAACACAGGCGTCATTGCCCCTCGCACCGGCATTTATTCTCAAGTATCGACATCCTCAGCAAAGGTGAGATGTCGCTGTGATGAGAGGTTCGATCACTCATTGACTGATTAAAAATAGCTTTGGGGATATTTGCGCTGCTCTGTGTACGGAAGTCCTCGACGAGGATGATTATGCTAAATTTATCTGTGTTCTTGAGAGTGGACGGCCAATACCAACAGTGCTCTCGCTGCCAGCGAAAGCCCCCTATACTGCTCTTTCTGTTATCAAATGTCAGCCCGAGCCAGCCGGAGATGATCAAAGGGCTTCTGCAAACCCCGTCGATGATTTAGACATGTTCGCGCTCCCAAAGAGCTTCCCCTTAGTCTACAAGGTATTCGGTATCTCAGACGCCGTTCAGCAACTATTACAAGAAGTAACTCACCGAATCAACTACGAAAGTCTACGAGAAGTGCCAAATACACCACTGCTTGAATTTCAATGGACTGATAATTATGACATGGTAGTTGATCAAGTAGTTGTTGACTTGGTAGGTTGATCTTCTAATAGTAGAATCTTATGCTAATTTATTGCCGACGAGATTGAACAAAACATCCTGCCACAACAGCCTTTTCGAAGGTTCAAGTCGTTCTATCGACATAAGCCCGGATCAATCTCTGTTCCCTCTGGTTGGATCAAGGTTATTGTGCCCATCACGTTGGTTCATCAAGTCTGTCATGTTTCAATAGCTACGACAACTGTTGCGAAGCAAAATATCACATGGGACACTAAGGTGGGGTTGATCCTTGGCAGCGATGTCTTATTCTCAACATCTCAGCAAATCTTGTATCATTCTATATCTATTCCTCTTGGCTCTGACAATAGGTGAAGAATTAATCTATCAGCCACAGAATATCACTGTAAATATTAACATTCTGACCATGTGCAATACCTCTAACATTCGCACCAACACTGGCTTTGGGGAGTTCGAATAGAAGAAGAGTCGTTCCATTCGACCGGCATCACGTTACCAACAGACGAATAGGTGACAACATGTACCAGCGGTAACAAAGCCTGTTGATATGACTGTTATGCTAGGAAAATGCGGTATGGTCAATTGTTACATTTCAAGATCGGTTCTTCAAGCCACTGCAGGATTAAACACCCAAAACGGACTCGTGAACTGTTACACGGCGATTCGTCCTTTTGTAACATTAGACAAGTCACAACCTATAAGACCTTGTAAGCAAAATAACCCATTACACAGAAGAATATTCCTTTCACACCACGTCGTCGTTGAGTCATTTCCAGTAAATTCAACATTTATAGCAAAGTAGTAACGAATTTAAACCTGTTCTTATTGATACTTATCAGCACTAATGTGTTGCTTTTACGTTGCGAATTTCAACGAATGCGGCATCGATATTGTTACATTTCACAAGGTGCACTGCCTTAAAAGAACTGAAAGAGCTTTGCGAAGTAAGGGCGTGCATATCTATTACTAAAGAAATACCAATACTCTGCACCGACTGTGAAAATCGCACATCACTTGCAGCGGGCAAACCAGATTTTCTTGTATTAACGGTGCATGTGGCTGACGACGTTATAGGAGAGTTGAATGACAGCGGGAGCGGAGGCTATTACTGCAGAACCAGCGATACAATCAATTGAGCGACATTTAGTTCCTTGTAGAGGAAAGGGCCATTATAATGGACAAGCTGACAGAGAAAGGTAGCTTCAATCACAGACATTGGGCTTCAGAATGTAGTAAATGTTACCTGAACATCATCTCAAACTACCAACACCCATAAGATCCATGCAAAGTGTGACATCACAGTACTAATTAAAAGAGCTTCAAGCATATTCCGCACATCTTGACTATTAATAGGATTACAGCGACCGAAATAATATCCCGTTTCCCTCTGCGTCCATGTACAAATAAGTCGAGCTTCAGTCCCCTATCCTTTTCCTCCTCCATTTACCCCCTCCAATTCAGCATCAGTCCCCATTTCCTGAACCCCCCGGACGTGTTATTTGCAGTTGAGACTTGTGACTGAGAGATTAAATCAGCACAGAGAACTTAGCGTGAAAAGAAAGAGAAGAAAAAAAGAGTGACCAAGGTTGAATCCTTCGATAAAAGAGTGACAATTTGCAAATTCGAAGAGCCGATATGAAGTTTGCTAGGTGGATTGATGTACCTGGTCTTTGCTAACCCCATGGAAGTCGTTCTCGATATTCTTGTCGCCACAGAACTCGGTGCACGCTTCTGAATCGTCGTCGGTGAATGGCGCTGTGTCGTTTGATTGGTCGGAAGAATACTGATCATCAGGTTCAACTTGCGTGTCTCGGGGTTTTCGCATGCAACGACGCTTGTTTGATCGTTGAGTGCCGTCTTCTTGTCCTTTTGTGTGGGGGTGGACACGCGACGTACGTGGTTCACAGTCCAATTCATCAGTATATTCAATCTCGTCTGGTTGAGAACTGATGAGCTGTGCTACCTGGGAAGATTCATCTTCAGCAGTCGAAGGATTGCAGACAAATGTATGAGTGAATGTCTTCCACGGTTCCTTTTCTCCATATTGTGGTGCAGGAGACTCTCTAATACAATGGAGACCGTCGGCGGTCTGTTCAGAACTCAATTGGGTGTCATTATTTGACGGCGTGGTGTCTTCTGGGAGTTGATTGATGACTTGCAATTCGTTGAACCACTTTTGGCAAAGGCGAGGGCCAAGGTCTTGACACAATCCGAAAAAGAGCTCTTTATCCATCTTCTCGAATATATCTGCACAAGCAGTAGCTGCCCGTCGTTCTTCTGCGTTCTGGAGCATCTTAACATATCCGGGGATGTCCAAGGGTTTCACTTTGCGTTCGAACAGTATATTCTGAAATGTAGTTTGAAGATCGGTAAATTCCGGCGGCGGTGAAAGGTCAACTCTCGCATCGCAAGTCTTCCACCTCTTAATAGTGTTATGGATTTGGTAATGTCGGCGCGAAGCCGCCTCTGGATCTTTCGCAAACATGTCTGCGAGCAAGCGGATTGTTGACGATAAGATGATTGGGTAGTTATGATTGAGAAAATCTTGTAAGGGAAGAGGTTGAACAAGGAGTATATCGAAAAGTTGACTCTCCACGTTGAAAGCGTTTTTTTCAATTCCCGAGGGCTACACTTAAATTTAAGCAGCCTGATTAGATAGGAGGTGACTAAATTAAAAAGGGGCTTATGCCTAATTCATCATGAAACCAAGACCTATTGCCTTCTCCATCAGTGTTGGTGGGTTTGAACGTTGTTGGTGGATATGGTGCACGGAACGTCCAATGCCAATCAAAACCTCATTACCCGTTGGCTCGAGCCAGGGGGGGGCCAACTAAGCAAGCTTAGTTGGGCACAAAACCCTGAGACACGCACAAAAGGGTGAGACAGCCCCGCACAGCTGGTTGTACCGATTTTTGGCTTTTTGGCTGCTAAAATCAAGGATCTGAAGACGTCAATTAGTGAATATACCGTATTTATCGTCTAGCTGCATTATGCACTCATCTGCAAATCTCAGAGCTGCCCAGGCCGTTGTTTCTTCACGCCTGCGACTCCAAAGTGGCCGCTCTCGTAATGCTGCCCGACCTTTGACCCTTCGTCAGGCTGAGGATCGTTTTCGCGGCTCTAAGCGAGCAACCATCGCTCGCATCGTGAAGAAGCTCGAGGCTGCGAATACCCTCAGGGTCGAAGACCTTCCCGATCAACATGGAGGGCGACCAAGGCTGCTGACGGAGGAGGAAGAAGAAGCTATCGTGGCCTTCGTCATCTGGATGCAAAGATCAGGTCTGCCTGCCTCTAAATACGAAGTCGAAGATGCAGCAAATACGCTGCACCGCCGCCGAGATCCTGATGCAAAGCCAGTTAGTAGAATGTGGTATCGGCGCTTCTGTGATAATCATCCAGAGCTTGATAAATCGATTCTCAAAGCTAAAGAAGCTGTCCGCGTGGAGTATGAAGAAGCAGGCATTGAGGAGACCAAGCAGTGGTTTCAGCGACTTTCTGAAGTCATCACCAACTACGAAATCGGTGCCTCTGAGTGTTGGAACGCTGACCAAGCTGGAGTCAGGGTAGGAATACTGCGTGAGCGTGTGGAATGCCTTATTGTACGTACACAGAAGAAGTCATCTACAGAGGTTTTATCCCCTGCCGATCGAGAAAGCTGTACTGTTATCGGCACAGGTAATGCTGCAGGCGATACAACTCCTCCGTGGCTGATCTTCAAGAGCTTTCCAACGCTGGAGTGGGCTCAGATCGAGGGCGATTCTCAGATGCGATTTGCACAGTCAGATACAGCCTTTTCCAACGCTGAGATAACGCTGTAGTGGGCGAAGCATTTCAACCGCTATTCCTGGGAGAAGTCAGCTACAGTTCAACGCCGCGGGCTCGATTTTGAACAGTATTTTGGCTGTAATGAGCATCTTCAACAACCTGGGAATGCCTTCAGAGAATATGACCTCCCTCCGAATCACGAAACCATCGAGGAAGAAGGTCCTGTGTGGAGGCTACTCGTTATCGACGGCTTCACCGGTCACGGCTCCTTCGCCTTTCGAGAATACTGTATGAAATTTCACATCCTCGTGGCCTTCTTGCTGCCGCATTCAACGCATATCCTCCAACCTATGGATATAGGCGTATTTCAATATCTGAAGAATGCACATCAGAGGAAGCTTCGTGAAGCACTAAGGAAGGGAAAGCTGACCTTTAACCGCCGTGACTTCGCAGGAGCTTTTCAGGTATGAGGCTCACAGCTCAGTCTTCTCTTGATAACCCCTCTTTTCACATACTAATATCGATTTTTCAGGAGATCTTCAACGAAGGCTTCACGGCGGCACATATCATCTCGGGGTTTGAAAAGTCAGGGATTTTCCCACCTACAGACCGACCTGCAGTCGAATATCTTCTCAAGAAGAAGCTGAAGACGAAGAAGACTATTGATCCTGCCTTTTTCTCACTCCTGCCGTCAGAATCGAGGTTTTCAACGGCTTCCGCAACGGCACAACACATCAGGGACCGATATCACGATATCCTCAGTTCCCCAACGCGTCAGGGACTCAAGCATGTTCAGAATATTGTACATGAAGCTATATTGCTCGAAGATCACATTAAAAGGCATGTAGAAGACCGCCGATCTCGTATCGAGAAAAGATATCATGAGCGAAAGCGAGGAAAACGCGCCTGCGGCGCTCCTGATTATATTAACACGATTTCTTTACAGGAGCTTCGCGAGCAGCAAGATGAGTATATTATAGAAAGTCTGAAGAAGAGCATACGGTCTGAGATACGGCAACAACGGTCACAGCTTATCAGAGAGCTTGAGGCGTTAAAACAAGAGTGGCGAGACAATAAAGAAGTTATAGTTGAAGGCATCGCGAAGAAGCTGCAGTTTAAGAAATGGTTAGAAGTCACAGGGAAGAAGAATGACTATTTATCTATGGATACACAGCGGTCAGCTATGACTGAAGCCCTCAATGAAGTCACTGACGGATTCATGATAGATACACAACACCCTCCTGATCTTCGTGAGTCTATTCGCAACGCAGCCTTTGCAGCGAAGCCTCTCGAAGCCGTAGACTTTTCCCTCCTTCCTCACAGCGACGATTCCGTCGCTTTTCACTTCACAAGGCCTGAAGAAACACCATGCCCCAGCGATTTCAGCTCTAACAGCGAAGTCGTGATGCCCTCGTCGCCGCCCTGCCTGCCTGACTACGAGTCACTTCCCCAGTCATCATTACCCTCAGCCCCCTCAACGCCCTGCCCCTCACAACACCAAATACAGTATCGCAAGTCTATACGAGATCTCATACAGAGGGAAAGGCAGGTCGCGGAGGCCACAGTCACAAGGGAAGAGGAACAGAATGCCTCCCATTTTAGCAGGGAAATCGTTCCTCAAGTCGGGCTCAATTGGCTGCCGCCACAATCATATCCCTCAATCAGCTATAGTCAATAGTCAATGCATTATCACGAGAAGCTTCAACCTCGGGCTTTTTATCAATTTCAACTAATTACGACCCTGCAATAGCATGAGACTATTGAAAATGCTGTTTTCGACACCTAAAAATCAACTGGGCCGATGTCTCACCCTTTTGTGCGTGTCTCAGGGTTTTGTGCCCAACTAAGCTTGCTTAGTTGGCCCCCCCCCTGGCTCGAGCCAACGGGTAAAATTCAAAGGTTCTCGTCAAAGTGTTGGTGGCTGCTCTCCGCCAGCCACTGTTACCTTCGTACTGACGGCGGGGTCGCTGCCAACCAACAGAGACGATGCGCGACCAACGGAAAAAAAGGTCACACTCCATGGTCGAGACATTGCAATCAGAACATGACTCACCACGCCACACTCACAGACTACCCTTGTAAAGCTTATATGTCACACTGAAAATTGCGCCTAGGTCCAGGTCAAGTTAATGTTCGCACAGAAACACTCCAAGGTACTGGCACCGTGCTGCTGGCACATTTAGGCATGGGGCGGGTCTGCTAATCAGAAGGTCTGGTACAGCTGCCAAAACAGGAATACTGAGTCAAGATTAGGAAGGCTGTCCCTTGAGCTTGGACAGAGGGGGTAAGTACTGCACTATTGGTAGGTGCTTCTGGACGGCGACACCTGTAGCACGAACCATGTAGCCCAGACCATGGCAAAGACACCATGAAACACAGTGACTTACTTTAGGCGATAAAAGTGAGAATTCAGCGCTCAGACCAAAAGATGTGGAGGTTGCAAGTAGAAACCGGGTGACGAGTTCACTGCGGGGTGAATGATAGGGTGTTGCGCGGGGAACGACCGGCATTCCCGAACATCAAGATAGGAATTTCTGGGGATCTAAATATATCTGTTCCCCTGGGAGACTTCGGGTACTCCGTGGTGAAGGATTGGCAAGCAAAAAGATTCGCTGTTGGCATTTACAAGGTTCCGAAATATCACATGTGAAAGTTAAAGCCTGTAATGCTTAAATTACATATCGCCAAGATCCTAAGAAGCCAGTCATTCGACTCCTCTAGCACTTGCTTGTTGGAAATCGATCCGTTGATAATTGGGGGATCTTTTAATAGAGTCTGCTAAAGCCCTGATTGCGGTATGTCGGCGCGGACGACCGATGAGTCGAAGGCCTCAATCAAAATCAGTTTCTGAAGTGCCATTTCTCTTCATGAGCCGCACGAGCGTGGGACAGGGCATAATTTATTGTTCAAGCCAGGCGGAACAACTGTGTTTGGAATATTAATCAGGTGATACAGCAAATAGTGTAAAGCCGGGAGCATTTCACATTGTCAGAAGGATTAAACCGGCTCAAAGGACTTGCTGTCACCTTTCCCTTGATATCATGTACCGGCAAGTGAATCAGAGCCACGGAGCTTTGAGTTACTCTATGTTACCAGGGTGAGCAGATAATATCTGTCAAGGGATGCCAGGGGAAAACAGCGAACTGTCCTTGGCCATCGGAGCTAAACCGGTTTTCAGAAGGTTTGTAAAGAGACAGCCAGGACATCCGTGATGTGGGAACATAGCGGGTGTTGAATGCGGCTCGATAAAGTTTGACGTTCATCCCTTTTAGCCGCTCGACTCGTACGTATCAGGCTCGGTGGTATATTAAAATCGCCCTCACGCCAGGATAGGAAAGAATCAAAGGGCTCGGAAAGCCAGCAGGGCCCTCGAGCTTAACAGTGCAATTTCCGTTTGCGTAGTATTGCACATGAAGCCTGGAGGGTGATAGTCGGTACCTAGAATATTATAAGGATAGTTCTAAGCGAAAGGTCCTGTGTTGTACGTGGAAGTGGACATCCCGGAAGCCTCAATTGCCTGCTACACACGTGATAATTCGAGCTAGTGTCGAAACATCCTTTTGATCTCTTTGCGAGTATATAACCCTTTACCATCCAAAACGAGCCACGTACGCTTAGAGTATATTTTCCATCCATCATCTTCTCCTTTTCCTTCAACCCATATACCATCTTCATTTATGGTCGCCCAGTCATATTCCGAAAAAGTGTTACCACAATATAACTCCCTATGTGCCTGAACTGGTGTTTCAGTGACAATTACCGTACACCATTTACAGTAGGAACCAGGCTCGCGGTTCACAATATGTTCATGCATAGACTTATTATAATTAGCGAATGACACTGATGGGCAAAAAGGCTGGCTAGGTCTTACGCAAGCATACCCAACTTTCTTATTATCGCGTTCAAAGCGACCAAGCGCTTCTTGTATTTTTTGGGGAAGTTTGTCTTTGGGCAGTCTCTCTTGCGTCATTGTCCTATACAAAGAATGGGAACTCGAGAGTTATTAGAAGCCAGAATGATTTAAAAAGAAGATTGTTACCTCTACCTTAGTGGAAGCTCTAATGCCCTTTATATGTGGAATCGCTGTGGGTGAAAGTTTATATCAATGAAATGATACTAGTAGATAAGAAAGATAAACGCCGAGTCACAACGCCTTGTTTAATAGCCAGCAATATCTAACCATGTTTGAATTTTCAATGGCCAAGTTGCGTGAAGGTTGTGTTGGTTGATGTCAAGGGTGCACTCGTTTCTGTGTCAGGAGTTGTCACCAATAGTTTCTTCTCCAAGCAGCTAGGGTTAGCTAATGCTTGAAAGTGGCACTGAAAGTAGAGAGACGTTGAGTTGGTGAACTGACAGTTAGAATGCCCCTGAAACGCCACCGACTCTTGGCCAGCAGAAATGGAGCCGTCGTTGAGTAGTCAAGCGGCCGAACCTTGTGGGTATGGCTGCATATCGCTGTGACGTGCGCGCACGCCCGAATGATAAGGTTGGTGGAATTGAGCTGCCGTGAGAATCTGCAGGCCCCATGTATAAGAATGTACCCTGATAATCCTGGTACCCTTTGCTGGGGGCTGAAGTGACCACACTGTCACCAACGCGTACATCACGACCTCTCAGTTACAAACGGGAGGCTGGACAATAACTAACGACTGTCCGCACGGGCACGGATTCTGCCGCTAGGTTCTTCGATTCAGGTGAAGCGTATGGCACGGTGGGGTGTCCAACAGCAGCCCTTCGGAGTACGCGCTGCATCAAAGACAACCATGTACACAGACTCCGAGTCATGCCGGTCAACATGTTCTTCCAAATAATGAAGGCCAGACTCTATCAGGGTTGCGTACGGCTGAAATCTCGGCACTTGTTCGGATGAGGGGGTTAGAAACATCACAGAAGGATTGAGCCCCGTCACCCAGGGGTACATGACAATTGTAAACTTCAGAGTGGTGCGACCTGAACCAGCGGGTACTGCGGTCAGACACTTTGGTAAACTTTGAGGCCAGATTCTGAGCTGCGACTATCTTTACAGGCCCATTTGCAAGACTTGGATCCCTGTTGGAAACTTCCATGTCTGTACAAGCATCATACAAGCGCCTTATATGTGAATAATCGTCAGGTTAGCCGCGTGTTCCACACAATGACCCTCGACAGTCACTACATCTGACGGGCCCAAGGTCCAAGCTCAGACTGGCAATACGGCTTTGTACAGCAGATGGACAGGCTCCATAGATTTTTCCCAATAGAATGGCTCTGGAGGCAAACTTCGATTCGATAAAGAGTCTGGTCCCCAGCCGAAAGCTGCAAATCTTGATTTCGGATCAATTTAGAGATCCGTTCACAACACTTGCAGTCCAAACATATCTTGATGCGGGCTTATGTACTCCCATGAACACTTGAATGTTGTGGACAGTGGTACCACACCCTGTTTGGACGAAGCAGCAGCTGTCTCAAGCGTGACAAAAAGTACGATGGCCTTTATGAATACCTTCGGGGTATACTCAAGTCACACCAGGTAGTCAAACCAATGAAATAATGTGAGATATACTCAGAACGACAAGGAGTTGGCACGGCGTTTTTTCTCTACCTTGCAATGCATAATCTTTGAAAGGAGCGGTGTGATAGAATATTTTAATCACAATGGGGTTGGCCGTATCATTGAGGCTGACCGCTTGTAGATTTGAGATTCCTTTTCCGTATCGAGTCCCAGCCTAACCCTAATGAAGGACGTGTCGCACTGCTGTATAAATAGTTAGCATAGATGCCTGGCTGACGTAGTGATTCCGGGTCACTTATCAATTCCATGTGAGAGTGGATATAAAGACCGCTGAAGCCGTTGGTAGATTGTAGATTCCTTATTCTGACTTCAGAACATATCACCGTTTGTCTTACTCCTGGATCACCAGGTCTCGAGTAACTGCCAAAAATGGAAACTCTACTCCTCCTTCCTGATGGCCAGAGAATGATGCCAGAAATATTTGGTGAGGGCGGCACCTTTGAAAGAGGCAAGACATTTGGCCCACTTCATGTCAACTATGGAAAGGAAGTGATTCGAAAGGGTGAAAGTATGAGTTATGGGCCCAAATCTAAGTTTGTTTGCTAAGATTTACCAGGAATGGTTGTTTGCACCGGATCGAGCCAAAGCACGGAGACGAATTCTGAGCCAGACTTTCTTTATATCGATGGAAACGCCGTGGCATTGAACCTATACGTACCTGAGGGCTTTGCATCGGTGCTTACCGTTAAACCAAGGAATTTCTATCTAGCAATTTGGTCTATGGATGATCCACCCATTTGCGTTGCCGTATTCAAGATTAAATATGACGAACCCAGCAGTCAGACTTCTACAGAATACCTTCGTTCTAGATTGACTTATAACGTTACCCAGGATGAAGGTCGTTCTCGAGATGACGAGAAGAAGGGTCAAATGGCTACTCACAAGGTCGCTCCCGGTCAAGAAAAAGTTTGTATTCTGATATTTTCTTCTTTAAGCATCGCTCACCTGTGTAGATTGCACTGGTGCCTTACCCTACCGGCGGGCATATTGACGGCCATACTCAAGATACTTGGCATGGCAACATCTTCAATCGAGCTGAGGGATGCTACGTATTTGTCCACAACGATAAGACCCAGATCTTCGAAATATGTCTATCGCAGGAGATGGTAGCCGATCTCGAAATCGAGAAGAATCCAAAGGAAGAGCTACAACACGATATGGCGAATGCTGGTACTGCGTTCAGATGGTAGTGACCAAAGCAGTCGGGTTGTCCCCTCTTTTGAAGGTTCATTTCAGAAATCTACCAAGACAGGTTGACGGCGACGGATTGGGAACATTTTGTACCAATTTGGGAGCTGTTCAGTGACTTGAAGTCAGGGGAGCCTTTAATCGCTGTCACCCAACTCCGGTCAAAGCATTAAAACCCGGTTTACCAGCTCTTGAAAAAATCTCCAAGACTCCAATACATCAGTCATGTCAAACCCACCTTCGCAAGTCGGATATCTGAAATTCTAGATAGCATTGGGGTGTACTCGAATTGAGTGGCATGTCGACTCTAGATACTGGCTTGCATTCCAGCCTTCCCGTGAAATTGTGCCCAGGGGCCATTGCGCTTGTTCTTCGTCGCAAAAGCATGTATTCTAGGCAAATGATTGGGGTACAACAGAAATTTTCCCGTTCGATGGCTTGTGCTGAACGAGTTGATGCTCACGTTCACCCTTACTGACTGATTAGCGATTCGAATCGTAGGAAGAACATGGTGTGCACTAACACTGCATTGACCACAGGGTCATGGTTGTTGCTTTTTACGATGCCAAATGATCATCAATTTCCCATTCATTGTCCGTCACCGTTTCTCAAACCAAGTATTTAAAGTGATATGCAACCCGACAAAATGCAGCGAGACAATTACTTACGAGCCGCACCAACACTGGTTCGTTGACGCAGCTTCCTCGCACATTATATGCCTCTCCCGTCACTTTTGTCTTACAATTCACACTTCGACCACTCCGCGTAACTCAGACCTCACTTACACTGAAAATGGGATCTCATGCTCATTTGGATATTGTGCTGCCAGTCATCCTTGGCGTTACTATTTTCGTTGTCTTTATCTTTTGTTTGGTGTATTTCGCTAAGAGAAGAGGCATCTATTATAATCCGGGGTCAGACGAGGGGTCCCTCAATCATTCGGTCCATGTGCCAGCTCAAAGCTCCAAGAATCAGACGTTGGGAACCAATGAAACCTCTCCCGCCTCAGCTGTCTCCCCTCAAAGGCTCTCAACCGATAAACGACAACGAGACTGGGGAATCCTTCTCCCCTGTAAATATGTCCTTCATCTGGCTGATAAAGGCATTCAATTCAAGATTCAGCTGTTCCATGGGAAGGTACAAGTCTACATAAACCCGAAAGTAATAAGAAACGAAGTTTGGGACGAGTTCGGGGAAGAGAAGCTTAGCATTGAGGTAATTATTACTCATGTTGGAGTGCCAAGCAAGGTTCAGAAAGAGTTCAAGAACATCGGGATGAATATCTATGAGGTTAAAAGCCAGAAATGGAAGTTGATGCGGGCTGATATTCAACAAATTGTAAAGTCGCATATTAACCCCGAGGGTAGCAAACTACCAAGTAGAATATACAGGCAGGTATGTAAGAAGATAGGATTATAGAAACTACTACATCGTTCTTAGCTTGAACCGCCCTGGGCCTACTTTATTTACATAGCTCTACATCTGACTTGTATCTCCTGCTTTCATCGCTTGCTCAGCCTCAGAAGTTCGAATCCTACTCGCATGGCTTCGACTAGCTACTCTATTGGGTTACAGACCTCAAGCGTGTTGAGCCGGTGGGGCAGCCTGCAAGGCCCAGCGTCGGCCTTTTGAGCTGGGATGATATTGTACATCGCTAGAGCGTGTCAGCCTCATAGTTATCATTGGTTAATGCTCATAGTACTCACACATCTTGGTCTTCCCATCTTGGTAGCATTTCGATACTCTCCATCCGGAGTTCTGGATTATGCGCTGAAAGTCCTCCGCTGTGTACTTATTAGCATGCAAACCAGGGGAATTCAGTTCTGGCATGTGCTGAAGGGGTACAACGAAACATGTGACACTGAGGCAGATCAGTAATTTCGCACTGAAGTTTCCACCGTTCATCGTCAAATTCTGTCCACCCTAAAAGCCTGTTTGCCTGATCCCAGCCACCTCTCACGAATTCAGTGAATTGAGTCGTGTGATAGGAGATTTCCAACTCCTTCTTCTCCACCGGCTCATGCTGACCGACGATGAGCTGGTCCACCACCTCGTGCCAACCTTGTAAGATTCGGTGAAGTTTTTTGGGTTCAAAGTCGGTCAATGTGGAGGAGCATGAGATACCAACTCTCTTCCCTGGCATATCCATCGCTACTCTCCTTGCGTCTTCGAAACTTCCGTGGAGCCCATAGCAGTCCACGTGTTTATATCGCTTACTTAAGCGCTGAACATGGCTTTCAAGTGAAGCCCTGTTGACATCGACTGCGAAATAGCGACAAGCCTTCTCTGCTTTCTCGAGCTCGTTAAATATCGGCAGTAACTTCTCAGAGTCCCTTTTCCAAAGTCATCATGTGGTCATTTAGTAGAGAATATAAGTCTATAGTGTACCCAGAGCCAAGGTCGAATATGATGAGTTCATGTAATAGGCAAAGCTGTTGAGCCAGCTCAGAGGCGTGTTCTCCCAAGATAATTCTTTCCCCAGTAGATTGGGAAGATGTGCCCCCTCCTGGCCAGGAAGATCCAATATAGCAGACCTCTTTACCGAGATAGTTGCCAAGGTACATGGAGTTCTTCAATTCCTCCTGGATGTGCTGTGTTGTGACATCCCCTCCAATATCCTGTACTTGCCCGGGTCGTAAATCGACAAGCCAGCTGACTAGCTCTGGAGTGATTTGTTGTTCTTTCTGAGGCATTGCAGGATATGCTTTGATTCCAGTCATATGGAGGGTCATTGATCAAGGAGGACGTTGTGCTGGAGGAGGACGCTGAAACTGCGGTTTGACTGAAATACACCCCTACTTATATTAATTGCTTAACAGCACCATAATGACTAAATGAGTTACTAATTATGCAGAAGGTAATACAGGGAGCCCGGCACCATAATGCGTCTATGATATTACCTATCACACTGTACGGTTCTAATTGGAAATACAAAAATCTCTCACTACATTAAACCTGCGGTTTGCTGGACCGTCATGACACAATCTTACCGTGCTGTATCAAAAAGGGCAACGTACTTGCAACGGAAAGAACAGTCCTTCGGTAAGCTTCTTCATGCGTCATTGCTTCATTTGACCGATGTTGCCAATACCGGTCAACAAATCCATCACACCAGTGTACCGGCGGTGGCCTGGTAATAGGCATAGCAATCTGGGCAACGCCAGGTGGAAGACGTATCAACGTCTTTTGAGCAGAGCCTGCTACCACCTCTAATACACTTCGCCGATTGATTTGCGTGTCGCCGTGTAGAAGATAAGTAAAGTCGCCAAGGTAGCAAGCGTAGACAGGTTCTATGGCCGGCTCAGGTGGGTCGAGAAGGTAAAGATAAGCGCGCAAGGTATTCAGACACAAAATAGATTGCTCCAATGATTGTAGTTGTTCCCGCATTCTTGTCAAGGTGCGGTCGTATATACTCTGGCCTTCTGTGGAATTCATCCATGCCGTGGTAACTTCTGGTTCTAGTCCATTCTTGACAAGATAAAGAAGGAACATCATTATATGGTTCTCTTCCCCCCGCAATGCCGGAAGATGAAGCATATAGGTATCGCTACTGCTCCTATTTAGTGTCAAGTTTGATAAGGCAGAGAAGGCAATCTTACATCACAGTGATGGCATCCATCACTACTTTCCGCTTGAGCCCATTGACTAATGTCGCTGGTAAGGTCTCACGGTAGGGAACAGGAATTCCAATTGGCAAGAAAATTGGGAGGTTAACAGACAACTCCGAAATTTCGATGTTTGAGTATCCCGACTGGATGAGGCGCTCTCGTACTTCGTGTGCACCTAAGGGCCTAGGGATCTGCATTCTCCCATGCATTCTGTTTGACCTTTCGGACTCGCCTTCGTCCTTGGCCTCGAAAACACAACGAAGGGCCCGACCAAGTATGCGACAACTGTCAGTGATGGTCCTCTCTTGGTCTTGCGGGGTCCCTTCTGGGTCGTGCTGATAATAGAGAACACGCGCCTGGTGACCAGCAAATTCCAGCAGTCCACGGACCAGTAATATTTCGTGCATCTCTTCATCGGTATTCTCGACTATGTTTTCAGTTGCCAGGGATGCCCTCATCTCCAAGTATTTTTCCCACCCATCTTGTCCTTTCTTCTCAAGGAGTTGAGATACGTCGTCGCTGTTCAGATCTTGCACGAAATGTAGTTCAAGAAGCAGGGATAACAACGTAAACTGATCGCGGACCTCCGGTTCTGACACCTGTGATGTGTTAGCAATGAAATCATTCCGCAGACCATGCACTTACTCCTAGGTGATAACCCAACAGTGCCCACTCAAGTGGCAGTCGGTCGGAATTGACGGGGATGATTTTCATGTAATACCGATATAGCGCGAGACCAGTGGTGGCAACGCCTTCGACGGCCCTCCCGAGGACATCAGACCGGGTCTTCCTTTTCGCTGCCTCTAGGCCGTATTTTTCTATATTTTTATTATTTGGCGTGAAAATGTCGAGGAAGACGTCGTCTCCAGCTTCGACTTCACGCAAGATGTATTGTCTGTATATCTCGTTGAATTTTTGTCGAATGCGAGAGGTAACAACCACGACACAATGACTATCGGGAAGTGACCCAACAGTGTAGACAGAGGGCATCTTCCATGCAGGAAACTCGGAACCCTTCTCATCACAGCGGATGATGTGGGCATGCCAAGTTTTATTGTATTTTGGCAGCTGGAAAAGGTCATACTGTTGCACCGGATGAGGAACAACCTTCTGATAACAGTAAGCCACTCTTCAGACTGACCATGCAATCAGTGCAACTTACCACGGTTCTTTGTTCCGCACATGTGACTGGTTCATATGGTGGTAAAGCGTCCTCTTCCATTGTGCTCGGTAAGAAAAGTCCAACCCGATACTGGAGTTCAAGCAGAATGTGATTGGTATGCAGTTGCGTGGGGGCAACGCGGACAAGGCAACCGAATGTGACTGGCAAAGTGCAATTGTGTGGAAAGCTAATGGGTTTATGTATTTTCGAGGCCCGTCATCCTTGGCTGGCGATTCAACCCCAGCACGTACTGAGGGGTGAACTGCTTGAAATGCTTGAAGCTTGGATGTCGTTCTCCGGTCAAAACTGCAAATTACGCGTACGTGCAAAGGGGTCCTCGGGGGGGGGAGGGGGGAGGAATATAACACCCTTGACGGGTTTGACTTACACCAAAATTCGGTGGCGATCCCCCGATTTGGCGGTCGTTTTGTATTTTCCCCCCCTAAGGGGTGTACCTGTACTTGAATTGTGTGGAAGCGGCAGCGAATAGAGCTAGGTACTGCCGCGCTAGTCTACTCGTGCATATGCACTTCACTACACGGACCGTGTTATCACAGCTTATGCGACAACCCTGTCACCTCCCTGTTCCCATATTTCCACATCATGAATTACCCACTTTTGTTTCTGAACTTTGAGAGTTCAGAAAGAAAGGTGGGGTATGTTGAGGCACCCAGCTCTCCGGCATGCATACATGGGCAAACCGTTTAAACGGTCGAATATTTCCTCAAACGTTTGAACGGTTCAAAAATATTGCAAACGGTTAAACGAACGAATAAACGATTTAAACGAACGAATGAACGATTTACGACGGTGAGAAATATCCACCGCACCTGCTCTAATACCAGTCGAAATAATGCCCACTATCATCGTCAACGTCCTGAGAGTCACCCTCCGGCCGTGGGATTCCGATTAAACCCATCCCGTTCTCATGCAGAGGCTGTATGAGTCCTTGACGCAACCAATTGCCCGTACATTCAATCATCTCGATAGTTTTGCATGTGATTCGTAATCTATCCCATGAACATGTTCTTCTTGCCCCAGAAAACGTCCTCTCCGGCTCCGATGACTCTGCTGGGATAGAAAGAATGCAAATAGCCATGCGGCTAAGTTTCGGATACTGCTTTCTCTGCTGTGGTTGACACCACCACTCCAGAGGCGTACAATCCGGAGGGATATCTGTTGCATCAACGTTGATGAAGCTAGTGAAATCATCCCTAACACTCGCGTTAATAGTCCTAACCTCCAGCTTCTTTGATAGTATCGCGAGTTGATTTGGCTTCTTTGCCAGCGGTGGTGGCATCGACGTGGGGCTGGAAGGATGGTCGCTGGGTTGCTCGTAATTAAATTCCTTTTGCCAGAATGCTGTGGCCGAGGCAATGGTATCTTCATGCCATTCCTTTGGCCAGTTCTGCTTGATATACGCGATGCGTTTACGGGGATCAAGGAGGAGAGCGGCAGCGTATACGGGAACCTCGTCAGTTAGGCGGTAGTATTTAGAGAGGATAAACCATCCCATATCGATGGCTCGGACCATCCGTTCGTCGGAGTGTTCATCCGACTGATATATCTTCTGATACAATGTTAGTAATCGACTTGATGTGGATAGATTGAATGGTACCTGTTGTTCTTCGTAATGGAGTAACAACATATCCATCAGCATCAACGATTGTGAGATAGACGAGTCATCTCCCTCTGCATACAATGTTGCTGAAGCAAATGGCTGAAGAAACGTATGTACTTTGCCTAGCAACTCCCAATCTCCAACTAATAGCCGATTGTCTCCGATGGCCTCTTCGTGATCAGACATGAAGGACTGGATTTTGTCCTTCTTTCTAATCGCACGATCAATGACCTGATACCAGGACGACCAGCGGGTACGA
The DNA here is from genome assembly GCF_013085055.1 of Fusarium oxysporum Fo47. Taxonomy (NCBI): domain Eukaryota; kingdom Fungi; phylum Ascomycota; class Sordariomycetes; order Hypocreales; family Nectriaceae; genus Fusarium; species Fusarium oxysporum. Next base: position 3,301,106 of record NC_072846.1, read on the forward strand.
TTATCCATCCCTAAACGCAGTCCCACTGCCTTATCCCACACATTCTGGTGGAGGCTTGATGAACTTAGCCACACAGCTAAGCCATGAAGCTTGCGTAATGCAGGGACATTCTCAGCACCGCTAAAGTCGTCAGCCGATATTACGGGCGTATTGCTAGCCGTGCTGCCCTTGCGCTTGTGCTTTCTGGCCGGCTCTCCGTGCTTTCTCTTTGCTGTATTTCGTTCGGCGGCAGCCTTCTTTCGATGAGAGGCTAGGACCTCGGAAAACTGGGAGAGAAGCTCCTCTCCAGTGACACCGGATGATGACTCGAGTGCTGCGACTAGAGCCTCTTTAGAAGATGCGAGAAGGAAGGCTTGAAGGGATAGATTAATGATATGCGCGATACAGCGTATACGACGTCCTTTTGCGTTGAATTTAATCTACCCAATGTCAGCCTATAGCCTAAACTGCGTAGTTAACTAACCTTATGTCTACTCATTAGCTTGCGCTGTATAGACTCAAGACATGTGTCGTTTGAAGTCGCGTTGTCACCCGTGTGCCAACCAAGTTTTGACTGTATCCCGTACTTCTCTAAAGTATCAATAACAGCTTGCGCTTGAGCTTCTCCAGAATGACTCTCTGCACATTCTGGTAGAGATAGTAGTGCCTTACGAAGCTTGTAGTCTTTATCTACCCATTGTGCACACACAGCAAGTAGAGAATGCCTATGCGGTGATGTCCAGAGGTCTGTTGAGATATGAATCGGACTTGACGCGGTGGTGAGACTGTCCTTGATCTCGCTGCTGTAAAAATCATAGTTTGCTGCAATATATCGGACCATCGTACGCCGTGAGGTAATGAGGGAGTCTTTGATATATGGGTTACAAGCGAGAGCGAGTTGTTTAAACTCGTCCCATTCAATAGCCGAAAAGGGCACTCTCCGACGCGTGAGTATGCTGATTAATGCTTCCTGATATGCTTGCGGGTTGAAGGCATTTCGAAGTGCGTCCTCGCTTGCTACAGGGCGAAAATGTGCGGAGATTGAGCGCTGGGTGCCCGATACAGACCTGGTGGATCTGGATGCGACGGGGTGGTTGTTTCTGACGTGATTGGCAGCATTTGCCTTATGGTCGTATCGTTTATCTCCACACACAGTGCAAGTATAGATGGTTTTACCTCCAGTCTTGCGTCCGCGTGTATTTGAACGGTCCTTCGTGATGTCCATAATTGAGAGGAAGTTTGACGGCAATCCATTGACATCTGGGGTGTTTTCTGTAGCACCAATAATAGACGATGTGTCAGATGACATATTGATAGGTAAAAGGCGAGATTTTGAACTTGGTATCATGGATTGAGACCCAATATCAATGGGTTTTGTGTCGGCCTAGCACCGATACACGTATGCAGACATTGAACAAAAGATCAGTGCAGATTGAGGACCATCTCTTCTATCTAAAGAGCGACGAGAGTCGGTCTCTTATACCTGTGTTCAGTCTGCCGATCTCATAGGCAGCAGGCTGTTACCTGACGCTAGGTATGGTGTAGCGTTCACGCTGACCGTGAAGCTATTCACAATGCCGTGATCCTTGCCCTTGAACTAAGCGAAGGTCTCCGGAGCTTGACATTTTGAAAGATTTTTCGAGTGCCAGGGCTGAAAAATCGTTTAACCGTTCAAACGGTTTTAGGATGCCCATAAACGGTTAAACGATTTAACATGCATAAACGTTTTAAACGGAACGAACGAATGAACGAACGAACGAAAGTGCCCATGTATGCCGGCATGCCCACCCTTCCTTGTCTCGTTTGACCTCAGCAAAGCTCCATCATGCAATTGAACGATGGAGAGAACCGACGCCATGAGCTCGAGAAACAGTCACCACATATCGCCCGACGAGGTGCTCAACGCACCGAAACTTGCAAGTCAAGGTGAACAACGGCTCCGAACCATTGTACACGGAGAGCCAAATAGCTTCACCTTCCACATATCATTCGAATACCAGCACTGGGTATTGGTTGAATTCCATGTTAAACCCATTACTTCAGATCTTGCGCAACTTCCATTGTATGCTGTGAATGGTAGCTTCACTCCTTCTCACGATTCTATAAATTCCAGCCAAGTTCTTACAGCGGCTCAACTGGTTTATGATACATACATACGAGTCACGTCTCTGAGACTGACCGAAGATTTGTATCCTTTACCGCCATCATCTGCAAGTTGAACATATGCTAATCTTCGTAGTTTTGGGCGGCAAGCACCACTCACGTCTGGCTCGTCATTCTATTCGCCAACGTCAAGCACTCTCGGTCTCGAACAGCACATCGCAATCGGTCCAAGAAGCATTCGCGCGGCGAACCAACAGTCCACACACACGATTCCCTTCATAAAGCCAACCTTACCTGAGACTCACGCGAACTCTCAGGACATGATTGTACTTGGTAGAAAGACGCATGGTACCGAGAGCGGAGGCTGCGAGCCCGGTGTTATATCCTCGACCGGTCAGGGACAAGAGAGTCTGGATAAGATTGTGAGCGGTCTGGTTAAGGCCGTGCTATCCGGGCAAAGGAAAGGAAGAATATCACTAATTGGAGTGATTAAGTATCACAATGTCATTACACAGAGACTTTTGGACTGTGCCAACGATCAAAATCTCGACGACTATCTGGATTACCTTGAGGGAGCTCTGCGTGGAAGAATTCGCATCGAGAAGCACTAATCGAAGATAAGGATGTGGAATATCCGGTTCTCCTTGTCCTGTTTACGAATGGTCAAAGAACAGGTAGACAATAGCCGCAAGCAAAGGTCATCGAGGGCAGCTAAGATAGTTAACGATATTGTTAATCGTCTCTTGATTACCGATGGAGTTAGGGCCTGGGGTGTATATCACGGGTTTTCAGGTCTAGGAATCCCTACTGTTCAATAAACGAGCTGGGCTAACAATTTCCAGCGCGAGATTACAGATTGTCCAAAGCATCTGAAGTGACTCAGCTTCATGCAGAATATATCGCCAAGCAGGCAGCAGAACAACTTCGTGACAAAGTCGCTGCCCCTCCAGATTCTTTCCAAGTTCCATTCTCCGGCTTCTGGCTTCATACTGTCACAAAGATCTCGTATGTTCACACTTTTGGGTCTTGAACCTAGCTGTTTTATAACACTAACGACAGATATGCTACCATTTGTGACTACATTGGGTTATCCAACGTTGCTGAGTTGAAGTCTGTAACTGATACAGAAGTTCTAATGTCAGTGGATATTCCAATGTCCTGGATAAGCAGGCAGTGGTTCGATCCGCGAGACCGCAACCTGCCTGAGCCTGCTGTCTCAAATTCGGACGAAGGTGTTGGTCAAAATAACAGCGTGGGAGAGACCTTGGCCATGGAAACCGATGTGGACTTCACCGCAGACTTTGATCATATTTTATGCGAACCTGGCATATTTGACCCTAGGTTTGCATTTCCGACGTAAAAGAATTGCTACATTTAATTGGTATCTTTCTTCTCGGGGGCAACCTTGTTTGTCTGATGGAGAGCGCAAAGCATACATACATCCTTATTCCTCTCTGGTAGGCCACCATTATCCCTCCATGATAGGCGCTCCCCTCCCTCAAGAATGACTATATCGCCTACTTCGAACTCGTTAGAAGATCTAGCAAACACCGGCCCGCCTATAGGAGATTGAATCGAGACGCTGAATTTCTGCGAACCTAAGGACTTGGTTCTCATGGTTATTTCCTCGTCAGCAACCACAGTACCTTCTTTGTCCTGCGTGGACTTGGGCCTGGGAATGAAAATCACAACTGAAATCCGATCATCTTGAAGCTGGACATCCCCTGATTGAAGCAATAATATCTGGGGCCCGAGGTAGACGGGTTTCTTAATATTGAAACTTCTTTGTCTGGCCCAGTCGTTTACTTTTTCATTCTTTATGTTGATTAGCAAGAATAATAAATTGGCATGGCTGTACATACATATGTTTTGTAAAATAGGGTGAGGAGGCGAAAGGCCGATTCTGGCATGAGCCCGACAGGCAGCTTCATGAGATCTTGCCTTTCTCTTTCTCTTGTTAGATCTTCCAAGTCACAAGATACTTGTCCTGTCGAGCGTTCGAAAGCTGCATCGCGTCGTAGAATTAACATGGTGAAAATTGTTGGCCTTTTATTGAAACAGCGACAAAAGCATTATGGGCGCGCCGCTACTATATATCACGCGATCGGCGCGCTGGCGGTGTATGCTGGTGTAAGTGCAGATAGGAAATTGGGCTGTGACACGCACGGTCTTGAATCCTGAGTTGTTTCTCTTTTTTTCAATCATCAATGGCACGTGGACTTGTCCAATGAACCCACATGACACAACTCACGTCATCCAGTATTCTAAAGAGCCAATCAGAGTTGCGACTCACGGTGCTCTCAACACTGGCTTATACGTAGATATAAATCTTCAACCATGTCATCTTGAGCAGTTCTACGTTCGAATTAAATACACTCATTTGAAACCCATGTCGCGCGTGACATCTTGTCCAGCGGGGTCGAGGATATCGTCCAAGTCCCAGCCTTCAGCTCTACCATCATCTTGGCTAGAGTTACTTGAATATTCAGTGTCTTTGATGTTCTCTTTGCCTGTATCTGAGCCATTGACAGGAGTAGTTTCACCGTTTGTCTTTTCGTCCTGTGCCGGGACACATAGCAATGCTTGTAACTTAGGTGAGCTTCTGGGGTTGGAAGAAGCCATCGCCAAGAAAATACAAAAGCTAATACAAGGCCATTGGTAAGAAGCACTGCTTTTATCCTTATCTTGCTGGCCACTCACATGTGTTCAATATATTTTGACTAAGAACTGCCCCTGATACTGGGCGAAATGCAAAATGGATCAAGGAAAACAAAGTGGCAGAGATGCTACTAAACGCCAATAACCCAGAGTTATAGAAGCTAGAAGTACAAGCTCTCAATGGGGCTTAAATTCCATGAAGTGACTATGGCTCTGATCATTGAAATTTAATGGAGAAGAAGGGGGGTTCTTATACCTGTTTGTGGCCGGATATCAAGGAATATGTCTTGTGTCTCTTCTCAACCATCAACCTGGACGAATTGAACACGTCAGGAAATTATTCTTCTTGAATCACCGTTTCAAAATCCATGAAGATTTCAGCCTAGTTCCATGTTCCATGCGCGTTGGCCGCGACCTCGCTCGGTGTTGCATTGGCCTGCCACAACTGTTGATATGGGCCGTTCAAGCTATGTTCCTCCCAGGGGTGTGTGTGATGACTGGGGAACTGGCCATACGGAAGCGATTCAAGTTGCCGCAAAGCTCCCTTGAGCTCAGTTGTAGGGCTCTCTGTCATCCACTAGCGAAGCAGGACGGCCAGGTCAAGAACTGGCCAAATATTTTAGCTTAGTGAGTTGCATGTATTAAGCTCTATGATTCAATTTGAGGCAATAACACTTTGTGAGCAATAATATGCCCTATTAGGTAGTAAATATAATGAAATAAATTTTATAATAGATTTATTAGGCTCATACTTACTAACGTATTTCACCGCCACCCCGTACACCCCCCCACCCCGCACACCACAACACCATCAACGCGTCATTAATACAAGCCACTTTATTTACTTCTGTAAAATTCAAATTAAATCCTCTTTTTTTTCTATTAACGGAAATGAATTCGCAAGTATCAGATTATGAATATAGGATGTCATTGGCAGTAAAGGACCAAAAGTTGATTGGATTGCGAGCTTCGGCGCGAAAACATTCGATCAAGCTGTCGACTTTGAGAGATCGATGCGCCGGAGCCCAAGACATCACAACGGCACGTCAGAAAGACTTATCGCTAACGGTCGTACAAGAGGAAGACCTTGTTAACTATATTATCGAGAGAGAGCGGGCTTTTCAGCCTCTGACGAAGCAGGAAATACACGACTTTGCACAAGCCTTGTCAGCGGTCAACGGGGATATCTCGTATCTCGGCAAGAACTGGGTCGACAGATTCATATCCCGCCATCAGACTATAGAAATGAAGCCATCGAGAGTCATAGATGCTGCGAGGAAGCGTTGCGTCACGAAGGAGATGCTTAGGGAGTACTATCACGGTCTCAACTGGGTCATCGAGTCTAAAAACATCTTACGGCAATATTCGTATAACGTCGACGAGACTGGGGTCCAAATAGGGGAAACCAACGGCGGGACTGTGGCCGGGACCGTCATGACATCTAGTTCAGAGCGTATAAAGTCAGACAATTCGACTTGGAGCTCGATATTGGAGTCTATATCAGCAGACGGACGGCGTCTCACCCCAACGGTCGTTTTTACCGGCGAAAACCTCCAAGGACAGTGGTTTCCGAGCGTTTTCCCTGACTGGAAGTACACTACGAGTCCTACGGGCTGGTCTAACGCCGACATCTTCCTCAAATGGTTTATGGAGGTATTTATACCAGAGACTACGCCGTCAGACCCGTCCCAATGGAGACTTTTAGTCCTAGACCAGCACAAGTCACACATAACAGCAGAATTGATGAAAAAGGCTTGGTTGAACAAGATTTGGCTCTCTTGGTTACCCTCACATTCTTCACATATTACACAGCCGCTCGATGTTGCCGTATTTGGACCATTAAAACGGTACTATCGCCAATTGACCCGATTTTGGGCCTCATACGAAGCGACCTCGCCACATCAGCAACAACTATTTCTACAAGCTTATAAAGAGGCTTCCCAGAAAGCCCTGACTCGTAGGAACATAATAAGTGGCTTCTCGGCCACTGGTCTATTCCCAATCGATGTACAGAAGGCATTGCAATCTTTGAAGCCCAAAGAGAAGAAACGCAAGTCATTTGAAGGGCCTACAACACCAAGGAAGCGGCAGGTAGTTGCCGAGACCGTGTGGGTAACGCCTCAAGGAAGTAAAGATATCCAAAAACAGCTCCAAGAGGCTCAAAAAGACGGAAATCTATCAATTCGCGACTTCAATTGTATCCTGAAGAAGGCGATGAAGTCAATTGACCAGAAGAACAGTCAAATACAGCACCTAGAAGAGGAAAAAGCTGTACTTAAAGCGTCAGCAGCAGCAAAAGCTCCTACAGGTCGAGTCCCCGTTCAATTTAACCCTAACCAAGCTTTTCCTGAGATTGAACAGATTATCACAGCACGAGATCAAGCCGAAAAGAATGTCTTACGTCAGGTTGAGGAAAACAGGCGAAAACCACGTAGAAAAAAGCCGCCAAAAACACCAACGGTCGAGAGTATGTTCTTTAATCAGTATCCAAAATCTTAAATTAATTGAATAAATACTTGTTGCTGTATGATTGATTGAAGTCATCTACAGATTCTGTTGTGAGGTTATCATGGGTGTGTGGGGTGGGGGGGTGTACGGGGTGGCGGTGAAATACGTTAGGCCTTGCTTCTTGTCAAAACTATAAGACAGTAACACAACGAAGTACAATATGGACATTGCACAGGATGTTAAGCTGGGCGCTGCATGAGATGGGCACTGCACATGATAATTACGGCACAAGATAGGTCCTGCCCAAGAAAGGTAGTGCCCAGGATGGCATTGCGTCGGTAGGGCACTTCATTGGCTGTGCGATTCTTCTACTACCAAAACTAACTAGTATCTTTTGAGATTGCAACATGGTATGGCATGAGATATACCTATGTCATGTGCCGCACAGGCCTGAGTGAGCCCATATTCGAGGTTCGCAAGAGCGGTCAAGCCTGTGACAAACCAGCAGTTGCTGAGCTTTCCCTGCTTCACATCTCCACCATCTACATTCTTCATGAACGTAGGCAGCGAAAAGATTTCATGTACTCTTTTGACGGCGCCAGGCGCATTTGGCTCTGTGTCGGGGCCAGATATCTCACCAAGATCAAACATTGTCTGCCGAAGCCCATTCAGACAGTGACCTTGATCCGCAAAATCAAATACCTGAGCTATACAATTAACTACCAGGAACCAACCCGGTGTCTGTAGGTCACTATGAGTACTCACAAGATCCCAGTCACGGTCTCTGTATCTCATATTCACCCGCCTACACTCTTTGATGATCTCGTTCACTTTTCGCTGGCACTCTGTCACCGCTCGGAGGCGCCCTTCAGTAAGCAACTCGTTACCATGATTATCGTTTGAAGAATCTTTTTCTGACTGATCCAGTGGCAGGATTGCCAGGGCGTGTTGAGGGCGAGGGCTCGAGAAGCATCTCCAAATATTGTTGATCGATGTCTGTGGCGACAACAGCGGTTTCTTGCTTTTTTTCTTTCTTATTTTCAAATCAGCCAAACCGCTTCGCGAAGAGCTTTCTGAGTCAGATGAGGTAGAATGTGCCATGTATCGTGGATGACACGGAGGAGAAGCAAGGGATGACAAGTTGGGGGGTTATAAACCAATTCTAACAACTCGGTTGAGCAATAGTGGTTGATAACGGACTCTCTGGAAGGCCAGAATGAGATATTTCCCTCAGAGTCTTCGCCCGCAAGCCTCATTCATCTTTATGTCCAATCTAGCGCGCCTCAACGTGAGCTCCAAGATCCAGAAACGGACTCTTTCAGGCTTGGTTGACCGAAACAGGAACTTCAGGCAATGGACATTCCCACCGGAGCCAAGCATGAAATATCGACATTCCACATTCATGTCAACTCCCGAGTCTAGTTACCATCCAGTAGGTCGAACACTACATAAGAACGATCAGAGGCAGAAAATCCCGTCCCTTTTGACCGGTCGACTACGCTGTATAAGCTCCACAGCCCTGAGTGAGCATTAGGCAGTCCGCTTGTCCGAAGGCGTTGTTCAGGCGTTTAGTGCATCTGCTATGCCCAGCTTTGCCCGGCAACTATCGTCTCTGAGGTCATTGTGCACGGCCAAGATTTTGGCGCAACAGAGTCAAAAAGCCCAAGCTAGGACCAATTAGCGGCCTGGGTCATTGATAGACATTCTTACCTGACAAAACCGGCCCTGCGAACAAGTTGAACCGCTTTTTGTGTTGGTAGCTACGAGACAGCATGGAAGACGTCCTCCGACACGAATGCTCACGCCTTAGGATGTTGTAGATAGAAGTGAATAATCATCCGATCCGTTATCATATTCTGCCTATAAACCACTTCCTGCTCCTCCTGTCATCGCGGCATGAGGGTGACTCGTTGCTTCAGATACGCCGTCTGGTTCTTGGCCATAGTAATGTGTTGACCGCAGGGTAAGCATACCTCAAAAGTACCGTCATCAGAATACTAATCCCAGAATGGCTTTCCCTTGGCAGGGCGCGTGAGCTCTGATAGCCACTTCCTGTGAGCACACGCCATTAAGCGTAGACAGCTGGCACCCAGCTTTGCCCGTCAAAAAGGCTTAGTAGAAGTATCTTTCTGATTTTAGGTGTTTTGTGAAAGAAGTTGCAAGTTTTCGATTCTACTGTATCAAGAATGAAATAGCAACAATTTTCTTGCACATTTTCGGATGGATGATAGCGTAGGTGGTCTAAGAAAATTGAAATGGGGTTAACTGGTAGACTACTCCCATTGAATGCCGACCAGCCTTACGAAAAGGGTGGGTGGGAGTGCTTGGTGATAACGTCATGCCCAGCTTTATCCGCATGACCCCACCTACTTGAGAGTTGCAAGATGTGATCGCCATGAAAAAGTTAAACTCGGTGTCACTCTCAGAAACCATACCAGTACGCACAGTCCAGCGCAAGGAACATGACGGTTTGCAGGGGCTAGAGTACAAAGTAAGCTATCGCACGTATACCGGCGCAGACTGCGGGCCAGCAGAGATGTGCCAGGTCAAGTAAAGTCCTGGTATAGGAGCGCTAGCACACAGGCTACTCTGGCCCATCTGTGCCGGCACGCAGCGTGTGCTGGTACGCATACGCTGGTATACATGTGCCAGTGCATTTGCAGTGGCACATGCTGGCCAGAGCAGGGCTACTAGTGGATGCAGCCTAGCTCATGTGTGCCGTTCCAGGTACGCCAGTACAAGGGATGGGCCAGCAGGTGCGTGCTACCGCAATTGAACCAGCGTATACGCGCCAGCACACACTACGCGCCAGCACACACTACGCGCCAGCACACACTACGTGCCGGCACAGGTGTGCCCGTGCAACACCTGTGCTAGCGCATCCAGACCAGCTCAACATGTATGCCAGCACATCCAGAACAGCTCAACAAATATGCCGGGTCATGTGTGCAGGCGCATCTTTTGTACTAGTTGACGAGGTCCAGTTAACCTAACGTGCCAATGCACGCTGACTATCGCACTGAATGTTCAAGCACATATATTCCAGGTCTACCCCGCTTAAACAGTTTGATTGCGTAACCTTGATCTATCTCGTCAGAGATATTGCATACGATTAAAGAATATCATCAACATCATCAGTTTGATTTACCCTTGTCCTCTTCTTTTCCCTCATCTCATCGGCATCCCGGAAAATATACTCTACTCTTGCCCTTTTCTTTGCCCACTGGAGACAACCCTCCTCCAGGAAATCATACTCGCTATGAAATTCTTTGAGGAGAATTATGAGCCTGTCCTTTTCTTGTTCCTCGTCCTTCAAAGCTTTGAAGCATGAGTGAGGCACCAATGTCTTCATATGCTGGTCAACCATACTGTAGCCTCGTTGCTCAAGTACCTCTAACCATGCCGTCAACTCTATCTCCGTCTTTACGACCCTTGTTTTTCTCCTCATTTCCACCGGGAATGCCATCCTTTGCAAGTCTGAGGTTTCGGACGTGGGCGGTGGGGTGTCCTCTTCGATCGGAAAAAGGGCCGCCTCCTCCTAATAGGGTTGATTAGTGTTCCTTCTTTTTCTTTTCTTGCAATGGAGACTACATTTCTAACCTCTGTACTTCTCATCTCCTGGGCCTCTGATTCGAGTTCTTTCTTGCGGGATTCCAAGCTGTCAATAAAATTCTCAAGATTTTCCTTTTGGTGTTCAAGGTGTTGTAGATCGTCATTGGCCGTCTCTTTCTAGGAGTTGATGTCAGAGAGCTTCTGTTGCTCGTCTGCAACTTTCTGACAGAGGGCCTGGTACTCCGTGCCCAAATCTCTCTTGACCCCTTCTCCCTGATTTAGTTCAGTCTGGAGTTGCGTTTTCTGATTTTCCAGATTCTGTCCCTGCGCTTTCATGGCTCTGATGCTTTCGTCGAGCTTATTCTCTTCTTGTTTTTTGTTGTCAATTCTTCTCTGACACTGCGATTCCTGCGAGAGTAACTGGTCATACCTCTCCTGCAGTTCGGAAATTGATGCGCGTAGCTGATCCTCTTGGCATATTAATTGTTCACTGGCCCCCTGTATCCTAGGCCGGTATTCGTCGTCAATCAGTTCGCACTCGCCCACCTCGGCCGCCCTATGCAGCAACTCGTCGATACCTTGCGGTTTATCTGGATAGATGTCAAAGTAGAGCGATCGCTGGATGAAGAAGAAAGATGATTCAAGATTTTCCGGGTCGAACGGCTTGTGGAGATTCGAAAGAAAGAGCGAACTTTTGTACCTCTTCAAGTCCTCGGGATGGGGTTTGCCGTGCTTGTAAGGCTTTGAATCAATATTCGAATCCTGTTTGTAGACGGACTGTATAGGAGATGGTCTCCAGCACGTATTGGTCCGTATATGATCTATCTGGTCCGATCGGCATCCGAGTCTATGAGCAAGCACCGCGAGTTCAAAGAGCTTGGCCTCGTCCACGCAGCTCTTGGGCTCAGCTCGTTTTGACGTCACATCACGAGGTAAGGATGGAAATTCTCGTAAAGCAAAAAGCCACAGCTGTCTGCGTGCGATCTCGAATTGGTCAATCTCACTGACGTGGACCAGTTTGAAACGTGTGTCAGATACCTGTAACAAGCAACGACCATCGCCTCTCTCTTCAAATCCGTTGTTCAAATCGTCCCATAGGTCCCGCGCCTGACGGTGACGTGGAACCAGGTGTCTCAGGCAATCGATAACGCTCTGTAGATATAGGGTATTCCTAAAGAGGATCCCTAACGTTGGAACAACTCGATCCGTCGTGGCTAATTCGAGCCGAGACAAGATGGCGGCTCGTTCTGTGGTGTCGAAGTTACGCAAGATCTCGCCACTGTTGGCGAGGTTGAGGCCGGCGTATGCACCTGAGGCTCTGCCACTGACCACCTTGACAGTGTTCATATCTAATCTCAGTTTCATACTCACATCATGACAGCAGATGTAGTCCCAGAAGTCAAACACACGTTTAATCTGATTTCGGGTCTGAATACGTCAATGTTTAGAAAAGCATGCATCATCCTCATCATCGAAGCGCCTACCTGTTGTCTCGGCATGGCTATTGTCTTTCCTACGTTGCCGAGACTGATTCCCCAGAAGAGGGCAGGGATCTCATGGAATCGCCTCAATAAGTCTCCTTGAGAGGACGGACCCGACCATAGCCGCTTCAAGTTTTTCGCTTTGCCCTCGGAATGACGCATAAGCTGAGCGAACCATGGGTTGGGCCGGGGTCCTTGATCAGGATCGCCGTTCTTCAACCAGAACAAAGTGATATTGTAGAAGTACTCGGCATCTGTCATTTGCCTCTCACTCGCCCTTTCATCTGCCAGGTCGTTTCTTGCATCTTCGCTTAGGTCTGTTTCTTCAGTTTAACACTCTAGTCTTCTCGATCTATCCTTCGGGGAAGCCTTGTATACCTGTTGAGTACAAACGAACAATCCAACGCTTTTTCCGGTTTACGACGGTGGCGTCAGAGGCCAGAACTTGGTGTTCACCTTTGAGACAAATCACTCTGCCATCAGCAAGATCTAGTTCCGCAAATACCCCGTCTTCTTTCTTGAGGTCCTCAAGGGAGAGGCTCTTCTCGGCTCTCTGTAGACTTTCTTCGAGCAGTGCCGGATCGATCAAGGCCGGGATCTGATGGCTGACCTGCTCCGGGGACCAGTCACATCCACGCCTAAACATGGTCTCCAAACTAGCCACATTCTTCTGATCTGGGCTCCCACTGAGCGGATTCCGTTGCCGGCACCAGTCAAAATCTAGGGCTCCAAACCGGATGCTTGCTATGCCTAAGAAATACTGCTGCTTCTCTTTGCTCAGCCTGTCTCTGTGGGTACGGGAATCCATTGCTGATGGAAAATATCATGGTGCAAATAACAAAAGGTGATGGAAACATACAAATAAGGCGAGGCACAAGGGCCAAAATGGTCACCACCAGTGTTGCAAGGAACAAAAGATGAGAGATCCGGTTGCAATCGGCTCTCTAGTGGTTCCAAGAGCCCTGAACAGACTCTTTTTGGATTACACGTCTAGCTGGTAGACATTATCGACTCGTCCATATATATCATACGCTGCTGTCGCAGTGTTCAGTCCACTGAGTTATGGCGTGGCTGTAAGCGCTATGGACAATGAGAAGCAACCGGATAAGAGGGCCACTCGGCTTGGAGCTTTCTTTAGCGGCAGCGATATTATTGCAGACTTTGAGAGTACATCACCGAAAGTGATTCCTCCGCAAATAGATACCTCGGGTTATGAACCCACCGCCGACAAAAAAGCCAAAACCCTTCTCAAGAGCATCCCTGACATTCCGCCCAAGGCTCAGCAAGTCTCGAAGGCTCCCAAGAGAGTTGCTTTTGCCGGCCTCCCAGTGATAGTTGAGAATCCCACGGCTATCCTGAACCCTAAAAGGCATGTAGAAGATAACACAATAACCGCATCATTGGAACATGACCAAGCCAAAACCAACCGTCTAGAGCGGCACTTTGAGCGATGCTACAAGATCACACTAGGTCGGAATATGGACGTACAGTTGGCGAGGACAAAACCGGCGGCCTTTGAGGAGAACCCGCTATTACTTGACGAGAAACAAGGCAGTGTCTTGTTTTGGACCCTGTCTGGATCCGAAAGTGAAGAACAGGTAACTGTAGTCCGTAAGATTGAGAACAGGAGGTTCGTCAAAGGAATCGGGGTCTATACGATGCCTACACCAGGTGAGTTCACCGTAGTGTATGAATTCATGCCAGTATCTCTTGCAGAGATCGCAGCGTCTCGTAAAGTCCGTGGTCCTGAATTGGCCTATATTCCGAAGCAGGTTCGTGCCTCAATGACGCCCCCAATTCATACACATTCTTGCTTACATGGAAGATTTTGGATGGTCTTTTGTACCTTGAGGAACACGATATAGGTCACCCAGAGTTGAATTGCTCCAACGTGCTACTGGATACATCTGGCCAGGTCAAGATTTGTACAGTCTACCTCCTTTACATACCAGTCTGGCATCCTAGCTGACCTTTTTACAAAAGGGGGCCAGCATTTCTGTTCCTATGGGACGACCGATAACTTGCTCGCCGGATTTTGGCGAATAATGGTAGAACTCATGAATGGCTATCTGAAGAAAGACATGCGAGGAGATCATGTTGACTACGCAAAGTGGACGGCATATCCAGCAGCTGTCGACTTTTACAAGTGTTTGGAGACTCTGAACCACGCTCAACGTAATGAAGAACGTCTGCTACCCACTAAGACTAGGGCACTTCATAGCAGATTTGAAACAGTCAAAGAGGTAGGTAAATGATCATTCCACAAGATGTACACCTGGCCGGAAGTGAGCTAATTTCGAATGAAGCATCCATTTTGGGCTACAGCCTGCAGACCGCACGAGGTTGGAGCACTAACACAACTTGTCCTGTTCACAAACAGATGGATAGTGAGTTACATAGAGTGATTTTGATGTAAAGGCTGGTAAATAGGCTACAAGATACAGTAAATACAAGGACATATCTGATACCAAGCAGCATAGTAGATTGATAGAGTTTGTTTGGATCCTTCTCTTTGCTACAGTACTATAATAAGATCCATAGAAAATACAATTCTAGTTTTACAACACCTACGATATGTCCCAGTGCGGCAATATGTAGGAAGGCGCGACCCTCGTCCCAAAGTGGCTGTCTCTGACATCATTGTCTGAACCCCCATGGGTGATAACGACCACTATATCAAGGTTGATAATCTGTAAACACCAGTTCGACCGCGCTTGAATGCTCTCCTGCAAATTTGACGAGCTTGTTCCTCATATCTTTGGAAACTGAGGCTGTACGTACTGTCAGTCTTGCTCGCAAATTAGAATGAAAGACTGACCTGCGATCATGGTAGGCTTCTCGGAGTCGCCTTGAGCAGGGCTTATCACTGCATCGTTAATCAACAATGTCTCGAGAGGCAAGTCACGGTTGTAGACTTTGATCCTGGTTCTACCTGGCTTCTCACTCTCCTTCTTTTCCATTTCCCGGATGAACAGCTGGACTTTAGGGGGCAATGAGGATTTTTCCTCCTCGTAGCACATGGAAATCTTTATACCCGATATTTGCGGCGGTTTTCCGCCTCCCTTCTCCGTGTCATCGCCTTCGTCAAGGGCGAGGGCAAAGTCGATAATGTCAAAAACCGCATGTGCTTGCTCTGCAACTCCTGTCAATCGAGGAAAAGAATGAAGGAAGGAGAGACCTACTCCAGGATGGGATATGCCAGATCAGATGTACGGGCGCGCTACGGATTTCATGCGCACGAGTCGCATGGACTAGCCCCTGTAGATACGGCGCAACAGCCACCACACCTAGGCCAGTGGCAACTAACAGGATCGTTTCATATCCTTTCATAGCGATTGTAGCTCCGTAGGGGCCCATATAAAGACCGATATTAGACTTGAGGCCGCGCTTCACTGCATCCTGCAACTTGCTGGTGAGGCCGCGGTTGACCCCGACAAATACCTTCAGTTCTGTTTGGGCACGGATCGACCAGTTGGCAACCGTGAACGGGTGACTCTGTAGCCCTGATAGCGGGCCCAACGGGATCCATAAGTTAATATATTGCCCAGGCTCGACCTTGACTGGCTTTCTCAGCGTCATTCTGACCTGGATGTAATCGTAGCTACCATTCTGACTGAGGGACACCGACTGGAACCACCAACCATTCCTATACACAGTCTCCCCGACCTGCCAGGTCAGAGAGCCTAGGAAGATACCGGCAACCACATAGAGGAAGATGAGAGAAAACTGCGAGTCGGTCGGAATGTGGCGCCACATGGCGAAGCCCAACCATCCTGCTACAAGATGGTGAATGGACAGTAGCATTTCATAAGGAATCCATGACGGGAAAGTCCTGATAGGTATGAGGATGAAGTAGATTCCGGCGAGAGCCTGTTTGATGTCAGCTCTAAACAACTTATCACGGATCGCGAGCTCGTTACTAAAGTAGCATAAAGATTGTGCCCCTGATCTATGGCAGACCATCCGTGTCTGGAGAACGCTCCTACGGCGTGGATAGTGGACAGAATGGCAACTACGTACCCTGCACCGGCGTGTATTCGCCTCTGAACACGAAGCCGAAATCGCAGGACGGAAGCGATGAAGTCAAGGCAGGGATCAATATACAAGATTATGAGGTTAATGAATGCAAGCTTGCCCGCTCTGGAGCAGGCTTCTGCCACGTCCCCAGCACCGATGATGATACAGCTCAGGTTGGATGTAAGATAAGAGAGAAATATGAGAATATGAGCCCAGGTGATGATGTCCACGCTACTTCCGCGGCGGAATGGGCCTCTATACGCCAGACACCTCACCGCCCATTGGGAGATTCTTCTTCCCAAGCGACGGAGGGCCAGTGGACATATGCAACGGAGAATGATTCGTATGGCACGCCGCAGGGCTAGCAATACGAGAAAGCCCGTCAACCCTATTGCGTACCAGTCCGTTATGGTTAGGATACTGACATCAAGCTCCATTGATGCGGTGATTCTTTTGATCCACACGGGAAGGGGGACAGCCAGGACGTCGGTTGCCATACAGATGCATATAAGTGCATGGACGGCTTGTTCCAGCGGCTTCATGATCCAGTGATAACCAATTGCCACAGTTCACTTTAGCTTGTATGAGAGTGCGAGAACAAGGATCCGAATCGGTCTTTTTCAAGGTCGCTAACGTCCAGCAAGGGCCAAAACTAGCTGAAACCCTTAACCATGTTCAGTCTTTTCTTCAGAGCTTATGCCCACTCGACGTCACAGAATGTTGCTTTGAGCCTTCATGAACCCCCTAGCAACAGGGTAAGCTCACGAGCACGTACAAGAATTTGGATCTACCAAGCACATCGATCTTCTTGAGTAGGAAGGCACACGTGGTCTAGCAGGTTATACGCAGATTAAACAGACGAGAGATCCATATGGTGAGAGTGTTTGTAGCTGTCAAATTCCTCTTGTTCAAGGGCTGGAGAAGCAAGACACCATGGCGGTGTCATTGTCCTTTTTGTTCAGTGGCTGGTAGCTTCAGGATATCCGCTCGAAAAGCAGGCCAGTATGAATCCTCGATCCACGATGCCAAGCATTGTAGCGCTCTCAGGAGCTTGAACAAATCGAAGTGACTCTCAGTACTACCTAGAGAGATCCGATGGTAGAGCGTCGATACTCCGTCTTCGAGTGTTGACGCTACAAAGTAACAAGAGTGACCTTGCACAATAACCCTAGCAAGGAACTCATAGACTCAACCTTTGTACTAAACTGGAGCGCTCGCCACTGAGCCGAGTGCCAGGTTGCAATCTGGAGCAATGCCTTCTCCCACTCGGCCTGACGCGTAGTCTCGATCGAGAGGGCGATTGGATGTCTGCAGAAGTTCCCCCATTCTGTATGGCTGATGGAGACACCTGGCCGTGTCACGTTGGCCTCTGTAATCGTTGAACATTGTCTACAAATGGAACGGTTGTAAAACTAGCGTCCTGTGTCGCTGCGTATCGAGGCTGTTTCATGGGTGATGAAGCACCCGAGGCTGCGGAAGAAGAGGCATGAGATGGCGTTGAGCCCGGGACAAATCCAGTGCTTTCTTTCTCCAGCCTCTCGATGACGCCTTGGGCGTATCGTCTATGGCGTCTCCTTCTTCGTCGGAACCGACCATCTCAGTGATCGATCGGGCGTGTTTCCGTGGCATAGGTTTTGAAGCGTCCTGGAGATTTTGGGGGGTTGGATTTGCCACAAGTTGATTATCATGAGATGAATTTGACGTTGTAGGAATCCGTTGGCAAGGATATTCGGTGTTGAAGTATCGTTCCTTGCAGCTTGCTTTGTGGCGCTTTTTCTTATGTATTGAGTCGTCGGATGGCTTTTCAATCTTTATTAACCAGTCAGATATTAACTTTGACTTGTTGACCTGACTTTCTCTGATTAAGGTGCCCATATCTTGATGCGATGCCGAAATGGTGATGCCGTTCGTGTCGACAATGTTGAAAACATCGGGATGACGCTAGCGTAAATAGTGGGGTAGGAAAGTATTGATGGGTGATGGAATGGTAAGCCACGTGACTAGCGGAATGACGTATGCGACTTCAGAACGTAGTACCATTCGGGCTAGTGTTGTGAAATTACACGATACTTCATAAAATAAAGAAAAGAAAGAAAGAAAAAACAGGTATCGCAGACACTTACAATACGAACCTATCGGCGACTATTTATGTAACGACATTATCCGTAGCTTCTGACGTATTCCAGACGATTAACTCTGCCAATGATGTTTTCTTAGAGTAGCTTTTGGCCTAGTGCAAGAGTAAAAATTGCTAGATATAGGGTAGCCTTAAGCGATTCACTGAATAAACTCTTCCCTTATCTAATCGGCGTGTTCATGGCGCAGCAAAGCAAGGGTAACCAATAAATAACACATTTATATTATCACCACAATCCTTAATCCCAAGCATAAAACAGCCCAGAAACAAATTTATGACAGAGATATGTTCTGCATGGATTGTGAAATTATCGAAGCCTGTATTGCTGGCCAGTACGTCGCTTTACACGCCTGTAAAGACCTAACCCGCATGTCAATTGCAGCCTTCCTCCAAATTGCTCTATCAAAACGCGGTCAAACAGGCAGCAAGAAGTTGCGACAAAGTCCGAAGAGGATGCGCAGTGGTAGCAATGTCAGTGACAGTAGATAGCCTGATGATCGACATGAATCAGTTGCATGAACCTGGCTCGCTTGTCGACTTTTCCGGTGAACGGAGATGGTCGTTTTGATCACGTAGCTTTCGTTTCTTGCCAGGTTGTTGTCGTTCGTTGTCCGAGTGGTCGCAGCTTACTAGCCAGTTTTTAATTCGTTTGTCTGGTTCTGGTTCCATTCGCCGTGGTTGGATGTGATGCGCGACTGGAGATTGTGGGTAGCGCCATGCTTATCGGCTTATCGGCCTTTAATCTAATCATCGTATTCCGCTTTTATTTCCGTGATTTGCACTGCAGTTTCCAGCTCACCATGCAAATCCACCATAGAAGTCCCGCCAACGCGAGGATCAGCAATGATGACTGCGCCTTTCCATTTAAAATTTCTACTACCTCTACGCTTTCATAATCACGTGCAAGGTCTTCGAATGATATGACAGCGTCGTCATTGTTCTCCAATAGCTGGTTCATGTCATTCATATAGGGTATTCTAAACCATGCGCAATTTTAGGACTGTTGCGTTTTTAAAACCCCTAACTGTCCACACTTGGCCCATTGGCTATTTATTCTTTATCATGTTCAAATTAGGCTGACGAACAATCCTGAGCTTCTCTTGCTAACTATTGGATCAACATACTAGGAGAACAACCGCTGAGGTCCACATGCATAACGACCAGCTACACGAGCTTTACCATATCCAGGCTTATGCTCACGGATTTTTTGTTTAAAGGGAAGCACCTCCCGATCTGGGCCAGGGCTATACCGTCCAGAATTGTGACAGTACTCTGATGCATCAAGGTAGTCGCCTCTCATAGCGAGAAGCAATGTGAGATCCACTCACAAAACAAGAACGGTCCCAGGAGTTCCGTAGCCGCTGCGCCTTCTGCTCCATATTGGCATGGAATGAAGCGTCACTTTTGAGCTGTATGAGGGTACGTTACGCAACTGCGTGGTTCGACCCCGACACAGCCGAGCAACAGGGCCTTTGGGCATAAATATTGGTGCGACAATCGGTCGAGGTGAGCACCAAGACAGCAGACACGTAACTGGCTTCAACTCCTCATTCAGCCACAGCGATTGCACCAGATTTTCCTCGCCTATGCCCACTTTGACAACTTGTCGTATCTAAACAAGAGGCATGTTGATCTGGCTGTCCACTAGTAAAAAAAGAACACAACCGAGGCCGTTGACATGGCTCGCCAACGGGACCGACTGTTTGTCTTTTGGTCCGTCCACGGGGACCCGTTCCCGGAGGCCACTACTCCTCTGTCGCGGTTTGGGCGATACTTGCTTGCATCCGTGCTCTTCGTCATCCAGTTGACCTTCTTGGTTGGTGTGCCAGCGACACCAAGCCTTCTGGCATGGTCTACTCAAAACCAGCTTTGGCCGGCCCTGATTGAGTCGGGACTGGAGAAGGAAGCAAGGGAGGTCTTGGGATACCTTATCCTTGATACGATACTCCTTGTTTTCATGATCTGGGGTGCTGTGCCGGTCTTTGCGGTGACCAGAATGAATGGAAGTCGAGGAAGGATGCTCACGTATGCGGCGTTTGGCGGGATAGCGATGGTGTTTGTCTGCGTCTCGATTCGTACGATGTACTTGACCTGGACCTGGTCACTGCTTTTTGAGCTGGCGACTGGTGATGCGAGGCTTGCAGGACGATGCAAGTTCATCTCCTTCACATTGGGTGTCCTGCTCTGCTTGGGTTGCGCCTCGGTCGTCATCTACTCATTCCATACGACAAGATTCGGCACGCCTTTGGTCATTCAGCAGGTGCTGGATGATGCTGCGCAGTTGCTGTGTTCTACCAAGATGCGGGCTGGTATGGTGGCCGAAAAAAATGACGGGGAGAGCATGGGCAAGAGCGTCGAGGCCTAACTATCGCGTGGTCGGAGTTGCGCGTGTTTGGGCCTGCAGAAAAGGCAGGCGCACGATGCGAGATACATGGTGCATGTGTCAATGCGTACCAAATGAATATATGCAAGTGAATATATGCAAGTGAATAAGTGCAAGTGAATAAGTGCAAGTGAATATATGCAAGTGAATAAGTGCAAGTGAATAAGTGCAAGTGAATAAGTGCAAGTGAATAAGTGCAAGTGAATAAGTGCAAGCGAATATGTACATGAAATGTGGGATGTCCTGTTAGTGAGATGCATCGCGCTGGAGCTGCCTATCAGCTATGGCGCACGCGTATCGCGTATCGCGTATGGCGTGTCGTGTTTCCTGTGACACGTGACGCATGAGACGGCCAGCAAGAGCGAGAAGGAGTGGCAACTAACGTCAACACTTGGACTCACCAGCCGGCAACAGACTTCATTTCCCAGCACAACTGGCAATTGTTGTTGGTCCTCCTCACAACCACCCAATGGCACACCAAACAGCTGAAGTACTTTCGACGTCCATACATCTAACGACCATTCGTGGAGGTGTTTGGTTGGCCAACGACATGCACGTCTCAGATGACCACACACAAGGCCGACACGCTTGGATTACCCCTCTTCATTTCTGATGATGCTAAGTATCGGGATCCTGCCCATGAATACACTTTGTCTCGCCTTGTCGCCTTTCCTCAATCATTTTGGACCCCAGTTCACCGCCCGATAACCAGGCCCTGCTGAATACAACCCTGGAGGCTCGCATTGACAATCCTTCCTACCTGGTCGTGATAATCATCGACGAAATGAGCCTCACTGTTCCCGTCTCCATTGCCAGAAGCCTCAATTACAAACAGGCCCTCCAACTCGCCAGACAATTAGGGCCCGCGGTGATAGGGCTAACTCAGTTGTGGAATCAGTGGAGAGACGGGAAGGCTTCAAGACAACAGGAGCAGACGTACCAGGAAATACGGGACGCTCTACCGCAGTTACTCAACAGTATTCAAGCGAGAGAAATTAGGGTCGTCCCCAATGCGTTTAATTCGACCCCAGCCTTCCTAGCCTACTTCGAGGCGGCCGCCCTGGGCTCTATAACCTTGGTACTGTTGGATGTCGCTAGTGCCATCAGGAGAGTCGGTGCAAGCCTTGATGCCATACGGTCCGAACTCGAGATTGCAAACATCGCCAGGGTACAAGGTTGGGGTCACGGTGGGTTCGGCGCCTACGTGCATCGCTTCGCCCAGAATGAGATGGCTGCCGTCGACGGTACACAGGATGGTCAACACCACTTCTTCTATGTATGGCACCCGGACAGCGATTGGTATCCTGCATTCGAAGAAAGACAGGCAGAAAATCCCCTTGGTCCTGCGTTCGGAGGCTATCATCATGATCTTGCGACAATATGCCTGAGGATGCGAGCCGATAGAGAAGCTCTTATTGCAACGACCGATTATGGGCGTGCCGCCATGTTCCATCTTGTTATTCCAGCCTACTACCCGCTCGTGATGGACCATCCCATTGCCTTTGCTGACGAACTGCTACCGCTGGTCATTACCGGGGGCCGTCATCGAGGTACCGACCTTGTGTGGCTTGCCGTTTATCGGTCTCCTAACAGGGAGAGACCGCATCTCAACTTTGTCAGTCTCCTGCCCCAGGGTCACGAGAACCTAGCGATAAGTATGGGAGGGTTTGTCGGTTTTTTGTTGGGTGCGGCTGGGTGTTCAGTTGCAGCAACGGCTTTCCCTCCTTGCGCTCCAGTTGCAGGAATCGTGATTGAGCCATTGATCGCGTCCGCGTTGGCGTCCTGGACGGTGGGAGCGGCAGGTATAGTTTATGAGGTGGCGACAGAAGAAAGCACCCAAATTCTAGGGGATCCTATTTTCTTGGAGTAAGCGTCTTGTGAGGTATTCCGCACCCATTTATGGTATTCACAGAACTTATTGGGGACTTGGCTTTTGAATATACAATTGTCCACGTGGCACTGTTAAGAGCGACTCGGCAGGAACCACTAGTAGGGTACGGTCTCTGTTAGAACTATACCTCAGAGAATGTTCGATATGTGCAAGGCGGCGGATCCCAGATGTAGATGGTAGCCAACGGGTATAAACGTCTCGGTATCACATTGAATTGGGTGGGGTTTCCCTTTGTTCCGCTATGCAAGCCCTCCTTTCGTTCAACTCTCGTAACACCTTTGTCCTCTAGTGTTTCTCTGATCAGTAATTTTATAGCCTTGACGAAGCATTTCTGGCATTACAATACTTTTGACTCTTCAAGGCATTTTTTAGGTTACCGTTCGGCGGTAGACCTAAAGCCAATTCACAGGGATATACTTGCTCGGAGTAGAGCAGAGATTCTTGGTGACTTACAAGCACTCGTAGCAACTTGGGGGCACCGGCAAGGAACATGATCATAACGAGGACGGCAGCAATGCTTTGATGGCTGTATAACGGCAACCCAAAGTATACTATATCATTCATTGTAAGGCTGGGGCAAAGCTGAGTATGTTTAAGAGGAGTATGAGACAAGAAGAATAAAATCGATACTTAGTAGATAAGCATTTGTAACTACCTAACAACTCAACAAGATATTCATAGGAAAGCATGGGCATGGACACAGCCATAACACTCGCGCAAGTTGATCAACGCCGCGACGGGACATCTGTTTCCTCGTCTTCTGACATTTCCAAGATTGCTTCTTCCAATAGCTTCGTTAGATCCGGCTTGCCCATAGCCTTTGAGATGTCGGGATAGGGCCAAGAGACGCCACCAATACAGATACCGTAGCATGGATCCGCTCCTTCCTCAATGAGAAGCTCGGTGATCCCCCAATCATGCGGTGCCGGCAACTGCATCGCATACATGATTGGCGTAGCGCCAAACCCATCCAAAACATCAGGTTCAGCGCCAGAAAACCAGATATATTCGAGGATCTCTTCCTCAAGACCCCGGCCCGTGGCACCATGTAGACCATTGGACGAATGCCTACGTCCTGGGTCGGGTCTATATTCCAGAAGCAAATCGCTCGCTTCTTCTTGTCCGAAAAAGTCAGCCAGAAACAGAGCATTGTCGATCTCATCCTGAAACTGCGTGCTCTGCATGCTCTGCTTCAAACCGGCCAGGAGCTCAGAAATCACCGTGCTTTCTCCTTCAATGACGGCATATGCTAGTGGGGAGATCTCGAGCTTCGTGCTACTAGGGGGAGAATAGAGCAGTTTCCCATCAAGGGAAATGCTGAAGGATTTGGTGGGATACACGGGCTCTGGAACGGTTATCGACTGTTTTGTCAAAGCGTGATTCTTGTAGCATCTTAGGAAGTCTTTGGTTGTGTCAACGACGGCCTTAGCACTCGAGCCGGAAGAAACCAGCAAGCCAGTCATTGTATCGACTTTTCCGGGGTCGAGTAGATGGCCAATAAGAGGAGAGGAAAGACGAAAAGTGCTTTGGAGCTGGGACCGTGTATACCCAAGTTGAGAGAGACGGAATCAATTTGGCACCCAGTAGAATATGTAACAATGACGGTTTGGAGGTGGTGAAGAAGGAAGTTGGGGTATGAGGCTTGGGGGGACATCATTTCCTTAAGTACTAAATCGTCCCACAAGCGTGTCCTGCGTCGTGGCTAGGGGAGAGGGCATAGATGACAAGGTTAAGGTAAGATGCCTCACCAAGAGCAAGTCGGTACATCCCAGAACGTATCCCTGGCTATGATTGTCGAATGTCGAAGAACGGCAACCTCAGAGCGGCGTGC
This sequence comes from Fusarium oxysporum Fo47, assembly GCF_013085055.1. Classification (NCBI taxonomy): domain Eukaryota; kingdom Fungi; phylum Ascomycota; class Sordariomycetes; order Hypocreales; family Nectriaceae; genus Fusarium; species Fusarium oxysporum. The sequence goes on from NC_072846.1 coordinate 3,325,586, forward strand.
AAACAATATAGGCAGCAGCAGGGCTAAGTAAGGGAGGGGGGTCTGCAAATCTTGACTGGACCAGTGGCATCAGGGGGCTTTCACATTGCTTCTTCTTTCCACAAACTAGGATAGAAGTGTTTTGGTCAGAGATATTCTCTTCTGCAGAACACAGGCAGATGTTGCGAGCCAGAGGGTCAGACTACCAGTCCGGATACATGAGAATAAGAAAGACAGAGGAAAGTAAAATCACTTCACTTAGGCAGCAACAGTAAACAGTCAAGTGTCCAGCCAGTCGCCTAAGTCATCATCTGTTGTAAACCTTTGGAAAGAGCCGAGCGTAGCTGATGGTTGGCAAGTAGAGCAGGAGCAGTCGGGGTAATGTCAAATCCCTGCCCGAAACTTGTATAGTAGCAAGCTTTTTATGCCAGTTGATCTTTTCAAGATTGCCCAGATTCTTGGTATGTATCATACTGTTGGTATATCTGAGGTCCCTGCCCATTTATACAATAAGTCTCCAACGGCTGAATTACCTTCTCTTGAAGTGGAGCTGCTCCAGGGTTGAGAAAAAAATGTTGTGATTCCAAGTATTAGGTATAATATGATTTGTGGATGTATGTATGATTCTTTTCGCAAAGGAAAGTGACTCCATGCGATAGTATCGATCTCAATTGCGGAAAGAGAGCGTAACGATGTAGCACGAATAGGAAAGAGAATTGAGTCCAGGCAACATGGGTGTTGATGTGTATGTAATCTTTTCTCATACATATCATATCTGTTGGCTTCTGTACCTTCAGGCCCAACCCACCGACTCCTTACTATGCAGTGATAGAGGTTTGTGCATGATGCTAGTTGGGCCAAAGTGCACTCTCACATCGTACAGCGGAGAATCCTAATGTGTGTACTAAGATACGTCTACTATAACGCCTCCCGGAACTCGTGGTGACCTCTGGCGATGGACTGGAACAGACTGTCCAAATACCACTACGATGAGTTACATAATGAATACTTGTGATCTAGAATTGGTGTCTGGATGATGCTGCGAGCGGTGGAGGAACAGCTTTACCACGTATCGTTCCGATACACCCAATTGCGGTGATTCTCGGCCTCGCAACTAAGCTTCACAACGTAATCCGGCTCGAATCAGAAAACAGCCCCTTGATACAAGTAAAAGAACTTCAAATTCTAACAGCCTAAACAGTCTCAGGAAGAGCCAGTCTGTCATTCCATCAATAGTTCCCACACGGACAGCTTGAACCTGGGATCGTAGGGTATATAAACAGGTATTTCCTCCAGCCATTGGACTCTGAGAAACAATGTCGTTCACATGCCTGATACTAAACTAAGGTTACCTCTAACATAAAAATCGTAATCAAACCTTGCCACATACGATGGCAGCCCCGAGGTGCCTACAATGCGTCAAGGAAGGTGCCCATATACGCACTCCCTGGTCTGCCCACGTCGTGATAAAGGACATACTCGTAACTACTCAAGTAGGGCCATGGGTGTTTTATGGTGTTTGTGCCGAGACTTTAGATGCGACTTCATCGGACTGGACAAGCCCAGACTGCCTTCTATGGGTTTTTGACGATGCGTCAGGGCCACGAATGTGGCAGGACACTGCCCAGCCGTCGCCCTTCAATTCCGAGGACCCCGAAAAGAATTTTGATCAGATCGTAGGCCATTATGAATCCAATGATGGAGAGTGTTATTTCGCAGTCAAGTGGAAAAGCTGCCTGGCACCGACGTGGGAGAGAGAGACGGACATGGTGTGTTGTAGTCGCGCCATCACGCAGTACTTCACTGAGCATTGTACTTGAGACTTGCTTACCATACCATTGTTTTCCAGCCGCTTTCTCCGATCGACAAGTGTCCTCGAAATCACTTCTTTGTGGCATGGAACTTTGTCGCTGTAGCGCCTTCTGGTGGCGAAGTCACCTTCATATCAAGCGCTGTGCTCGGAGAGCCGACAGTCTGGACCTTACGTGAGTTCAGAGAAAATGCACCTGAAACTTAGCCCTGGGGAGTTATAATCGAGGCCGCCCTGGACGAGCATGATACACGAAGCGGGCCTCGAAATACAAACGGGCTTAGGTCAGTAACAGTCAACTTGACTTCGCAAACATATGCTGCTTTTAACCATCGCCTGTCCAATAATGCACAAAGCTATTTCCACTACCCTAAGTAGTTGCCTGCCGTTAGTTTTCTTCTTTTCCTGGCTTAATTGATGATCATTTCTTCTTGTTTTACTATACTATACTCTGAATCTCGGGATATTGCTTTTATGAGTTTTATTAACAACGTTACTAGCAGAGCAATCCCTCTGATAAAGCATATAGAAGGGGAATAAATTTAATAATATAATAAAGCCCAATAAGCATTTAAATAGCTTAGAAAAGCTATGACTAGTAAACTTATTATAACGTAGTTGATAAGCGAGTTGGCCAGCATGTTTTTTACCTTAAAAATCATTTTTTAAATAATTCTTAAAAATTTAAATTAGGCTTAAAATAGCTAGGATTTAAATAGCATATATATAAATCCTAAAGTAAGCTATATTAATTTTCTTAGATTTTTAAAAAAGTCCTATATAGATATAAACTTTAAAGCCTATTTACACTGTAAAATACACTGTATTTTAAGGTTTTCTATATAAACTAAAATACTTAAGAATATTTTAAAAATACTTTTTAATAAAGTTAATTATACTATTTTAGGAAAACCTTTTATTTAATTTTTAGCTAATTTATTTAAGCTTTAGAATGCTATAGGGTAAGCTATTATTAGCTGCACAGTATGCTGGCCAACTCGCTTATCAACTACGTTAATTGTATTTAACTAACTTAAAATAGGAACGTATTCCACTAGCGTGTGCAACAAACCAGCGAGTGCAACACTCCAAATGTTACGGCTTGGTTCACCGTAAGCTCCTATAAGCAGCTGTGTACACCACTGGAATTGCTATAATAGCAGTTATAGTCCATTCTTTTGCACCATGGCGTTGTGGTTAGGTGCGACCATTATAAAATATATACTAAATTAAAGTTTATATCAACTAATGTTATTAAAATTCTTTATGTTTTATTATAATATTAGAGCTTAAGTTATAATACTTATATTACACTAAATACTTATATAAAGTTAACCTATACTTTTTACTGATTATTTATAAGCTTTATGAATTTAATATATACTTATAGGACAGTCTTTTATTTCTTAAGTTATAAAAACTTAGAAATAAATTCCTCTTTTTAGCTATATATTATCTATTTATTTATATTTAATATAAAAAGTTTTTTCATATCTATATAAGTTATTATTTTTGTATTATATTAAATATAACTATATGTTAAAAAACATTAAATATAATACTAATAATTAATAATTTATTAAATATTAAGAAGTATAAATATATAGAGTTAATTAATCATATACTTTATTTTATAAAGTTATATTTAATTACCTAAGTTATAACTATAAGTTAATTTAAGTTTTATTAATTACTTTATATAAAACTTAGTATAGTTCCTTTATAAAATTTTATCTTTACCTTATATTTATTTTTAAACTCTTTATCAACTTAGAAGTAGCGTTTTAATAATATTAATAGCCTTTATAAATATATTAAAGAGCTACTCTTTAGATAAAGTTAAATCTAAGCTTATATTAGTAGTAGGAAAAGCTGCCTTTTTTATATAACAAGATTAATCGTTCTTAAGACTACTTTTTAGGTTCTTAAGACTTAACAGCTTATTATTAACTTAATTTTATTTAATATAGTATATGTCTTAATATGAAGCTTTTTATAATAATAATAATTATTATATATATTATGTAACGGTTGCACAAGCCGTTAAACCACAGGGCAAAAGATCGGGCCATAATCGCTATGCAAGCAATCATGGGTGTGCTACAGCTGCCTTATAGAAGCCTTACAGCGCTGTTACGGGCACGAATCGTAACAATCTTAATATTCTTAAAGATAAAAGAAGATTACATTAATTACCTAAATTAGATCTTAGAGTATATAAAGGCTATAAAGTTATATATTAAGTCTTTTAAGTATTCCTTTTATTAAAATAAAACTAAGTTCTGAGGATTTATTTTAATTACCAAGGGTATTAAGATAAATTTAAAAAGGATTTAAATTATTATTAAATAGCCTAAATGTATAACTTATAAAGAGATTTAAGTATTTCTTAGCATTTATAAGTTCTATAGGAAATTTATTTATAAATACTTCAAGATAATAATACCTCTTATAATCTTTTTTAAAAAAAAAAATGCTAAAAAGGTTATAAGTTAAGAAATATAAGATTAAGTAATTAAGAAAAATAAGTATTTTAAGCCCTTATTATTAAATTTAAAAAGTCTTTAATAATATATTATTTTAATCCTAAGAGATATATTTATATAAAAATAAAGATATTAAATTATATAATAGCTAAAATATTATCTTACTTAGGTAATAAAGGCTAATATTATATTATGGTATTTTAATTTTATAGGTTTAACAGCCTTAAGTTAAATTATAAGATGTTTAATTAAGAGATAATAGCTATTATAAAGTTATTTAAATATTAATAATATTATATTAAAAAGTTATTAAAATAAATAAAAATCCTAGGTAGTTATTAAAATCTATAGTCTTTTATAAAGAATATTAAATTAAATAAAGAATATTAAATTAAATAAAGAATAAGTAAGATACTATTTCTATTTAATAGCTCATAATTTTATAATTAAATATTATAAGAATAAAATAAACCCAGCTAATACCTTTTAAAAACCTTAGGGATTAAAGAAAATAAATATTAAAAGCTAAAAGGTTTAAATTTCTTAAAAGAAAAAAGATAATTAAAATATAAGCTATAATAAGAAATTAAAGATAAAAAGAAAAATTAAATAAAATAATTATAAAAAGTAATTCTACCTTAAACCTTAGGTATATATCTAAGCTTAATAAGGTATCTTTAAGTATTATAACAAACCTAGCTTTATTATATAATATATAAATAAGACTGAGAAAAGTCCTAGTTTTAAGATATAATCTTAGGAAAAGTTAGAATTATTTATAGTAACTCTTAATAAGATTATAAAAAAAATCCTTATATTAAGAGAAAATCCTAAGATAAAAACATTAAAGCTAATAACTAAAGTAATTCAACTAGCTTAGTTAAGAAATAAATTAATACCTAGCTAAAAGACCTATACATCTTCGGTAAATAATAATAAAGGCTTATAAGATTAACTAATAAAGGATAATTTATTTTACTTTAAAAATAAACTTCTTATATTATTAATAGAGCTAGGCTTAAGGAATAAGATATTTAGGTTATATTATATTAATCTACTTATATGGCATTTTAAATTTAAAAAACCAAAAGTTACTTTAAAAGAAGTTATATTAAGAAGGCCTTAAGACTAATATAAAATAATATAAATGTATATATAATATTTATTACAGGATAATATTAGGAAGATATTATCTTCATAAGAAACTTAAAAACTTATGAATTTAATCTAATTATAAGAAAAAGTCTTAATAGCTTTTATTATTAAATTATTACTAATATTTCTTTTTAAAAAGAAAAGTTACTATAATCCTAGTAATAGTAAATGAGCTTATAAAATTTATATAGCTTTTATCTATTTCTATAAAGATTATTATATCTAAGCTTATTAAACTTTTTTATAAGGAAATAAAGTTATAATTTAATACCTTAAAAGGGATAATATTAAATAAAGGATTAGTATTTTATTAATGTATGTTAATTAAAACTTTACTATTACTTAAAAATTAAGTAACAATTATTAATATTTATTTTATTTATAACTCAATAAATAAATTAAAAAAATAAATTAAATATTAAGTTATTACTTAAAGAGTTTTTATTAATAATATAACTAGATATTTAACTAAAACTCTTATAAGTAATATAATTTATATATAACTTAAATATTAATATTATTATAAGATATACCTTAAATAAGGCTTATGTAAGATTTAAGCCCAAATTGTATATAATGATAAAAAATAATAATATTTATAAAGAAACCTCAGAAATTAAACTTTAAATATAAAAACTCTAACACTTAAGAAGTAGGCTAATAAGATATTAATAAAATACCTTTAATAAATAAATAAAATACTTTAATATTAAATACTAAGAAATAAATTTTAGCTAGGGATAGCTTGAAATAATTTAAACTAAAGACCTTAAGCATAAAAGAAAAAAATAGAAATTAGCTTTAAGACTTATCAGATTATTTAAAATTGCTAAGTATATTAGGTTATAAGTATATTATCTAGCTCTCTTAAGCAAATATATAGGAATTTATAATATTTTCTATATATTAGTTTTTTTTAAATATATAAAATAAAAAACTAAGAAAATAATAAAACCTTATTAATATTAAACCTAAAAGAAAAAGATAATTAATAAGAAGTTAAATATATTAAAGAAAAGAAGATAATTAATAAAGAAATCTATTATTTAATTAAATAAAAAGGATAATTACCTAAATATAACTAATAAGTTATTACTATAAGTATAAAAAATACCTCTTAAATTATTCTCAACTAAAAGTAATCTTAATTAAAATAAAAAAGATAAAAGACGTAAGTTATAAATGAATCTAATACTAGGAAAGAAAAAATAATTAGAAAAATAATATTATAATAAAGTCTATAAACCTAGGTAATTAAAAAGAAATACTATTAAATTAGTAAAACAAATAAGTAATAAACTAACTATAGGTAAGTGTTTCTTATTTTAACCTAATACCTTTAAAACTAAAAGCTAATTACTTATTAATCTTTATATAACTACTTCCTAAGCAATAGCTTATTACTAACTCTCTTATTAGTTAATAAGATATTTTTAAAAAAAAACTAAGATTTTATTTTTATAAAGATATATAACTATTAGTATTCTTTTTAAGACTTAGCCTAATAAAAGATCTTAAGTATTAAAATAGAAATAAAAATATTTATATAAATTAAAAAAATATTTATCTTTATAAATAAGTAGAAAGGTAATTAAAAATTATATTAAGATTAATAACAACATATAACTATTAGTTATTAATTTAAATTAATAGGGCATTTAGTTTTAAAAGGAAAACCAAATAAGAAAGTAAAAATAGAAGGTAAAATTAAAATTATAAGAGATATTTATATTAATAAGAAAATAACCTCCTTAAAAGGATTTAATCCTAGTAAAAAGCTAAACTATATGATTTAGCTAATAATAAAAAGTAATAATAATAACTCTCTAGGCTATATATCTTATATTTATTAACTTACGGAAAAAGATATAATTATCCTTATATATATTTTAAATATTATTAGATGAAGACTTATTAATATATATCCTAAATAATATAGCTAAATACTTATATTATAAAAGGCAAAGGTTTTATATAATATAGTAATGAGTAATAGCTGTAATATATAAAAAAGAAGCTTTTTATATTAAAAATATTATTACAAGGATAATAATTCCCAGGAAGTTAGAACTTATAAAAACCTTCTTACTACTAATAAGATAAAATATCTTCTTATAAGTCTCCTTTATATAAATAAAGGATACATCTTGCCCTTCAGGCCCTTCAAAATGACCCGAAATTAAGTATCCGAAAGGCGGCGACTGTATATCAGGTCAATCACCGCACCTTAGGTCGCCGCCGGAATGGCAATCATTCAAAGCGTGATATAACCACAAAATCACGGAACCTATCTGATCTAGAGGAACAGACGATAGTTCAATTTATCCTTGACCTAGATTCCCGAGGTTTCCCCCTTCGGCGCGATTTTGTGGAAAAAATGGCCAATTCTCTACTTGCCGATCGCGAGGCATTACCAGTCGGCAAGCTCTGGGTTCATAACTTTATCCAACGACAACCAGAGCTAAAGGCATGTCGATTTCGGAGATATGACTATAAGAGAGCTAAATGCGAAGATCCGACTATTATTCAGGGCTGGTTTCGCCTCGTAGAGAATACGATCGCGAAATACGGTATCCAATTAGCTGATATCTGGAACTTTGATGAGACCGGCTTTATGATGGGTATGATTGAGCCCGGAATGGTCGTCACAAGCTCAGAAAGGCGAGGGATACCAAAGAAGATACAGCCTGGAAATCGTGAATGGATTACTGTGATTCAAGCGGTCAATGCAGAAGGTCAATCGATCGCACCATTCATCATTGGTTCAGGCCAATATCATCTTGCCAATTGGTACCGAGAATGCAACCTCCCCGGCGATTGGGTCATTGCATTGAGCGAAAATGGATGGACCAATAACCAGCTAGGTCTTGACTGGCTACAGCACTTTGATCGATCAACAAAGGACCGATCAGTTGGTTCTTATCGTCTCTTAATCCTCGATGGTCATGAAAGCCACCACTCTATCGAATTCGAGAGATATTGTGAGGAGAATAAGATTATTACCCTCTGTATGCCTGCTCATGCCTCTCATCTACTCCAGCCTCTTGATGTAGGGTGCTTTGGGCCGCTGAAAAAGGCCTATGGGCGAGAAATAGAGCGTCTAATGGGATGCTCTATAAACCACATCACCAAGATCGAGTTCTTTCCTGCCTTTCATGCCGCCCACCGAGCTACTATTACAGAAAGTAATATCAAAGGAGGTTTTAGAGGAGCTGGGCTTGCTCCCTTTGACCCAGAAAATGTCATCTCAAAGCTTGATGTGCAATTACGGACCCCGACACCTCCCGCAGATGTCACGATACCTTCAACCCCTTGGACTGCAAGGACCCCAAAGACACTACTAGAGGCCCAATCGCATTCTAAATATCTACAGGGAAGGGTTAGAAATCATAAGAGCAGCTCCCCAGAGTCAATTATTGAGGCTGTTAAGCATTTTGAGAAGGCAACAAGCGTCCTTATCCATAAGATAGTCCTACTAGAGGATAGGCTTCAACAAGTTGAACAAGAGAATCGGATAGTAAATCGACGCCGGAGGGGGAAAAGGACTAGACTACAGAAAGGAGGGCCCTTGACTATAGAAGAGGCATCACAAGCAATTGATCAGATGGATGTTGATACGCAGGTAGCAGCCGAATCGTCGAGAAGTGGTGGTCGCGGAAGGTCAAAGGGACCGAGGGTTTCACATTGTAGCAAATGCGGCAGGGCCGGGCATAATACAAGGGCCTGTCAGGAGGAAATTGAGGTTAATTTAGAAGAATATAGCGATTAGTTTTAATTGATCTGATAATTTGTGGTATTTTTATTGCCGATTTAAGTGAGAAGGTTGAGATTTTTGGGTCACTCGCTTATATGGGTCACTCGCTTATAAAACACGTTAACGTGGTTGATAAGCGAGTGAGTCAGACAAGCAAGTGAGTCAGCTTAACCTATACCTTAAAAGCTACTTTTAAAAAGCCTATATAAAATTCAAGCTAAGCCTAAAATAGCTAGAATTAAGATATTATATATTTAACTATTTAAAAGAGCTTCTTACTAAATTAAAGAATTGTATTTAATTTATTATATAAGTAAAATAAAAAAAAGCTTATTTACACTACTTACACTGTGTAAATAAGCTTTTCTATATAAAATAAAATAGCTAAAAGTTTAAAAAAAATATTTCTATAAATAAATAGCTACATATTATGTAAAAACAGTTTTTTTAGATTCTTAGCTATTTTATTTAAGGTATCTAGGCACTATAGGGTAGGCTATTTTTAGCTGTACAGTGCGCTGACTCACTCGCTTGTCTGACTCACTCGCTTATCAACCACGTTATATGTTTTATTTTTATTAAAGATTATTTCTCTTATAAATAAGATATAATGATAGAAGTTTTTTATATTATATTAAACTTTTATTTACTTATATAAATATAATTACTTTTCAAGTATGTATAAAAAATTTTAAAACCTAATTTACTTAATAATTCTAAAATATATTAAATTAAAAAGATAAATATATAAAAAATATACCTAATAATCTCCTATTAAATATTATAAAAGTAAAGAAGCTAAGTAGGTATAATAGTAGTATGTTAAACTAAAGCTTAGAGAAGGAGAAGGGAAGAATCTAGTTATAGGGTTCTTTTAAGGAATTATAGGGATATTATAGAGATTACCTAACTTAATCAGAGGTATAGCTAATCTTACATAATAGCTAAATCCCTATTATAATTATCCCCCTTTTAAATAGTAAAAAGACTTTAGTAGCTAAAAGAAAGTATACCTAAGTTTATGATAAATACCTAAGGTAAATTAAGGAAAATTATATTTATCCTTTAGGGCTCTTAAAATACAAATAAATTTAAGACCTTTAAGGAAATCTCTTTAGTTATTAGCTATTATAACTAGAGATCTAGATCATTATTAGCTATAAAAAAAAGGAATTAAAAGAGAAATATATAATAAATAATTTCTTTTATTAGTAATATACTTAGTATAATATAATATATTAGGGTTATTATAAGTATATAAAACTTAAAAGAAAATATAATTAAATCCTTTAACTTATTATTATTAATTAATAAAGCCTTAAGACTTAAAAAAATATACCTAAATATAATATATATAATAAAAGTAATTAGTATTAAAGCTTAGGGCTTTTAGTAGAAAGTAGTTTTATAATAATACTAAGGTCTTAATTATTTTAAAAAGAAGTTAATCTTAGAAAGTAATAATAAGTTAATTATATCCTATAGTTAATATTATTAAAGATATTATTATTAAGATTAATAGTAATTTAATTTTTTAGGATATTAAATTAAAATAAGAAAAGATTTACTTATAATAAGTTAATTTGATTTATTTTATTAATGCTTTAGGTATTTTTTATTAATTTAATTTATACACTTTAATTTATAATCTTTTCTTAAATACTTTTTTTTCCTTAGTGTTTAATTTACTCATATTTTTATATTTTTATTTTTTTATTTTACTTAAAGCTTTACTTATTTTATAATAATTTAAGAGGCATTTTTTATATTTATTATAATAACCTATTAGTTATATTTAGCTAGTTAATCTTTTTATTTAATTAAGTAATATAATTCCTTATTAATCTTTTTTTCTTTTTTAATTTATTTTACTTTCTATTAATTCTATTTTTCTTTTAGATTTAATATTAATAAGGATTTAATATTTTCTTTGCTTTTTACTTAATATATTTTTAACAAGCTTATATAAAAGATATTAAAAATCTTAATATATTAGCTTAATAATATTAAGTAATATATTAATAGCCTAATACACTTAGTAATCCTAAAAGGATTAATAAATCTTAAGGCTAGCTTTTTTTCTTCTTCTTTAAGTCTAAGGTTTGTAATTCATAATATAATTAGTTATTCTTATTTAAAGTTTATTTCCTAATACTTTAAGTTAAAATATTTTACTTATCTTTTAATAGTATTTCTCTAATATATTATAAGCCTATCTCTTAGCTCTTAGAGTTTTTATATTTTATATTTTACTTCTAGGACTTCCTTCTTAAGGCTAGTATCCTTAGTAGTAAGATAAAATTTAAGATTAAAACCTATTAGTATTTTGTTCAGGGTTATTCTTATAATAATATTAATACCTAAATTATATATAAATTAGGTAATATATAAGAGTTTTAGCTAGGTATTTTAATTATTTCTAATAAAGCTTTTTAAGTAATAACCAAGGTCTAATTCATTCTTTTTATTTACCTATTAGTTTAAAGGTAGAATACTATTAAAAGCCTTTATTTAACCTTTATGTAATAATATAACTTTAACTAGAAAGTACTTATAAATATTAATTTTATATTAGAGATAATACCTTTTAAGGCATTAAATTATAATTTAATTTTCTTATAAAAAAGCTTAATAAGCTTAAATATAATAATTTCAATAGAAAGAAATAAGAATTATATAAATTTTATAAATCTATTTATAATAATAAAGATTATGTTAACTTATTAGCCTTTAAAGATTACTTATAATAGTCTTATAATAAAATCTATAAATACTTCTTTAAAAAGATAAAATAAAATTAATAGGCTTTTAAACTTCTTATAAAGGTAATATCTCTTAGACATTATTCCTTAATAGATATTGTATATAGTAATATATTATTTTATACTAGTCTTAAGGCCTTCTTAGTAGAATTTCCTTTAGATTAATTCTTAGGCCTTTTTGTTTAATCTTATAATAACTTACTAGGGGATTATTATAATATAACTTAAAAATCCTTTTTTTTAAGTCTAATTCTATAAGTATATAAAGCTTATTCTTAAAATAAAATAGGTTATCTTTTATTATTTATTTTTAAAAACCTTTATTATTATTTATTTAAGACATTTTAATCTTTTAGCAAAGTATTAACCTATTTTTTAATTAGGCTAGCTAAATAACTTTAGTTATTAGCTTTAAGATCTTATTTTTTAGAGGCTTTTCTTAGTATAAGGATTTAATAATAATCTTATTAGGGATTATTATAAATAATCTTAATATCTTATAAGACTATGTATTTAAATTAAGATTTTAGCTAATAATATTTATATCTTATAATAATAAAATTAGGTTAAAATTAACACCTAAGGACTTCTTATTTAGCTTACATTTGCCTAAGGTTTAAAGTAGATTTAATTCTTTTATAAGTATTTTACTTAATTCTTTATTTTATTTTTAACGTCTTATTATTATTTATATTTTAGCTATTTTTTCTTTTAAAGATTTTATTAGGTCTAGCTTTTAGTAATTCTATTTTTTAACTCCTAAGGGTCTTAAAGAGATATTAGCTAGGTTAATTAAATCCTTTTAGTATTTAATAACAAAATTATAAGTTATTAAATATAAATATTATTTAGCTTATTTCTTATTTGGCTTGATATTTTTTATAAATAACTAGACGTTTTAGTAATTACTTAGGACTTTTATTTATTTTAAAAAGCCCTTAACGTAATATTATTAGTATTTCAATAATTTAATAATAGCTATTATGTTTTAATTTAATATGATATGTTATCTCTTAGGGTTATTAAATTTTACAATTAAAATATAATAAGATAATATCTCTTTTTAATATTTAATTAAGATAATATATTGCTTATAAGATAATTAAATATGTTTATTTTAATATAAATATATCTCTTAGGATTAAAATATTATAAGATTAAGGCTTTCTTAAACTTAATAATAAGGGCCGAAAATACCTATGTCTACTAATTATTTAACTTTATTTTTCTAGGTTTTTACTTATTTTAACTACCTTTTAAAAAAACTATTAATAATATGATAACTTTTAAATAGCTATAAATAAACCTCTTATAAAAGTTATAAAATCTAAAGAATACCTATACTTTTTTATAAGTAATTAACTTAGGTTACTTAAGAATAATATAAATCCTAGCTAAGTTTATCTTTATATCTTTAATAATTAAAATAAAATTTAGAAACTTAATGTAGTTTTAATAAAAGAAATACTTTAAGGGTTTTATATATAATTTAGTAACCATTATTTACTTAAGGATCTATTTTAAGTAATTAATATATTCTTTTCTTATTTCTAAGAATACTAAGATATTATTTAGGTATATAACATAAATTACATTTACTAGATTTTATAAAGCTTAATAATATTATATTAAAATATAATAAGTATATTAACTAATTAAAAAAGTATTATTATATATTTACATAAATTATAATAAGTTTAGAAAGTAATCTTTTACTTATTACCTTCTTAGATTTAATTCTAATAATATATATCCTTAGTATTAATTTTAAAAAAAGATTTAGTTCCTTAGATCTAATTTATAATTTCTAATATTAAAGGTAAAAGATAGTAAGTCTTAATAGTAATAATATTTAAATCTTCGTAATTTATATAAAAATAAAATCTTTTATCTTTTTTTAATAAAAAAAAATAAAAAAGCTAGTTAGATTTTTTAATAAGTAAATTTAATTATTTTAAGTTCTTTTAAATATACTTTTAGAATTGTTTTAATTTAACTTATACTAATAAGTAGATTAAGCTATAAGAAGCTTTTTTTCCTTTAGTTAAATCAATAATAATAGCCTTTTTATAATTAAAGATTTTAATATAAGTTTTAAATTTGGAAGAAAATTCTTTTTATTTAATTAGGTTTTTTAAGATTTTTATTAGAAAGTAAATATAACTTATTAATAAAGGTAATTATAAATATCCTAGTCTTATTCTTAGTTTTCTTAAAAAGTTACTAAAATTAAAAAAGTTTAAGTTTATTATAATAGCCTTTAAACTATTATTTCTTAGTTTTAAATTTAGCTATAGTTTAAAGGTCTTTTAAGGTAATAATAAAAAAATTATAAGTTTATTATAATCTTTCTTATTAATACCTATTAGGCTTTTAATAGTTTCTTATATTTATCCCTAATAATTAATTAATATAAAAGTTATTTAAGGTAGTAAGCTAGGTCTTACAGGTATTATAATTAATATATAT